>NC_047064.1:20310199-20632547 GCF_902459465.1 Asterias rubens | reverse complement strand
TCCTGCCTTATAATGTCAACATACGGAGTAGAATTTTCAGCGTGGATTACGTTGGAGTTCGAGGGTAAAGAACTCTCCCGACACCACTTGGCTGAACCAATGGCTCAACCGGGAGCAACTGCCTACATCACGCGGAAATAGCAGGTAATGAAATAATAATTTATTTGTTAACCCCCATTGTCACTAGTATTATTTCTAAAACATTTGTCTTCATGACAGACGGCTTTGTGTTTGGTGTAGACTATCACTGATAGGGGTTACAGTAAAAGTATCCCTCCATTAAAGGCACTGGTAATTGTCAAAGACCAGTGTTCTCATTTGGTGTAAATGCATAAAACAACACTGTGGAAGTTTTGGCTCAATTGGTCATCGAAGTTGCAAGAGAATAATGAAAGAAAAGCACCCTTGTTGCACAAAATAATGTGAGTGCTTGTATAGATACCTAACAAGGCTTGATACCTTAAGTCTTTTAACGTTTGAGTTAGAAGTAACAGCTTTCTCAAAAACTACGTTACTTCAGAAGGAGCCCATTCTCACAATGTGTTACACTATCAACAACTCTCAATTGCTCATTAACAAGTTAGTTTTTATGCTTATTTTGAGTCATTACCAATAGGATCCAGTGCCTTTAAGTTGTGCTGCTCGATATGTGTGTGCGTGGTAATTTCAAATACAAATTTTCGGCACAGCGTTTAGTAAGCTTTATCGTCCTAAGCCCAAATGGATGACGTAGTTATACAGCACTGACTACTCAAATCTCTTTAATTTTCTCAAATTGATCAGTGCCCCCATTGCAACTGACACTGTGACACTGTCCATGATGAACTTTAACCCGGGCTGTTGCCATCTACTGACTACACCCTCTGCTTTGACGTTATATCATGAGCGCATTAGACTGTGGATTAATTGGTGAAATTGTTTGGCACTGTTCACCGCGATCAATATTAAGAGATAAGGGTTTCATTGACATGACAGCCGGAAGAAGCAATTTGTAGACAAATTTACTCTAATACTGTACGGTCCTTAAAGGCAGTGGACACTATTGGTAATTGTAAAAGACTAACCTTCACAGTTGGTGTATCTCAACATATACATAAAATAACAAACCTGTGAAAATTTGAGTTCAATCGATCATCGAAGTTGCGAGATAATAATGAAAGAAAAATAACCCTTGTCACACGAAGTTGTGTGCGTTTAGTTGGTCGATTTCGAGACCTCAAGTTCTAAATCTGAGGTCTCGAAATCAAATTCAACGTAATGTTGAGAAAATGTTTACATAGAAAAACACTGTGAAAATGTTGACTCCATGGTCATCAAAGTTGCAAGGAAAAAAAAACACCCTCATTGCACAAAAATTTACTTTAAAAACGTACGGTTTTTATATGAAACCAACTTATAAGTATCATAATTTGTAAATTAATTTGTAAATTTTCAGCCAACGTAATGTGGAGAAACATTTTGCATAAAAATAACAAATATGTGAACATTTGGACTCGTTGGTCATCGAAATTCCAAGAAGATAACGATAGAAAACAAAAACAAAACTTTTGCGCAAATTTGACTTTAATACCCATAGTACCAGAGTTGCAGATTTTGTCAAATTTCGGCCAATGTTTTTTACATCAAAATAAGAATTAATTTTGTGGACGGAAATAGTTGGATATACAATCATAAAAAAGGCTTGGTTAGTAAAGAGCATCCTTCATAACGCATTGTTCATTCTTCACAATCCATTTTGCTCGGAAGGTTGGGGGGAAAACATGCTTATTGTGAGAAACATTAGACAACAGCACTCTACTATGTTTAAAATAAACTATGTCATTTTAACAAACATATCTAATTTGATTTAGCCGAATAAGAATAACAACAAAACCTTAAACCTTTCCTGTTCTTGATTGTAACAGACTTACTAATTAAAGACCAATCATATGACCTTGAGGAACACTTAGCCTCAAAACACTGTTTGATATTGACTTTTAGATTGAGAAGCATCCACTGTGAACAGCTCTTCCTCCGTGGAGTGAGATGCGGGAGTAAGGTCTTGATGCTTCGATCGCATCTTTAGGATTTAAAGCCATTATACACTTTCGGTACAGAAAAAAAAATTAAAAGTTCACAGATTTACAAATAATTTAAAGGGTTTACTGAAGGTAATGGTGAAAGACTTATCTTGAAATATTACTCCATGAAATTTTTTACTTTTTGAGAAAACATTAAAACAATATCAATTCTTGATAGCGAGAATTACGGATTTATTATAAACACATGTCATGACACGGCGAAACGTGGGGAAACAAGGGTGGGTTTTCCCGCTATCTTCTCCCGACTCCGATGACCGATTGAGCCTAAATTTTCACAGGTTTGTTATTTTATATATAAGTTGTGGTACACGAAGTGTATGCCTTGGACAACACTGTTTACCGAAAGTGCCCAATGGCTTTAGAGGGAGTTAGTGTACCTTTGGTTACTTCAAACGGTTCGGGCGGATATGAATGGCAATACAACTTCAGATATGGATAGTATTGTGTAATTTGAGAAACATGTAACCTCTAAGTACTGCGGTGCGCAAAAAGGTATAACTTTGTATGCCTGAAATTTGAATATAAGAAGATTACTGCGCGAGGTGGGGCTTCTAAGATTACCTTCTCAGATTCTCAGATTCCTTTGTTCAACACTAAATCGTACACAATTAACCCAGTCAGTTTCCCTCGTGGTTTATTCTTTGATAATTTTTCGCGTTCATCATTATTATAAGGACTTCAAGTATTGGCAAATAGCACAACATTGAATGTGACCTTTGAGCTTTGACCCCCATCTGTAAGACCCAGGTCACAATTTCAAAGAGCTTCTAAAGCACAAAAGTTAAGCTGAGCACAATACGAATATGCTCGCCAGAATGAGGTGTCCCAGCCAAAGTACCAGTCTCATGTATACCATGTGACTGGTTTCCTGCTCATTTCTGCTAAGCCGGACTTTTAAGAAAGTGTGCCCAAGTCAAGAGATTGTCTTCTCCTTTGATCCTACCAGACCTTTCTTTGTTTACTTCGCAAAAAAAAGTAGAAAAAAAGTTTCTCTAAATAAATTCCTTTTTGAGACGAAAGGTGAAGTGTACTTTCTCTTGACGGGTGTGAGAAAAAAAGTGGAAAAAATAAGAAGAAAGAAAAAAGAGTCAATCTTGAGCCACGACAGTATCGTCACCCAGTGCACTTTGCTACATCCGCATGGTGCAATCGCCATTATAGAGTGTGTACGAGTAGCAAAGCACTCACTACGGTACTTCAGCGTGTCGTTCGGGGTGCCGGGATGAAGTTGCACAGAGCCACCCGGTGTTTTATTACAACTCGGTGGGGTGGGTCTTCGTTGATCGTCGGCATCGTTGTGTCCTATAGTAAACGCTCTTTTGTTTCATTCCGTAACCAATGTTGGTTTGAAATCTCTTTCCGCTCAGTCGCTGATGCTGAATTCAACATAATCACTGTGTGTGTTGTTACGATTGGTTGTTATTAATTTGCAAGATGTTTTGTGTGTTGTTTGTGATGTTGGCAATTGTTGGAAGTTTTTGTTGGTGCATCTCGCTTTTATAGCAATTTTTTATTTTGTCGATTATCAGATCAGGATCAATGTGGATGAGTGGAAGTTAACTCTGAAATGATTTTTTTAACGTTTATTTCGATGTCTCAGTCAACATAAATCGGTTAAACTGGATTAAAAAATCAAGGCAAATTCAGGCTTTTTTACAATAGTCTGCTCCGAGACAATTTTTACTAACATAATTTAAAACAACGTTGTGTTCTTTGACAGAGAAAAACAATAATTTAAACGTAAACTTTGACCCAAATCGCAAATACATTAAAAAATCTATTTTTTTTTTAAATAAATAATTGTTGTGGATCTTCAATACATGAAAAGCAAATAAATATGTTAACTAAACATTGATTAGTTGATGATTGAACAGCTCAGTTGATGTTAATTTTTGATTAACTAAATAATATCAAAGGAAATTCAGTCCAACCTTCATCGCTTTAAGGGGTGTGTCACAACACCAGTTTAGGGCTCCCGCGGTTAAAATTACCCGGAGCTGTGACGCTTTCTCTTTCAAAAGGATACCAGACGTTTCTCGTACAATTCAAAATGAGATTGTGTCAAAGAATATTGATCAAGAAACCGGTGGTTTGACAATGGAGGAAAAACATGCTGTCAACAAGTTTAATAGAAAATGTCCCCCTCTGACGACTGACGGACGATCTGAATACGAATAGCTAGAACTGATTGAGGAACCTAATACTAAGCCAATGGAAAAGGTCGTGGCTACAGGAGTTCCAACCATAAAAGACATGTCAACTGTCGTTTCACATGCCCTATTTCATGCATCTTTCATCGGGTTACCGGACCATGTGGTTGTGGCGGGGTGGCACATTGCTAAACCACTCCGTCAGGGTAAAGCCCGGTGAGCTGCCTTGATTAGCGGGCTCGCTTTAGTATCCTAAGCTTTTTTCCTGTCCCGTCGGCCTGTATCCACCCCTTCCCTCTAGCTAATAATAGCTTCAGAGTCAGGTGTCTTCGCACTAGCTCTGACCGAGTGAACCAGGTGATTTTCTTACTGCGTAATATTGTAAACAACTGCAATTAGAGGATGTAAACACCGTTTACAACACGGATATATTGCAATTCAAAATGCGTTGATTATTTGATGATTCGTTTAAAAACTCATCAAACAAAAATTCAGGTGTTTGAATTGTGTGCTATAGCTGGTATTTTGCTTCTATTAGTATTAATTTATTCCGCAGCAGAGATAATGAATTTGCCAAATCAACTTTAAATTTACATTGTTACAACTGGTGCCCATCTCATTTTGTACTAGATGAAATTGTCTAAGAAGTATATCTTGCTGAAAGCCAACTGCGTACACTTTGGTAATTACTCAAAATAATTGTTAGCATGAAACTTGGTAACTAGCAGTGGTGAGCTGTTGATAGTATAAAACATTGTGATAAATGGCTCCCTCTGAAGTAACGTAGTTTTTGAGGAAGAAGTAATTTCTCACTAAAACTGGAGACCTCAGCTGAAGGCATCTGAAAGCACACAACTTGTGAGACAATGGTTTTTTTCATCCATTATTCTCTCGCAACTGCGACGACCAATTGGGTAAACATTTTCACAGATGCATGTTGAAAAACACCAAGTGAAAAGACTGGTCTTTGACAATTACCAAAGGCGTGCCTTAAACAGCTTAATAAAATTTGACCATAATAAGTATTTTTGCAATGGAATAATATAAACGCTAAAATGTACTTTCATACACCAAACTACAAGTTTCATCAATTTACTTCAAATTTATGAGCAAATAAAGTACAGGATGGGGAACCAAATTTGTTTACTTTCCAAGCTGACAACAGGGGGTTTCCTTGTGTTTTTATACTCCACGTAAAACAATACCTCACCTGACAGCAGTGGTTGATTTTAAAACATTTCAAACCGTAAATTACTTCAAGTTGTCAACCTGCAGCCTTTCCCCGCTTTACCTGTACATACAAACCATTACTCGACAGCCCATCCAACCAGAAAGACACACAGGAACAGGCCATGTTGAAATCAGACATCGCGGAGATACCATTATCTTTAGCGTCTTCTTTCTCCTCTCTATCGTGAATTCTCGCGTGATTTCACACCGCAAATTGCTTTTAATGGCCTCAGTGACTGGTGGTTTGCTGACGTCAGAATAAACAGCGCACCGCCCTTGAGTGACGGTCGGCAAGCGAGAAGGGTTTCGGTTGGCGCGCAAACTCGTGAACACGTGAACATGAGGTATCATGTGAAGCTATACATTTGAAACTTGTCTGAAGAGCATTTTGGTGGTGGTCGAAACTCAAGGTGACAATGGTAAATTCTTGTAAGGAATGTTGGTAATGTTGGGGGACTTACAATGATGGATGTCTTATCCTCTGAAAACATCTTATAAATCTTTGACCGAGTTTAAGATTCGTAACATGCTGCCATTTCCCGCATGGTAATATAGCTTGTATGGTTCTTTAAAATAATAGAAACTTAAAATTGTTATGACGGATACAGACTTCGAGATCTTTATACATTATAACAACATCACATTTTTAAAAGGAAGTTTGTAGTTAGTTTTCTTGATACTTTCTTGAAGTTTAAGACTAAAATTCACCCTTTCTAATCAGTTGAAACTATGTAGGGACAAAACACCGTTCGTTTTCACCAGTTTCAATCGAATTTAAATCTAAAACTTTAAATGAGCAAGCTTTCCAAGTCTTGAGGAAAGAAATCTCTGGCAACTGGCATGGGAATCGAACCCCAGCCGTCGAGTTCACAAAGAGTTAGGACTCGTCTTATCTTGAGTTAGGACGAGTAACTCCTGTCCTAACTTGGGATTAATCTTAAGGTCTGTATGCTACAGTGCAGGGTTGGAACCCGTCCTAAGTCATAAGTTCATCCTAAGTTAGGAAGAGTTCTGTTAAATCGACGGCTGAACCTTTTGTTTTATAAAGCAGATTTTTCAAAAAAAAAAAAAAAAAAAAAAATAGGAGAACGTCATAGAGTATGTGTTTATAAGATCCGAACATCAGCAAACGACGATGGTAAACCAAGCATATTGACCGAAACGTTGAGTTGTCAACCACCGGTTCTTATCATAACCAACACAATACTCAATAGATTAAAACCAACACGAGGCCCTACTCAAAGAAGACAAATAAGAAGAAGAAGCGATTTACACACACGGTGCTACAGCGAACCTCCAATGATTAAATTACAGTTAATTCCCATGAGGCCAACTTAGACGCAATTGGACATGAATTAAAGACACTGGAGGGCACCTTTGGTAACTGTCAAAGACCAGTCTTCTCACCATATGCAAACAAAATAACAAAACGGTGAAAATTTGAGCTCAATTGGTCACCTAATTGCGAGATATTAATGAAAAGAAAAAACAACCTTGTCGCACGACGTTGTGCGCTCTCAGATGCTTGATTTCGAGACCTCAAATTCTAAATATCAAAGTCTCAAAATCAAATTCGTGGAAAGTTACTTCTTTCTCGAAAACTACGTCGCTTCAGAGAGAGCCGTTTCTCACAATGTTTTGTACTATCAACAGCTCCCCTGTACTCGTTACCAAGTAAGGTTTTATGCTTAAAATTATTTTGAGTAATTACCAATAGTGTCCACTGCCTATAAAGCATTTCTCCGAAAATTACAGAATAATTCACACCGAGAATTCAACCAACCACACCGTAGATATAATGCAGCTAAAACATATTTCAATATTTATTTTCATAAAATATCTGGAAATGAAAGTTTGACAGTCATTGTTCTTTGAATGACACCGATAAGATTGGTCTCTCTACTTTTGTTCGTACCTTCTGGCACTCTGACCTAACGCTGAGGGAGTATTAAGCAACACATCGGGCAAATCTTCAAACATTTAAAAAAACAATTGATACAATTTATCAAGAAGTTAAAGAAGAAAATTATATCACTTGTGTAACAATCGAGCTTAAATTATAGATTCAGACTCGAGTTAAGTAAATAATGGTTATGTTAATAAATAGCAGTTATGTTGTTAAATAGCGCCACCAGCGCCAATACCGTCATCAGCTACCAGCCACCAGTTTCGTTTGGCTAAAGACATGCCATCTATACAACGTATTGTCTTAAATAAACGTATTGTCCAAGGCCCTTTTCGTAACCACGGGTTTGGCTTTGGATTCGGCTTCTGGCTCCGTCCTCTCGTCTGAAGCCCTTAGCACGTACGCAAAGCACGCGCAATATTGGCAAAACAACCGCGGGTCCTGGCTAGCCTGAGCCGAATCTGGAGCAGCGGTTTCGAAAAGGGCTCAAGTTCACTGAACCCCCTTTGTTAGTTTCAATCAAGTTTTTTTTTTTTTTTTTTTTTTTAATCGGAGGGGGGGGGGGGGGGGGGGGGGGGGGTCTACCTAATGGAGTATTATCAACCAATTATCGGATGTATACTTATAATTACCATAGACAGCGCCATTACGATCAGTCAATGATAAGGCCCAGTATCGCTACATCATCAATTCCTCAGGTAACATGTTTGCGTATTACCTGGAACTCCATGTTTATTCCGTGACTACATGTTGTTTTTGATGTCCAACCTAGACATAGGCAAACAGTGGGTGATGTATAGCAGTAGGAAGTAACACTTAATAGCCCCGAGACAGAGTGAGAGTGGACTATAGCTTACAGAGCATAGATAAAGGACCACTGGGCTTTCTCTATGCTATTAAGCTAGGTACGCGAAACGTAAACATGAGCTTGTGAATTTGTCTCATCCGAAACAACGTAACATGTTTACGTTTACGTTTGCGTAATTTGCGCATGGACCCTGGGGCTAACTCTCATTAATGTTTGAACACAAGTTATTAACTTTAAACTATACATTTAACAGGGGTAATTGAAGAAGTTTTTCAAAAATGCACATTACGATAACACTATCGGTAGTTCAGCGTTGAGTCAGGGTGCCAGACGGTACGTGGGCTAATTTACTCACTAGATTTAATAACATGACTTAAAAATCAAGACACAAAATATGTTCTTCTTTATCTTTATACAATTTGTCTCGTCAGCAAAACGGTAGAGGGCCTACGGTAATCGGTCACTCTTCCCAGTATAGGCAGTAGCACCCTCTTGGCAGATTCTGGAGATTGTTCGGAAGGCAAATCCCTCCCATCAAAATTTGGTTCATTATTTATTTCGCTGTGGTGAGTGAATTTTGTTTGTCATCTTAGCAGACACCCGTCCGTCAATATGCATAAAGATTGATAGTAAAGTCTGCATTAAGACTTCAGCGCTTCTTCAAAACATGGTTTTCATAATTGTTGTACCCGATATCGAGTATGCCCGTTCAGTTATGGGAGAAGGGCATGGTTTGTGGTTGTGTGTGGGGGGGGGGGGGCGTGTCAGTGTGGATACAGCATGACCTTTGACACTAGAGTGCTACTACGTAACCTTTCTTGAGTTAAGCTAAGAGGAGCATCTACAATTTTAAAACTCTCCAATGTTCAATACTCTGCATTAAGTTATCATTAATCGCTTTAAAGAAATGTACAAGCTGAAAGCAGACAAATATATTTAATAATTAATTTGTTCGGATTGGAATGGGCTGTTGTTCTGGTTATCGACTGCAAAATGGCGGCTTTGGCCAGCTCTTGTGTCAAAATTAAACTATTTATTGCTATCTAAGGTTTGAACGAAATGATTTGGGTTTTTCTCGACATTGGTGGTTTTTTAGTCGACAAAACGAACTTTGGGAATGGATTGTTTCTATTACCAACATTTGAAGACTAGCTGGTACATCAACGTGTCTTCACTGACGCCACTAAAATGTGAATTTTTAAAACTGAATCTTGCCCAAACGCATCCGAAATTTACACCAAGACAAAGACTTGTTTTTTTACAGGCAAATTTTGTTTCCTTTAATTAGTGACTGTCTTACACCCAAGTAATACTTGTTCAGATAAACTAGTCTTGCGTAGTACAGTACATGGACTAGCCTCACCGATATGACTTACTTCTGAAACGCATGTCGTCAAAACTAAAGTTGCGATCGGAATTAATTGAGAAACGAATTTTGGAGGCAAAATCACACGAACCAATACGGTTAATAGAAAAATAGCGCTATATACCGCAGTCTTCTCAAACAAGGACTTTGGAGAAAAAAAAAAAGAAAAAAAAAACTAGCAAGGGCAGAAAGACCTAGCATTAATATATTTGTTTGTCAACTAGATCAATTAGTTCATCTTCTACAGTGACACTTTTAATGACAATAATTAGTTAAAATTTAAATAAATACTCATAATTGACAGTTTGTCTTTCAAAGGGAAAGTGTAACATTGGTGGTATTCGGTTTCTTTAAAACTGGTCCCATATAAATGCAGATCCGTAAAGCATGTGACGACGGGGTACCAGACTCACGAGAAAGGTTTAATTAGTTCAAACAATTAATTTTCACAGAAGTTTTTGTCCAGGGGTGTTGTTTTAACGGTTTATTTTATTTAATTTTAATAGTTTCCGCGTTGTGTTTTGGGATTGAGAATTACTGAAAATTTAGACAAAACTTTTTAACAATTTTGAAAAGAAAACTTAAGTAAAGGATACCCTTATAGTTTAAACTGCTAATGGATTATTTAAAATAACAAACTACCCGAAAACCACCAATGGTACACCTTCCTACCTAGCTTACAAACCCACAATTTATTCAATAATTCTAAAGATTTGTTTTTTTTCTTCAAATTTGGATATTGGTCGGAACTTATCATTTCAATTATTATGAGTTTATTTTCCGGTTTCTTTGTTTTTAGAGATCTATCCAAAGATGCACCCAAACTAATTATCAAAATGCAAATTTTGAATAACAGAGTTGGCTAGATAAACAAAAGGTCAAAGGTCAATTGCATTGAATAACGCGTCAGTATTTATATTTATCAGTCCTTTTATAGTCGTTGCGCTATGCATAGGTCGTTTAATTCATTTAAAATTTTGTATTCGAAAAAAAATCACTTTTGTTGTTTTTTGTTTGATCCCCGTTGTTAGGGTAAGACCCTGTTCTTAAGACTTAGACGAGTCAGTCGCCAGACTTAGACGAGGCGGTCGCCAGACGGTCTCCGTCTCACTCATTCTCGGCTTCACTGTTCATTCTTGTCATGGCAAGTAACTGTGAAGATTGAAATGGAGAAAAAGAAGAAGAAAACAAAATCAAATTACTATGATAACCAAAACGTATTAACGGATCAAAAAACAAAATGTGACGAGATGTCCAAACACCCTTATAAAAAGATAAAGAAGAAGACAACAACAAGTTATCATGAACAGAAAAAAAATGTATTAACGGATCAATAGAAAAAATGTGAAGAGATTTCCAAATATCCTAAAAAAGAAGTTGAAAAAAAAAGAAATTATCATGAAATGGAAAATGTGTTAACGGATGAAAAAATATTTATATATATCTCTAGTTACCTGTGGAGCATGATAAAAAGAAGAAGAAAAATAAAACGAAAATCAAATCATCATAAAGTGACAAATGTATTAACGGATCAACAACAAACAATTGTGACGAGAGCGTCTAAATATCGTAAAGGAGAAATAGTGTAATTTGGGAATGATTTTTATTCCTTGATTTTAATATTCTTTTTACAGTAGCCAAAATTCTCTCTTAAATAGAAAGAAATGGTGCGTGGAGGGAAATAAATCAGTTATAATGAACTAATTCTTTTAAAGAATTATGATTTCATTGCACTTTTTGGTTTACGTCATCAGGTGTTTGCCATTTCGATAATTCCCAAGACACGCTGTGCTTTGGAAAGCAACATGCTATACTTGTCGCATATGAAGATTTGTTTGGTACTCTTTGCCGGAATAAAGATTGCCTGAAACAAGTATTGTTAAAATTACAACAACAACAAAATAGATCGAGAACTCAGAATTACTTGGGATTATTAGAAGAAACGGCAATTAAAGCACAAAGGTCATTAAAGGCAGTAGACACTATTTGTAACTACTCAAAATCACTATTGGCATAAAACCTTTCTTGGTGACGAGTAATGGGGAGAGGTTGAGGGTATAAACAATGTGAGAAACGGCTCCGTCTGAAGTGCCATAGTTTTTGAGAAAGAAGTAATTTTCCACGAATTTGATTTCGAGACCTCAGATTTAAGGTCTCGAAATCAAGCATCTAAACGCACACATCTTCGTGTGACAAGGGTTATTTTTCTTTCATTATTATCTCGCAACTTCGATGACCGATTGAGCTCAAATTTTCACAGGTTTATTATTTTATGAATAATGTTGAGAAACATCAACTGTGAAGGCTAGTCTTTGAAAATTATAGTGTCCACTGCCTTTAAGCACAAAACACGTCTTTCTAAGCAGAATGAATTACTATACGGAAATACTAGGTATGAATACATGATTCTAGTCCTGCGTTTCTGCATTCGATAATAAATGATGTGAAATGAGCTATTTCTTTGTATTTATACGGATTAAACAAGAATCCTCCTAATTATTTGAAGCATTTTCAAGCTCGTTAACAATTATTTAGAACTATTCAGATGCAGGGGTTGGGCTGAAATACATATTGAAAACATGACAAATGAAATGGAAATATAATTGGAAATCATGACATAGAAAACAGAAATACAATTGGAAAACATTAAAAAAAAGTAAAGGAAATACAAATGGAAAACATGAAAGAAGGGAAATCTAAAGGAAGTACGAATAAAAATCATGACAAAGGAATTTAAAGAGTAGCATCCATTGGAGTGTGAGGAGAAAAACACACTAAAGAAACAGAGACTTAATTAACATTGTAATTTAAAGCGGCTTATTTTTCTATAATTGGACTTCCCGATCACGATAATGGTCTTGACACGTTTTATTGCGCGTCAAAATTCTTTGAAGCTATTTTATCAAAACCCTTTTAATTTGTCGGACCTATTGTGACGAATATAGCGCAGAATAGCTTTGAGATGCTTTTATTATAATCAGTGGAAGAGCGTAATTTAAAACCTTTGTCTAATAACGGCGTACGGTAGATACAATGGTCGCAGTTGTGAACGGTTAAAGGCACTGTCCACGTTAGGTAATTGTCAAAGACCAGTATTCCCATTTCCTGTATCCATACAAATACATAAAATAATAAATCTGTGAAAAAAATTGGCTCTTTTGGTCATTGGAGTTGCACGAAAGTAATGAAAGAATAAACGCACAATTGTGTGATTTCAGATGCTGAATCAAAGGCTTCAGGACTGAAATCTTTTTTAGATCAAAATATTTAAGTGAGAATTTTTTTTTATTTATTTTTATTTACGTAATTCCAGAGGGAGACACTTCTTACAGCGTTCTATATAAATCAACACCTCTTCTTTGCTCGTTACCACGTAGTTTTTTTTTATTATGACAAAGTATGTTTTGAATAAAGGACCAAAATTGTCAAGTGCCTTTAAAAAAAGAGTCATGGAAAATGCGATTTGTTGAAATAAATAGCAGTGTTGTATTATGCAGAGGTGTCAAGAAAGTTATGTGCAAATTTGAGCAGGTCATTTCTTTGTATTCCCTCTACATAGCTACGATTTCCTCGACTTTACCGTAGATTTCTTGCCACATTGTTTTATTTGAAAAAATTGACATTCAACTGAACAGAGTTGAAGTGCGTGTTTTGCCTAAGGTACAATAGAAAAGTCACTGATCCATTTGGGTTGGGATACAAAAGAATTACCATCGCTTTTTTTGAATTTGCAGTGTCCAAAGTACAAACTGTGAAAACTGAAGTAGCGATAAACATGCAAGCCATGCACTTGTTCGTCGAAGCACTTTGTTCACAATTTGCGGAATATTGCAAAAGGCTTATGCAATGGTGTTTCTGTACGCAGATCAATCATTGGTTGACATACGTGGAGTTTTCGTTTAGTATACCGAGATCGGATCGTTAAATCGAATATCTGACAGTTGACGTGCTAATGCTTTGCAATACCAAACACACAAGCACCTTAACTTGCACTTCGTCGACAGGTCAGTGCAAATTTTCGTCTGTCTTGTTTCTAAAAAGTGGAGCCATTTTCTAACACTTCATTGATTTGGGTGGATTAAGCGTTGATGCACCAAATAAGAGATATAATCTTACAGATAAAACGGGCCCAGATAAATCCACTCTTAAGAAACGCATATACCTGTTCAATTATGCAAATTGTCATTGGCTTGAAAGATACAATGTCACAGATACTGATCATTTTCACTTCCGTTTTATAAAAAATGCAAAGTAGAGAGTGAGTGAGCCGGCTTAAGGTTGCTAATAGCCCCACATAATAAATTGCCACTATTTGAAAAAGGACTTTCTCGAAACAAGTATAGGCATTCACAAGAGTAACTCTAATTTAGAGCTTAAACCCAGGTGGAATAATTGTTTGAATACAGAACATGAATGAGGCCTCCATGCACTGAGATTCATGTAAAGCAGCGTTCGGAACTGAGAGTTGGTGTCTTGGTTCAGGTTCTGGTTAGTCTTTTGTCAAGGTCTTCGTAGCTCGGACAGCTGATGACTCCAAGTGACTCAAAGTGGATACCACGCGCATGAGTCTAGAGGCAAAGCTACGAGGACTTTTTACAACCCGTTTGTGGCTGTCCAAGTAACAAATGCATTGACAAAAGACTACGGTTATGGTGAAATATCCACAGCTTGAAGTTTACTCTTAAAAATACTAATAGTTGGTGCATGGCAAATATCCTGTGGTAGTTTGTTCCATTCTGCAAAATTGAGAATGATAATTTGTAACAGTCTTTGTTAAAGGGAAGGTACACTGTTGGTAATGTTCAAAGACCAGTATTCTCACAGACCAGTATCTAAACATATGCATACAATAACAAACATGTGAAAATTTGAACTCAATTAGTCATCGGAGTTGGGAGAAAATGATGAAAGAAAAACACACCCTTGTTGGACAAATTTGTGTGCTTTCAGATAGGAATAAAAGACTTCTATAGCTAGAAGTATTTTATTTTTGTTTAGTGAGAAATCACTTCAGAGGGAGTCGTTTCCCACAATGGTTTGTACTATCATCAGCTCTCCAATGCTAGTTACCAAGTCAGTTAATATTTGTTTTGAGTAATGGCCAAACGTGTACCTTCCCTTTAAAGAAGACATTTTTTCTACGTTCCAACCCAGTCCCTGTATACCTTGGTCTGGTGCGGTACGAGTCTTGGACTTGGGTACCGTTAAAATGGAAGGGGTTGATGGAGGATGATCTGCCACTCAACGCTGAACATCGTGAGGAAAATGTACCGATGAGTGACACATTGAAACATGCATGTTTAAAATTGTAATTTTGATTGTGCTCATATCTTCACTGTGTAATAACAAAAATAACCGTCATTGTCAGTTGTATCTGTCATTCGGTCTGGCTACTGTTGGTCGTATATTGTGCCAGTGATGCATGTCACAACTGCGACACAGCGCTTGTAAAGAATACCAACGACAACAATTTCATTTGGCTTGCAAGCGTACACTTTAAAATCAAAGAGGGAATATTGAAACACTTTAATTTTTACAGGAATTAAGAAAAACCATCAAACAATTTATTAATATGAACCAGTCATGTTAAGCTCATAAAAACGAGTTGTACGTTACTGATCGTTGTACACAAAATGAGGCATCCTTTGGATCGTAAAGCTCTCAGATCGGAAGTAATACAATTATTAACTGACCAAGGTTGTTGAGCAATTTTCAACACTTCATTGATTTTAATGGATTATTGCGTTGTACAAAAGAGAAGATGTGTTAAGGCAGACAAAAGATGCCAGATAAATACATAAAAATGAAAATGAAATATGAAATGGTGGCTGCTGCTAAAGTGCAATGACTTATTTTGGCTTCAAAAAGGCAATTTTTCTCAGATCTCAAAAACCCATGAAGTTCAACTTCAGGCCGCCATATATCAATGAGTGTACAATGGCCCTTTGACTAACCCGGTGCGATTGACTGTTCGAAAGGACAATTAGGGCCTACGGTGTTTCAGATTAGCCATAGTTAACATCAGAGTTCAATGTACTAAATCAAACGCCAATATATTTGACAGGTACGGTGTTTCAGAAGTGACATATACATGATCACCTTCAAAGCACGAACGAATCATTACATAGTCATAACAAGAACGAAACTTCGTAGCGGTACTGTGACGGGCCTTTTATAGTTTTGGCGACCTTTACAGCATGGTGTATACCCTTTGACTGAGATTCTATTTGGCTGAGCTTTGACGTCATAACCAAAATGGCAACCGAGCTCACAACTCGGTTATCGTTCAGTCTGAACAGCAGAACCAATAACCAACAACTGAAACAGTTTTTGGTTACCGCCGCCAAAACGCATCCCTGATATATCTCGAAGGTCTATGATGTTGGAAACGTACGAATTCCATGGCGATGTTCAACATAATTCGTCGCCATCGTAATTGCACGTATAACCGCACACATCAATGCCAAACGGCACATAAATAGTCTGGTGCCTTTGGCGTATGGTTATCAGCGCGTTGAGGATAGTCTACGAGTGGTACCTGACAGAGATGGCGACACCTGAGGGAATAACTTAACACAATGTTTGGGGAGTCCAATAGTTTAAGGGTAATCTGATCTTTGGACCGAAGCCATGTAAGATGCATGAATGCTTTGGGGCATTAAACACTCAACCTGACGTCCCTTTTGACCTGGATGAACCGTGTCTCGTTCCACCATTTAAAGCTTTAATGTGCGCCAGTCATTCCTTGAACGATTCGCTGTGATATCGTGAACAAAAAATCTACCGAACCCAGGATCTCTAGAATACAGTCGATTTTTAACGTCACAAGACTGTTTTCGCAGCGAAAGTTTTGCAGGAGTTCAGCAACATTTCAACTGATGCCAATTATTCGTTGCGATTTTCTGACGTCAAAATTCGTATCGCATTAATAGGAAGTATTAACCGGGCTTCGGTACTCCAATATAGCAAAGATGTGGAGACAATCGAAAAGATGATTGTTTCAACGATAGATCGCAATTGTTTCCGCGTATTATGTATCTCTTGAAGAACTAGAAGCCATTTTAAGTAGGATTTGAAATGTTGCATGGTGGAAATACGATATGGCGGTAACACCATGTATTGACTATCTCTTAAATGAGTTCGGGAGGCTCTGAAAAGAACCGTTGGTTTCAACCGTTATGTTTTTTACAAGATATTTTGTGTTTTTTACATGCAACTAAGCCAAATCGTAAAGCACACTACATCAGCACAGAATTTCATTCATGGCCGTTTCCTTTCAAATACACTGACCCTTGTCATTACGCCAGTATAAATATAGGAGTCCACGCTTTATAATTCCATTAGTTTTTGCTAATTTGGTGTTGTGTTTCTATAGAGACGATTTGCATAATTGCTAATTGCCTGAGGGTATCGGCCCGCGTCATTCTAAGAGTAATACAGTTCATTTAATTACTTTCTTGTTTGGTTTCTTCTGATATTTGGATGTATATTCGATGAGATTTGATCATTACCTGAAGCTGAAGACCTTAACGCAATGCGCAAAGGGTCAATATGATCCAAAAGTAACACTCATTAAATCACAGAGGTGATTATTTATACATGTACACGGACATTACAAATCAATAATCGCATGAAGCTAAGATGCAAATAGATAACAATCAGGATATTTTTAGCGGTTTTTTGTTTCGTTTTTTTTTTCTTTTCTTTTCACCAAGCAGATTAAACACTCTGGCAAATTTTGTTCTTGTAACGTTGAAAATAACTTACCTATAGACGGAGTATAATAGTGTTTTTTTTTTTTAAATCTTGGTAAGTTTTATCAACGTTTTGTTTACTGCCAGTGTGTCTAATTTAACAATGTTTGCAACCACGCCAGAAGTAATTTGAGAATTATGGAGAATTATTCTACCTGCAATTTTTGCATTTATGACGTTGAAACAAAGTAACATACATGGAGCACTATAGTAAGTGTCTTTTTAAAATAATTTCTGTGTTAGGTTTCACCAACTTTTTGTTGATTGCTATTGTGCATCATTTTGTCACAGTATAGCCAACAGGGCCCACTTTCATAGAGCTGCTTAGCACAAACATTTTCTTAGCATGAAATTTATTCCTTGATAAAAAGAGGATTACCAGCCAAATTTCCACGTTATTTTTAGGATCAGCAAACAACAGCTGAATATCAATAACAAGCAACATGCAACAAATGGAAACTTGGCTGGTAATCCTGTTTTTATCAAGGAAGAAATTTCATTCTTAGCAAATTTTTTATGCTTAGCAGCGCTATGACATTGGGCCCTGCAGTCGATTTCACAAAATTCTTCCTAACTTAAGACTCATCTTAGGACGTAGGACGAGTCCCAACCCTGCACTGTAGCATACAAACCTTAAGATTAATCCTAAGTTAGGACAAGTTACTCGTCCTAACTCGAGATAAGACGAGTCCTAACTCTTTGTGAAATCGACCCCTGGTCATATGGAACGCGAGAACTATTACCGTTTTATGTCTACAAAGGTGTCAATCAAACAACATGATGTGATTTGTTTTGTTTTTGAACGTAAATTCAATTTCAAACCCCATAGTTTTTACTGACAGAGTAAACAGAGTAGTCAATTTATATTGTTCCTAAGGCAAGGGAGAGATCATTCATGTAATATAAACTGATACATTTTATTTCATTTCGTAGGTAACAAACAACATGATGAGGAAATAATATTCAGTTAAGTGTATCAGTCGCAATTTGTTTGGCAGAAAAAAAAATCCAATTGGATTTGATTTTGCCTTTTCCTGAAAATTCCTCCTGTATCAGTAGGGAAAAGATTGACGTTGATGTAGCCAGCATCTAATAACCTGATTTAAATTGATTCCAGAAAACTTTGAGTTTTTCTGTAGATTAGTAGACAATGTACTTTTGATATTTTGCGCAAGGCAATAATACTTTAATTAAATCATTTGTTGACACCCAACATTATGTTGACACTAATTTATTATCAACAAGTTCATATGAAGTGAAGAAGTTCTAACGCTCTGATAAAAATGTTTTCCTTTGTCATGTTGTCATAAATAAAATAATTATGGCCTTTAAAGTAAAACCACCCTTATTTCTCGTACATTTAAACAAAAATAAGATGATAAAATATGGTGCACGTTATAAGAACATGGAGCACCACAACAAAGCTGTTTAACAAAGTTAACAATAATTATTTTGTTTTATGTATATAAAGTTCGCTTGATGTGACGCAATTTTGCGAGTTTTAATTTGTTGAAACAAGTTTTTTTTTCTCGGATGTACAAACAATGGTCGTCCGTTGTTTTTTGTTACCCGAACTGCTCTTGATTTTAAGCTCGCTCAATGCGTATGAATCGCATGTCACCCTTTTACCTTTTAACTGACATTGTGTTTTAGCTTAAGAGGTGTGATTCCGGTGTCACTGACCCATTCTTCAACCATTTTACCTGTTAGCATCTTAATAGGGTGACGGCTTCCGTATTCCCCAACCGATGGGTAGTCTACAATCACTCCCGTGGGTGTGTTTCATAATAACTCGTTTATTTTGTCGGCCTGACAAATCTGGATATTAAAATGCATAAAATACGGAAGACGCAAGGGGAATGTTTCTGTTTCCTGTACAGTTGTTGAAGTTGCTTTATAGATGTTTACAAACGATCGTATAATTTGAATGACTTATATCACCATTCAGCGAGATTGGCGGTAGCACCGTGTATAAATCTCTTTTGAGTAGAGTTGGTTCTGAAAAGAACTGGTAAGATTTGAAACTTTTTATGGTTGGAGTATAATCAGGTAGGGTTTGCGTAAGCACCATGTGGAAATATCTCTTTTGAGGAGTGTTGGATCTGAAAAGAACTGGTGAATTAAACATTTCTTTCTAGTGCTGTGCTCATTCATTCTCTCTCTCCATTTTTTGGCATAAAAATTGTCTTAAAAGCGAAACTTCATTTCAAACAGTTGTGTACATCTTTCCGAACCTGCGACTAAAATCACTCTTGAAAATATATTTTTATACTTCTTCTTTTAAAGGCAGTGGACACTATTGGTAATTAAAACTTTTTTCGAAATTTGTTTTTCCTAAACGTAAAATTTTCCGAGGGTGAAGTTATTTAGTAATTTATTATACTTATTGACAATCTTTATATCTAAAACATATCTGATTAATGATTTAAAAACGACAATGACAAAATGGCATTAAAAAAAAACATCTCCACCGATATTTACGATATTGCTTTCAAACTGTGAGCTCGCTCAACTTTTTATCTTGAACCCCGAATGACTTGAATTCAATTGAACTATGATGACTGCCCGATTCGTGCCACCATTATTTGTACCCATGATTTATTTTTGGGTTGGTTGGCACAGCAAGCACATTTTTTTTTTAAATGATATTTAAATTGAGTTTTGCTAAAACCACATCATCTCATGAAGAAGTGTTTATTCGACAGCTTAGTAAGCGCGGATGTTTCTCCCCAAGGGTTAGGGTCAAAACGGTTAAACCGTCCCTCTAGCAGAAAGAGACATCGAGCTTAAATCCCAAGATGTGTCATGTACACCTATAGGCTCACGTGTGCCATAAAACAACCAATACTAAAAATGTCTTCCTCAAGAAATGATTGTAAAAAGATAGGTATCGTCTCCCATGTGTTCTTCTTTGCAGTCACGAATCAATTTCACAACGGATCATTTTTCAGTTTGTGTAATTTTGACAGCAACCTGTCAGTTTGAAAGAGATGTGGTCATTCAGTTTTACCGCAGCATAGAATTATGACAATTAAATTAGGCAATTTGTTTTGTTGAAGGGTTGGGAACAAGTAAACTATCATCTTGGCTCTTATATTTGTCAGTTCTTAGGCTCCAATATCTCTTGATGACTCGATTATATCCGGAACAAAATCCAGCAACTAAAAACAACTCGAGATTTTCAAAGGAAATCGGTCAACAATATGATTCTAAAATGATGAAAAGTTACCCGGCGATAAAAACGATGCAAGCGTATAACGTAAAGCGTCAACATGTTCAGCTTGTCAATTGTTTCGATACAATGCTTAGGAGCATTAAACCGTGTGTTTTCTTTGTTTTGTGATTTTACTTTCTTCAAAACATCTTATCATTCAAACATACTTTCCCTTAAAAGTTCAACAAAAGAAAAGTTATCAAATTCTACTGAATCATTGGTGCACCTGTTGTGGTTATCTTGGTACATGTTCCGTCAAGTAGAAAAATAGCATTAAAAAAAAAAAAGTACAAATCATCAGTTATCCTTTTATAAAAACAGGTGCACTGTCTCCCCGCATTACCGCACGCTAAACTTGCAAACAAATTTGTCAATCTCGATTTGGAGACAGTAACGTAGGCCCAGATCAAAGACATCGCGTTGACTTTTTTATTAATTGGTGCGTTGCTTTTGGCGGGAAATGTCAGAGTGAATTGTATTCGGTAAAGTTGAGTGCCCGCGGCAAAAGTCTTTACACCAATTGTTGTATTGCATTACACATACAATAGGGACGCTAACCCGATGAAAGAAACCACTAAGCCATTTCGAGACATGGAAAACATATTCATATGACACTATTAGGTTTGGGCAAATTTGTCTGTATACACCCAAACCAAACAGTGCACTCGTAGTGTCCGCCTTAAAGGCAGTGGACACTTTTGGTAATTACTCAAAATAATTATAAACATAAAACCTTACTTGGTAACGAGTAATGGGGAGAGGTTGGTAGTATAAAACATTGTGAGAAACGGCTGCCTCTGAAGTGGAGTACTTTTCGAGAAAGAAGTAGTTTTCCACGAATTTGATTGCGAGACCTCAGATTTAGAACTTCGATGACCGATAGAGCTGAAATTTCCACAGGTTTGTTATTTTATGCATATGTTGAGATACAGCAAGTGAGAAGACCGGTCTTTGACAATTACCAATAGTGTCCAGGGCATGTAAATTAAAGGGCTTATTGAATGAATTTCATTTTGTTTCTTGGTCGTGTTGGGTGAAGAAAATCTTGGTTCTTATTCCGTCCTAATCGAATCTTGAGAATCACCCCGAATGAATTTTGGTTTGTAATTTCACATTCACATCCAAGACCTAATCATGGCGACTCTGGATTGCGGTGTAAGGACGACCAAACGCATGACTGACACTCGGCCAAGGTTGGTTCGTTCACCGATCACAAGACATCATCGATAACTCACAACCCTAACATAATTCTCTCCCTTGTTTTTAATTTTCTGAGATGAAAGCCTGGCGCGATTCAAGACCTTCGGCCTTGTCGTCAATAATCCGGCATGATCTAAAACAACCTGACCGCAGAAAAAACACGTAAGATCCATAATCCTTGAAGTATTAGAAGTCTCTAATCAGCAATAAAGGTAAACCGTGATAACCCTTTATTTTCTTTTATGAAAGTTTACCAAACAAATTGTTGTTTGAACTCATGTTATGATTCATGTTTATTTTGAGTTCTCGTAATGAATACGTTAGTTTTTACATTACACTGTTGTTACTGAAACGTATGCTTTCTTTAATATCTTTTTCGATTGAAGGCATAAAAACACACATCTCAACTACCTACTTGAATTTATGGAATCTTGTTTGTTTGCTCCATCCTTAGTTTGATATAGTCCCGTTTTATTACTCATTGGTGGGCTTTCACCCGAAGCTTAGCTTGTCAAAACATAATCAAACAAAACGCAGTAAAACTGTTGTAAGAGACAATGAAGCAAAAACAAACAAACAAACAAACAAAAAAACTATACATAAACCAAACAAAAGATATGGGAAACACAAATGAAGAAATTGCTAATAAGATTAAATTAATTCTTGTTGTTATCAGACTATTTGATTTAAGCCAACCAAATACCTTATTGAAATGGCACATTCCCACCTTTATGTGCAAACCCCTGCAAAATTTTGTTTAAGATCGCTGCGATTTCTGACTCGAGCAATATTTCAATTGTCCTAATGGCATTGCTGCAGCTTCACCACGACGCAAATAACCACGTTCACCGCAAATAAACTTCAAATTTCCCGCGCATTGTGAAAAGGTTAACGGGTCCGTTTTTCCTTTTGTTAAAAGGTCACAAAACGCGGCGTTTCTAAATCGTATCCCGATGCAGCTGTAACCTGCCACTTGAATTACTTTTGATTCTTTGCACATTTTGTTGGTCAGGAACCGACAATAATCACTTCTTTCTCCCAGTGACACATTTCTACCGAGTCTTTCTTATAAACAAAATGACTTTCTTATAAAAAGCAATAAATCTGTCAAAAGTGACAACCTACGTTTTAATATATATCTTATAAATATATTCTGACGTGATTAATAACTGAATCCTGACTCCAATGTGAGCATGAATTAGGTAAATTAAAATGTTCGGCCGCCCATTTTTTGTTCCATGTTTGTAAAAGCCAGACTTTAATGAACTTTATTTGAATGCATTCCTTTAGAAAAACCACACTTACTGTTTTTCAACACGCCTCACAATAGAGCTTTAAAATCGTTTTTTTTTCTCTGCACTGTCATTCATAAAAGATTCACATTCTATAGACACTATGAATTTTTGTTTGAGGAAGAAAACGTATGAGGATGAAAACTTTATGAAATCGTGAGCAATGGAGAGCAAACATGACAGTAGTGTAATAATCGCTCTCCGCAAACACGCACTTTTTAAAAAGTCCGTTGGCGCGCAAATTTACAAATCCGTCTGCTAGACAATAACGTCGAGTGCTCAGTACCTTAAAGCCAGTGGATACTATTGGTCATTACTCAAAATATTTATCAGCATAAAACCTTTCTTGGTGACGAGTAATGGGGAGAGGTTGATGGTATAAAACATTGTGAGAAACGGCTCCCTCTTAAGTGACGTAGTTTTCGAGAAAGAAGTAATTTTCAACCTCAATTAGGTTTTGAAGTCTCGAAATCAAGCATCTGAAAGCACACAACTTCGTGTGGCAAGGGTGTTTTTTTTCTTTCATTATTATATCGCAACTTCGACGACCAATTGAGCTCAAATTTTCACAGGTTTGTTATTTCATGCATATGTTGAGATACACTAAGTGAGAAGACTGGTCCTTGACAATTACCAGCAGTGTCCAATGTACTAAAACCTACCTGTGATAACATATGCCTCTTCCCTGGTGAGAGGTTGGCGATGTACAACGCTAGTGAGCTTGGCATAGGCTCCTTTTCAACCTGAAGAACAAGAAACACACAAAAACAGTAGACTAAAAAATCCATCAATCAATTAACGGAACGAAGTTTTCCTTTTTGTTTATTTCTCACACAAATTGATGTTCAGAAAATTTGTTTTGGATTTATATTCAAGTGTTAGAGGTTTTTTTTTGCTCCCACATCATTTAAAGTATTATTAGCTTTTACTGATGGAGATTAACAATTATTTCATGATATCCAGAAGTCAAAT
Source organism: Asterias rubens (assembly GCF_902459465.1). Taxonomy (NCBI): domain Eukaryota; kingdom Metazoa; phylum Echinodermata; class Asteroidea; order Forcipulatida; family Asteriidae; genus Asterias; species Asterias rubens. The sequence goes on along the minus strand of NC_047064.1, from coordinate 20,608,574 downwards.
TTGGTCAAGCATAATCATTTGAAAGTGTAAGCAATATTTTGTACTCGAGTGTATCTTCTGATCAGAAGGATCAATCCTTTTATAATGCTGTTGCGTCCGTTTCTCTTTCACTTTTTTTTTAAAATATGCCTTGCTGGACACCCATCAGAGTGGAAATGTTTGCATTATTATTATTGTCATTAAAGTGAAAGCAATCTTGATGTAATCCCTTTCTGACCTGAACAGAAAGATCAGTCATTCTAAAAACATGTTTCACTTATTACTCGCATCCACTACACTCTTTACGTGTACACACACGCAACACTGCAGTGTATTTTTTGTATCTTTCATTTTGGTTCAACACGTCACTCCTTCAGGCCATGTCCTCGGATATCTAAGTCTACCGTTTACCGAGCTGCGGGGAAAAACACCTGCCCGTATAAAGGTCTGTCGGTTTGACGCCCCTAATGGGGTAAAACTCTCATTCTTCATGATCTCCCATCCGAGAAATGAATTACCAACAGGTAGCCAATAACGGCGTGATCTGATTAAACGCCCGTATAGATCCTCTCTACGCGGGCAGAAGGCATCTGGATTGACGGGTGAAAACAGCCATCGACACGGCGCAGAAGGTCTCGCCGCATTACGGTCTTTTAGACTCAACCCGGACGTGTCGATCGATTTTTATCCAGGGCCGTTCTGCTGGGATTTTTTCTCCGCATCAGCTTTTTAATCTGTCCCGTATGGATTATCTCTTAGGACTGATGGTTTTCCTTTATTCGAGTGAGATGCTCACTAAAATATTATTATGGTATGAATAACCAAAAGTCACCCGAAAATTGTTGTAGATAATTGATTTTGCAAGGAATGGATTTGCAGCAGTTAATGCATTGTTTGGACTCGCATACGTTTACATGCCACTCCCCATACAGTCCGGTTAATGTGGGCAAATTCAGGTGACGTCATAATGACGTCATGAACACTTACCTCTACCGAATCCCCAGCTTCTTCGTCCATCAAATTAAGATAGTTTACCGGCCTCAGGTCATTCTGTGTTCTTTTACCATCTGTAATAAAAACAATAATAATTTAGTCATCGAGGTTCAAATCTAAATGCAGAAACCAATTTGAGTTCACGGGAAAGTAAACTTTTTTTTAACAGTTCGATGTATTAATCATTTTTATGTACATAAAGATATATACAATCAAACTAACTCGCGTTGTTGAGATGTCACAGAAAATCAGAAGCGGTTATGTTTACGCAGTAAGACTAATCCATTAATTGGAATACACAATCGGAGAGACGTTTGTGCGGCACCATAATGTATCCTGAGCCCTAAATGTAGCCCCAAACATGTACCTAAATGTAGCCAGGACCTAAATGTAGCCCGTTTCTGTCAGCTATGCTTCCCAGATACAAAAGTTGGGGAATAAAAACCGATTTTTTTTTTTTAAGTGAAATGATTCTGAAGATGCTGCTGTGCTTCTAATTAATGAAGTTTTTAATTGCAGTTAACAGTAAACAAAACATGTATACTTTTCCTTTACATAAACAAATTTGGACGTTAGCGTACATGTAGAGAAGTAGTCTGGTTCCCTTTTAGCAATATGCGTATACATTTTGAATCGCGCCAGGGAACACGTTTGATAAGTTATTTCTATGTTATAAAAAGGATGCTAAAACCAACCTATTGTTTCACGAAAGTGTTGAATCGGTTAGTAATAGACTGAACAAATGAATGACATACACAAAAAGGCAAAATTATTGCAACATTTCGGTCTACAGGAAGGCAACAAAATGTATGAAAAGGCTTGACCATAAAGAGGCGGTCAAACACGAATGCAAGTGTCGACCTTTTTCTCGAGGCGTTCCGCTCAATTAAATGTGACTCTTTTCTTGTTTCTACATTTTTGCAATATTATGATTGACGATGACGAATTACTCTCATGCAATTTGTCCCCTCCATGCAATCACAAAGACAGTTTCTCAAAGCAACAACTTACTGTCTTATATATTTGAAAGCCGTGGTTTCCGGTATATTGCGCTTTTCACAGAGAGAGGCAGTGCGATCAGAAATGAGTTAAACCCAGAGGCAAGGTGGCTACATTATGACAGTGTACACGGCGTGTTTCATCAACCTAGTTTGTAATACGTGTCTGTCATTCATTTCAATGTATGTAGAAGATGTAGGAGTCCGAAGACGCATGTGTTGGTGATGACAACCTAATTGAATGGTTCTGCTTACTGTTTTTAGCATGGAGTTCCTCCATGCAGCGCCCACTTTCATAGAGCTGTTTAGCAGAACATACTACTCGACCAATTTCTTTGCTAAGCAAAATTTGACTTGGGGCGCCAGTCACAACCATGTAAACTTAATGTTAATTCGGCTGGTAAAATGTTTCTTTTAAAGCAATACTTTTCTTTGCTTATGGCACGTTTTTTTTGTGTACGGGCCTTATGAAGTTGGGAACTGTGGCCGAGTGGGTTAAGAGCATGGTTAATAGCACCGAATTCAAACCCTGGTGTTTCTGATCAGCAGAGTGTGGGTTTGAATCCCCATCCAAGACACTTTACCATTGCTTCGTCCTTCGGGAGGGACGTAAAGCCGTTGGTCCCATGTGTAACGCATGTAACAGAACCCAGTGCACTTATCGAAAAGAAAAGGGGTTCGCCCGGTGTTCCTGGCTGTGGCTGCTTAATGCGCCGTAGCACCTTGTAAACCTTTATAAGGTGCTAAATAATTGGGTCTCATCTTTCTAAAAGTTTGTATATACTCAGCGCATTGAGTACCTTGTTTGGTAGATACGTGCGCTATATGATACTTCGATATTATTACTATTGGTATTGTGGATGCAAGGAATTATACACTTACGTCAAGTGTATTTCATGAGCGCAACAATTCGGTGCTTGCAAGTGCAGAGTTTGGCGGTAAGCAGAGCCATGAAATCGGGTCCACATCTCTGCTTCTAAGATGGACGTCGTAACGTGGAGCGTTTTAATGCTTTGGTTGTAATATAGGAATAAACAAAATGTTGCCACTTTGTCCAACATCACCTTGCCTCTTCGCGATTAAGATAACATTTCATTTTTGTTGTTATATGGTGAAGTTCTAGGTTGACTACTTGTTTATCAATGATGCACCCGAAACTAACATTGGTTTGATTCAAACTGGATCATTGACCTACATAAAGACGAGGTATGCTGGAGGAATCAATCGTCGACCGTGTTGACGAACCATCATGCCGCCGTCATAATCATTCAATCCACGGTCTGATTGACATCACGCTTGCCCCCCTTGATTGGACATCTTTATGTTCGGTATCGGCAACCCGTGAACATGTCATAATGTTAGGGTATCACGTCAGTACGTGACTGTAAAAAGTCATACCCGATGGCTCTTGCTTGTGTTGACCTGGTATGACGGTGATTATGATGATCTGACTTTAAATGACGGTGATTATACAACAGGCAGTCTTACTCAATGGAACCCACCTTACTACAACCTCCTAGTATTTATTGGTCAGGCCCTCAGAAAAACTAAACGTACACATGAACCCCCCCCCAAAAAAAAAAAAAAAAAAAAAAAAAACTACACTAACGACAGGCTTCGTCACAAACGTTTTCTAATTAGATATAGTTATTCATAACAACTTATCCAAGTGAGTCTGGAATAAAATCAATCAATCAATGTTTTTTTTTTTTTTTTTTTAAGATGGCGGTCGATGACGCGTATTGCAATCCATCTCTAGTTTCGCCAAAAATCAACCTCGTTCTCATCGTCGATTGATCTCTCCGCGCCATCTTTTCCAGCTTGTATTGCTAATTCAGGAGTGACGACAGGGATCAATACAACGCGCTGCTCATGATTAAAAGGTTGATCTTGAATGGATTATTCTTTAAAGCTGAGGTCGTCCGAATTGGCGCTATGGTTATGGCTTACTACAACGGTTGCTGCGGCCGTGTCCGAAACGGCGACTTCGGCTAATAAAGCTACAGCTAGATCGCGCAGGTCTCGCCTACCCTTCAACACTGACAGACGCACTGATCTACTAGCTGAAGTCGCCGTTTCGTAGACGGCCTGAGGTGGGTGTCGCTGAGAACGTCCAAAGACCTTTATCACGGTGCAGCCATCTTGAATTTCTCCCTTTGATATCAATGTTACCAAACCGAGGCTGGAAGAACAAGCTAGTCTGGTTCCTATTTTCAAAATGGTTATTAGCATTCATTACTGTTATTCAATATGAGGAACGAGACTAAGATGGAGACAGCATGATAACGGTCTATACATCAACGCACGACGACGCAGATCTCAAGCCATAGCCGTAGCTGTATCCGCCAATTTTGAAACAGCCATAGCCAAGCTTCTAATAAAGATTGTCACGTCACTCAAGTGAGACGACAGAGGGACGAAAGCGATTAATTTGAGTGGACGGTACACTACCGCGCATCAAGGTGACCAGAGTTGACTTTAAGCGCGTTGTTTCAATCTCATTACCGCATAGCCCAAAGGGATGAGTCGTAGTCTTACCTCTAGGCCACTAAGAAATAAAACCAAGTTTACGGAGCGATTTTTTATCACTAGTAATTCTAACCAGACGATTTCAAGAGTTAAGACTCGTCTTTTCTCGAGTTGGGACGAGTTGACGTCCTAACTTAGGAATAGCCTTGTGTTTTTTATAACTCCTAAATAGTCCTATTAGGACTAGTCCTATGTTTGGACTATCTTTGTGAAATCGATCAGGGACACCAACGTTTTATTGACATGGAAACCAACACATGTACATCTTTGGAATTACTTATTTTGGCTTGTGTTTCGGTGGGTGGAGACGGAAAATGGTGAATCAATGAAAATATATCCAAATAACAACTGTTTGTAATAATAATAGAAATTACAGTAGCTTCTAGTATTGCGCTCCAATCTGTCACTCATGTATTCCCTCAGCCGATATCACGAAACGCTAAGATTAATCCTATCTCGAGTAAGCCTAACTTAGGATGGGTTCAATGCGTCATAAAGTCTATGGTTACAGAACGTAACTGGTTCTATGTCCTAAGACTAATCCTAAGTTAGGAAGAGTTTGGTGAAATCAACCGCTGGTCACCGGGTCATTTATTTCAGTCCTTAAACCATCTCAGCTCCCTTGAGAGTATAGACGATGTGACCTGTGACATTACATGTTTACAAAAGAGCCACAGAGCATGGACTTCCTGCAGGCATGATTTGTACACAGCCTATAGTGGAAGACACAATAAAATCTTATATTTTATGGAGACTGCACTGTCTAGGCACATCTCAAAACTTGACCAGCTTTTACTTTCATAACTCTTGGTTTTATGTGGAAATTATGACACAAAATGTCAACTTTCCCATAGGACCTGTGTAGTATTGTGCCTGCCAGAATACTTAAAGAATGTGCAAGGTCACACTTATTGTAAACAAGGGTCACATGGTCTATACAGACTGCGCTGCCAAATTTGTAGAACCGCAAGCTGCCAAGAACCATCTCTTTATTCACAGGTACCATACGCCTGGGTGATGAGATGCACTTACTAGCATTTTACAGTTAATTGTCATGACCGGGATATGAAACTCACACCCTGGTGACTTTAATAACAAGTATAGAACGCGAGTCCAAACGCACTAAACCACTCGGACAAAACATGTCATAATGTTTTTTTCTTAAGGGTTTTGGTGTACGAGAAACATGATTTAGTTTTCGTTACCTGGGCAGGTGAGATTACATCGGACGATACAAAATCAATTAAACATTCAATGACCTTACAGTGTTACATGGATCCTATTGTCACTCTCGATCGGAAACTTAAAACAATTGATTCGATGAGAGAAATAAATCGCCCGATAAGTTGCTGTTACAATAAGTATAGCTGTTTACCATGAAATATAGCCTAATTGAGAAATAAACAAATTCAGTTTACCAATATTGACATATTTAATTTATGTTTTTTGTAATCTAAAGATTGTTGAATGTTCCTATGGATTCAGGGTAGTGTTAATCTGGCACAGATTGCACATACAAAAAAACACCAATAATAATCTCAAATAAATAAGAAAGCCGAACGCCCATCCTTTGCCACCACTCCCGCCGAACTCCTTGGGGGTTGGGGGAGGGGGTGGGGGGGGGGGTGCTGACATTCTGAGGTCCAACACTTGGAGGGGTAGAAGCAATTTGAATGAAATGTCTAGCTATTTAGCCGAGTGTCATGACCACAATTATCTAATTTGTCTCGTTTTAAATGAGAAAAACAAAGAACTGACGACGTAATAACCCCGGGAGATAATTTCATCTGATGTTCTACAAGATTGGGACCCAATCTCCCAGCTGGTGATCACTCACGTTGCAAATCTAACACCTTCTAAATGGATCTAAGAACAATCACAATGTAACATACTCCATGGGGTACGGAGAGGTTTCCAATGTCGTCATAATGTGCCATCATTTAGCCAATTATATCAAATCAGGTGGGGATTTATGCTCAAAGTACACTTACTTGTACCCTATGGACTCTACATCAGCATGAGCTATTAAATGGATGCGCCTCAAAGGTCGCCTTAGCAGGGAATGTTAGGCCCAAAATCGGCGCTTAGGGTACCCAGAAACAGACAAGATCGAGGCATAATGTTTAAGGCATTGGACACTATTGGCAATTACTCAAAATAATTGTTAGCATAAAAACAACGAGCAATGGAGAGCTGTTGTTTTATGTGACACATTGTGAGCAACGGCTCTCTCTGAAGTAACGTAGTTGATACGAAAGAGATAATTTCTCACTCGAGTATGAAAATACTTCAGGGATGAAGCCTTTAATTGGGCATCTGCAAGTACAAAATTTTGTGCAGCAATGGTGTTTTTTCTGTCATTATTCTCTTGCAACTTCAAAGACCAATTGAGATTTTTTTTTATTCAGATTTGTTAGGTTATATGCATATGTTGGGATACACAAAGTGAGAGTACTGGTCTTTGACAAGTATTACCAAAGGTGTCCAGGGGTCGATTTCACAAAGAGTTAGGACTAGTCCTAACTTAGGACTAGTCCTAGGAGATATACAATTTGCATGGATAGTCCTAAGTAAGAACGAGTCACTGGTCCTAACTCGAGATAAGACTAGTCCTAACTCTTTGTGAAATCCACCCCAGTGCCTTTAACGTATTTCACATGTCATCAAGGGATTGCTGGTGTATGCGTGTGTATTTTACTTTCTTAAACACACTATTCGCTTACAGTTTATGTATAAAATCTTTGCTAACCATGTAAAGCGGAGAATGACCGTTAGGTGAAGAAGAATTCCACTGTAAATTGAGCCTTGAAATGTGGCCCCAGGTGACGATGTAAAAACAATATCAATCATAAAACAATTTGCTTATCAAAAACCCCGATCAATTTTCGCAATAAAACAATCTCATTTATAGAGTATTATTAATTTTGGAATCCCATCCGAGTAATATGCCTGCGTCCCCCCCCCCACAGAACTAGGGATAGTGCAGAGTATACAGTGCTCACGCACATCGGTGTATTATAAAGGGTAAAACGAAAATGAGTTTTCTTTATCCCCGATGCAAACTTTTTGTAAATCTTAATATTTCGAGTGATAACTACTAACTCACCCCGTTACAGAATTGAACACACAAGAGCGTATAATGCCCGTATTGTTTCAAAGTTATTTCAATTTGTAAATTTGTACATTTTAACATAACTAGGTTTTTGTGAAATGTCATTTCTTTTTTTCCGGAGGAAAAAAACGAAAAAACAGTTGTACTGTTTGGTCGAGGACATTTTTGAATTTTTGTATGTGTGTTTATTTCGATTGAACGCAGACGAAATGAGACTTGAATTGCCGTGGAATAAATTTCTTAAAAAGGACTTAAGAGACGGAAGAAATGATGAAGAATAATCTAATAGTTTGAAAATATTGTTCAGCTTTAATGCAAATTGTGTTCAGCTGGCCTATTCTGCGCACATTTGTTATCGGCACATCAGTCTTGAATAAAAGCAAGATGTTATGAAATAATAAAAAAAAATAAAAATAATAATAACTCAATAATTTATTGAATTTATTATATTATATTATACTTTATTATATTATATTTCGCTTTATCCAGGATCAGCCTGTATGGGGGCACATAACTATACAAAATACCGTAAGATAATAAGAGGCATGTTTGAAATTTATAAGAATTGTTTTCTTCACCCAAGTAATCTTTTTAATATTGTATTTAACATTATATACATTTCGACGTAATTTAGTTGTAAACCAAACTCCTTTAGTGTTTGACTTTTTATTTGATCTATTTTTGTTTAATAAAACCAAAATTGAATTGAATTGAGTTTGAGTTGAATTGATCAGAGTTATGAAATATGCAAATAACCTATAAAGACCCTTAGGCTGGCTATGGACACTTCAAGTGTTTCACGTCGAACCTAAAAACGGGAATCTCTCAAGAAACATCAACTGTAGGCCAACTGTATAAGAAAGCATTTTAATTTTGCATTAAGCTTATATAGCGGGCTCTTCGGATCGTAAATGTTGACGCAAAATCGATGACTTTTGTAAGTTTCATAATATTCTTGATGAGGATGCATCTCGAAGACGGTACTCGAGAGGGTGAAGATTATTATGTTCCTGATTTCAGACCAACAGGCGGAGGGGAAGAAATGATTTTTTTTTTCAGAGTGCGACTTAAATTATTTTCGTTGATTGATTTCTTGAGTTTAATGATGAGTGTCCGGAGAGTGGTTTGAGCTTCCGTTATGTATCGAGTCTAATTGTGATAAGTGACACTTGGCAATGGCCTTTGACCTGTCATTGACCTTTAAAGATGCAATTGCATTTTATGAATGACCAGGTCATATCGAGTATTGTCTGACCGACTGGTTTTCAACTATGGTGTTGGTTGAAATGATGTCAAAGGCACTGGACACGTTTGGTTATTGCCAAAGACCAGTATTCTCACTTGTTGTATCCCAACATAAATATGCATAAAACAACAAGTTTGTGAAAAAAATGTGGACTTAGCAAGAGAATAATGAAATAAAACACCCTTCAAGTTGATGCATTACTTTGTGTGCTTTCAGATGCATAAAAATACGTCGAGTGCGAAATTACCTCTTTCTCAAAGGAAGCCGTTTCTCAGAATGTTTTATAAAACCAACAGCTCTCCATTGCTCGTTACCAAGTAAGTTTTTATGCTCCCCAATATTCTGAGTTACCAATATGTCCGGTGCTTTAAAATAATATGTTGTTGATTGTTTGATATTGCATAATAGCAACCCTTGTTTGACTGATTTGCTGCTTTAAAGACAGTGGACGCTTTTGGTAAATTGTCAAAGACCAGTCTTCTCACTTGCTGTATCTCAACATATGCATAAAACAACCAACCTGTGAAAAAATGAGCTTAATTGGTCGTCAAAGTTGCGAGATAATAATGAAAGAAAAACACCCTTGTCACACGAAGTTGTGTGCTTTCAGATGCTTGGTTTCGAAACCTCAAATTCTAAATCTTAGGTCTCGAAATCAAATTCGTGGAAAATTACTTCTTTCTTGAAAACTACGTTTACTTCAGAGAGAGCCGTTTCTCACAATGTTTTATACCATCAACCTCTCCCCATTACTCGTTACCAAGTAAGGTTTTCTGCTAATAATTGTTTTGAGTTATTACCAATAGTGTACACTGCTTTTAAGATTAAATGTGTCAGTTTGACTGCAAGGGGTTGCCTATTACCAATGAGTCTAGTCGGTTTCAGGAATGCTTTATTGCGTTTATTATCTGTTATAATTGATGATCTGTCTAGATTGGCAAGTACGTTCAAATAAAGATTTAGGGCAGTAGTTAAAACCATGGGTTTATCATAGAGTGCCCAATGCATCTTGCATGCATCAACCTCTGTTTGATAATATTATTCTGTCGTCCGTTGCCGAACATCAGCTTATGCAGCCATTATGAACTTTAGTAAGAAACGAACGAGTAAATCTTTAACAGTGCACCCTTTTGATGTATTTGTTTTGCAATGCTTGGGAAATATCGCCCTTTTCCGCTCTGCTAGAACGGGAAACGTTCAGAAAAACGGAATTCTTGCGGCCAGCTTGGATGTTACGGATGTTATTGTGATCGTGTTGGACTGAGGTAGCGTGAAACCTGATTCTTATTGTCTAACACTCACCAGTCCCTTTCTCACGTCGTGAATAAATATTAAACAAAGTTCTCAAGCTCGTTTTTCTTGCTTTTCAACATTTTTCTCGTGAGGGTTTAAGAGAAGGGAGAATTGCTCAGGGCAAACATGGGCGGGTTCCTAACACATAAATCAGCTCGTCGTGACTGGCGTTCAAATACACATACCATTCCGATTTTTGTTTTATATCTCCATTTTGAATTTGTGGCCATTCATGTCAAAATTAGTTTTAAATATAGAATCCAGCTGAATGCCCGACACGTGATTTCGCATGTTGATGTTCTTTCAGAACTGAGATTTTTGTGGATTTAAGAACAGTTTGAACCTCAAATGTACGTGACAATTTTTCATTATACTCTCTTTTTCTGGTTTTCTATTCTATGACTAACCGAACATTATTAGCCACACGTATTGGATATCCCTCGAGGCTGACAGGGATAAGTCTAGTCGTCTCAAGACGTCTCATTGATAACCCAAGTCGTCTCATCGATAACCCAAGTCGTCTCATTGATAACCCAAGTCGTCTCACCGATAACCCAAGTCGTCTCATTGATAACCCAAGTCGTCTCAGTCATAACCCAAATCAGTGATAACCAAATTTGTCCCAGTGATAACCCAAGTCGTCTCTGTGAAAACCCAAGTCGTCTCATTGACAGACCAAGTCGTCTCACCGATAACCCAAGTCGTCTCAGTAATAACTCAAGCCGTCTCAGTGATAACCGAAGTCGTCCTAGTGATAACCCAAGTCGTCTCTCTGAAAACCCAAGTCGTCCAATACTCCCATTTATAACCCAAGTCGTCTCAGCGATTGCGAAAAACTCAGCCCCTTGATGTATATTCGAGCATGATTGTTTGTCACATGAATGGATAAACGTTATATTAATGTGAAATGTTTTCAAAATGTTTCACTATAACAGTTTCATACAGATCGCTTACTGGGTATATTTGCATTCGGGTGATGTTTTAGGTCTACACGCACGCAGTGACTTCGGAAAGAATCTGTGTTTTGCTGAAAACCTCGATGCAACGATAAATTGCAAGTTCTGAGATTTGCAAATCGACTGTCAGATCTTGAATATTCCTAGATGTCGTTTCATTGCTCATGAAAACCATTTTCCTGAAAACAAAAGTGAATTATCACTCTGCAAACGTGCCCCTTATAGTATGCGAAATGTTGTTTTCCATATAGGAATTATAACCCCCCCCCCCCCCTCAACAAAAAATAATAAATACGAACACTATTTGTTGCAACATGTAATGCGATATCAATATTTTGATCAGTCGACTACAGTCATGAAACATTCACTCAAAATTTGTCTTCATGTGCTTTGTTTAATGTGAAAAGGTGCTGGAGTACAAAAAATAAATATTCTTTTCCGCCATACTGTAATGAAATTTGGATTCCGTAAAATAATACAGATTTTCGAATTTCACTTTTACTTTATGTAGATAAACGTTTTGTGGAAGAGTGTTTTTCTTCAAGCCGTATCATTTGTACCACATTATCATTATTTCTTATTTCTAGAAAACCGCATATCAAACTGTTTTTAAAATGCTTTGCTGTTGCTGTTGTTGATGTCAGTTAGGGCCTATTAAACTAGATATAACTGTCATGTCTGACATGTTTCCGTTGCGGAGGAAACGCTTGCAATATAAATGTCAGAATCAAGGACTCGAATGACGGAAACTTAAAGATTCATTTTCATTTTTTTATTATTTTATTATATAATTTTTTTGAAAAGCCATGTCATTTAAACTCTATAATTTGTAATACGATGCTTTACTCCCAACAAACATAAACAAAAAACCACGAACGATCATCGCAATGGGTCAGTTTTTAGAGAAAATGTAAACGTTTTTTGTTCAACTCGAATCAAGATAAGAAATCGTGCTCTTGTTTGTTTTCGCAAAAGCCACTATTTCAGATGAAAATGTTATTTTCTTCAGGACCAACTTTACAGGTGATATGAAAAGGCAGCAAGATATTTAGCTTTGATACTAAAAGCTTTATTGTTTGTATTTTATACAACACGTTCCGTGTTGTTCCCGCGATCTTATACCGTGTTGCGTACCTTAAAACCAGTGGACACTTTCGGTAAACAGTGTTGTCCGAGGCCCACACTTTGTGTATCACAACTTATATAAAATAACAAACCTGTGAAAATTTAGGCTCAATCGGTCATCGGAGTCGGGAGAAAATAACGGGAAAACCCACCCTTGTTTCCGCACGTTTCGCCGTGTAATGACATGTGTTTACTATAGATCCGTAATTCTCGCTATCGAGAATTGATATTGTTTTAATGTTTTCTCAAAAAGTAAAGCATTTCATGGAATAATATATCAAGAGAAGTCTTTTACCATTACCTTCTGTAAACCCTGTAAGTTATTTGTAAATCTGTGAACTTTTTTTTCTGTTCCGAATGTGTATAATTGCTTTAAACTGCGAGCTTGAAATAATGTTACTCTAAAAACAGGTCATATAAAACATGTTTACTTGACATCATTTTCTTCCGAAAACGGACGCTTTTACAAATGGTTCCCCTTGATTTTTTACTCAGATTCAAAAATCATTAATTGCTCACCCTGGTTTCTTGACCCATTTCCATCCTCGTGATATAGGAAACGATGACTGGTTCTAATTGTATACACATAGTTAAATTTCTTCATTTGATGACAAACCGAAACATATTTTTTCCATAGCCTGTGATAGCAACCACAATAACAAAAGGTTAAATAATTAACCTTCGGAAAAGACTCGCAACTTTAGACCATTAACCATTTTTTTGCATTTATACCCTCTGTCATTTTGGTTGGTAATCAGTTTGCAACAGCTAATTCTATTTTCTAATTAATAATGTATAGCCGGGTGTATATCACTTTATGCAGAAACCCAACGTGTAAATACCAGCACGTTATAGAGTTCACTGTTGGACATCCACCTTATCTAAACACCATGGGGGTGTTTAGGGGGTATTAGGTTAACTCCAACCTGCCCCAGTAGTGTCAAGATAAACACCCTGGTGTTACTGAAACACCCTGGGGTTTTCACAATCAGGCTACAGTCAGTCATCGGGACTTAATATCAACAGCCCCCATCCAAAGCCACCGTTGCCGGTGGGAGAGCATCATGCGTCAAATCGGACTTTTTATTTGCAAACAAATACTGTAAACTGTTTAAGGGCAAAAATAGACGGATAATATTAAAGGATTGGTAAGACAAACACTCGAAATTGATCACATAATATTTACATACAACTTACACGGTCGAATGAGAGTAGAAAACCTCCCTTGAAATATTTCTGTCTGAAATGTCATATTTGACGGAGCGTTTTATTCCTTTTTTTTTTCTTCGATGTCATGCAAAAAATGTGCAATCGGTTTTTCCACCACTATTTTCTCATGCACCAGATGGCTCATCGATCTCAAACTTCTACAGGTTTGTCAGTTTATGTTTGGTGAATTACATAAAGTGATTACACTGCCAGCAACGGTTTTGTTAGTAAAACCTCAATTGGTCGTCAAAGTTGCGAGATAATAACGGAAGAAAAAACAACCCTGTCACACGAAGTTGTGTGCTTTCATATGCTTGATTTCGGGAGCTCAAAATCTTATTTTGAGGTCTCGAAATCAAATTCAAATATTTCAGTGGAAAATTACTTCTTTCTCGAAAACTACGTTACTTCAGAGAGAGCTGTTCTCGCAATGTTTTATACTATCAACAGCTCTCCATTGCTCGTTACAAAGTAAGTGTTTATGCTAACAATTATTTTGAGTAATTACCAATAGTGTCCAGTGCCTTTTAATGAAATTTGACTTACATGTGGGTCCAAAGACTCTGTTGTAGTTCCTTCTTGGTTCTGCAAGGCACATCACCGAGAGGCACGTTATAGCCACAGCCAGCCGTTGAGATGAGTTTAACATCTTCGTTGTGAGTAGACAAACACCCCCAAAAGGAACTATTTACAAAGTCTTGAGACAAAGACCAACTAGCCCACTAATCAGCCTCAAAGAAGGCTTTTTGCAAAGTTCTAAATCGAAGAGCAAACTCAAGACGTAAGAAAGAAAGTCGTTCACGGTGATGTGGTTACGTGCACTGCTTTGGTACAGAATGCGGGCTGTATATAGTTGTTGGTTTGTACGCGGGCGTTCTTCGTGCGCTTGTGCTGTTTTCTCTCTCCAATGCGTTTTCTTAGGCCCCGTGTTTTCTTCTGCACACTTGCCGTCCGACGAGTCTTGTTTTATATACGAGCAAGCAGAGTGGTTTAAGAGCATTGCACGAATCGGCACTGCGTCCTTACGTGTCACCATCTTTAGCCAATTCATAATACAAGCTTCAAACCGCGTGCGGGAGGGCGGCCTTTTCTTGCGTCAAGAGGCGTGCGATTTGGCTTATTAAGCTAGCTTTGCTCTGGATGTTATTCACAATACACGGATGGGCACTTGATCTGGCGCCCTGCAACGTGGAATGAAGGGTAGGGTAGAGATGCTGAGCAAGTTCAAAAACTAAACTTCAATCTGAAGATTCTTCGAAAAGAGGTTAGGCCTAAATTTCCCATTGTGTTCTATTTTTCAGTTGCGTATTAGATTTCCAAGATCTCTTTGAACAGTTTAATTTTTGTCCTTTGAAAAATATATGACCCTTTTAAAGTTTTTTTGTTTCTGAATTCAGCCGTGGGTTGTTCGATGTATGTACATTACACGCATCAGTACACATGTACTTTTTAAAATGTTGTTTTCTTCGGATAAGGGTCATATTTGTGACGTCATCGCTCCTTATATAGGGCTTGTTATGGTTTATATTATGTTGTGTATTTTTGGGGTACGTTACTCATAAACATGTTATCCTTAAAGGCAGTGGCGCTATTGGTAATTACTCAAAATAATTATTAGCATAACACCTTACTTGGTAACGAGTAATGGGGAGAGGTTGGTAGTATGAAACATTGTGAGAAACGGCTCCCTCTGAAGTGGAGTAATTTTCCATGAATTTGATTTCGAGACCTCAAGTTTAGAGTTTGAGGTCCCGAAATCAAGCATCTGAAAGCACACAGCTTCGTGTGACAAGGGTGTTTTTTTCTTTCATAGTTATCTTGCAGCTCTGACGACCAATCGAGCTCAAATTTTCACAGGTTTGTTATTTTATGCATTTGTTGAGATACACCAAGTGGGACGACTGGTCTTTGACTTTAAAGTATTAAAGTGGCAATAAGTTGACGTATTCCGTATGAGGGACAGGGAGACCGTGGGACAAGTCTATGTTAACATAATTGGCTCATGACACCACTTGAAATACATAATACAATTCCTTAAGTTAGTCCGACTTCTCATTTGCATATAAATGTAGAAACAAACTTTCAATCACAAAGGAAGGCCACAATCTTAAGGCGAACAAATATATTTTTTGTTTTCAAACACAAAAGGTTATTTTTTTATAGCCTGTTAAATTATGATTGAAATACTTGCTCGTAAAAAAAACAACTAAACTATAATTTTTTATTAACAGGAAAGGGGTAAACAAAGCGTGAATATCACGTAAACATTACTGACCAAAATAAGTCATTTACAAATTAATAATAAAATGGGTACCGCGTAAACAAGTATATTAATTTTAATTAACCACTTTAGTCTTTTTTTTTCTTTTTCAAAAACACCGGAAATGTAAAATGTTTGTGACTAAAAAACTTGTCGTCTTTCAAAGAATCTCAATGAACAGACAATGCTAATAATCCCACATTTAATGCTATTTCTTGTCACAGTCGATTTGTCACCGCTAAATAAATAACTAATCATTACTATTCCAACATTGAGATAAAAGTTTTATATCAGTAGAGGTTTTATATTTATTCACTTTTTATATATGTTTTAATGAACGACCACTTCCTCTTAAAAGACTCGTTTCCCGTTCTATGTTCAGTTATAGTTTTAAACGATTGCAGTCTTTGATCGGATGAAATAATAATTATATTTTTGGTTTATTACCACCCCTTGGAGTTGATAAAGAATCATAAAATTAGTTTGTGATTCTCGTCTACGTTGTGCCGATTGTATTTCAACTAAATATTTCATGAAGCAATAGTTTTTGTTATCAACGGTGTTGCAAATGAATGCAAAATGTAAATGCAAAATGGTGTATTTTGTAGAAAAAGAGTCATGCATTAAAAATACATCTTTATTTTGAAACTTCTCTCTTTTGGCAGTTTTTTCCAATGTCCTTCATGGAGATCGAGCGGAAATAACATATGTTTTAATAGGTATACTTATTAGCAGTGTTCAGTATTCAAAAATGGTTTTTTTTGAACAGTTTTCCTCCCAAAGTATTTGCTTTGCTCTATGTTAATCTAGTCTTTTTTTCTCGAGACGTGTGAGTGTCACTCGTGAGTACTTAATGCCAAGTTGACTTGCGACGAGCCCCCAGTCCTATATCGATTTAACATCAACCTGACTGCGGATGTAAAAAGCCATTCCGTTTGCCTATTGCAAAAGCGCATTCTAAGACGTCACAATAGAACTTATAAATTGACCAGTCTAGACCCGCCATGTGGATTCAAAATCACAGAAATTAAAAGCTAGTCCCTCAAAACAGAAAATACTTATAAAATGAAGATGAAATTACTTATTCCAGAGGTGCATTCAATAAGATGTTACAATAGAACCCATAAATTGCCAGTCTAGACCCGCCAGTTCTGGATTCACAGTCCCAGAAAAAAATGCAAAGTTAGTCCCTCATCTAAAAAAAAAAAAATACTTAAACACAGTGATGATTAAAACGACTTTTTGAATTGTGTTTATGCGAGAGTTGACTCAACCAATGTATTTTGGGAATCGCTGAGGGCGCTAGTCACTGTATTATTTGGAGGTGGCGACGACGACGTTTATGGTCTGGAAAAACAATAACTATTCACCTTAGAAAAACGTTGTTAGCGTATGCTTGGCGTATTGAGCAGGATTTTTGTCAATAATGTAACATTTTGGCCTGTATATATTTCATGTAATCAAAATTGTTTCGAGGAAAGCAATTTGTTTGTGATTGAGCAGTTTTGTGGGGTTGTGCCTAATTAGTAGGCCTAGATTGCTCCTTATTTATATTAAGGACAAGGGTCAAAGCACATGCTTTATTTAGGGCCCTTGCTTTACATTCGTATTGATTCCTCTACAGTTTCACTTTACATTGTATAACACGACATTTTGATACTTTTGATTTGTCAATTATATAGAAAAAGTAAATGAATGTTATAATAATACAATAGAGAAAGTACCTTTATAGCTCCACATTCAGTACGGAAGACTTGCATCTTTGATTATCATAGACCTCTATTCTTTAAAAATACAACCACATATTTTACAGTCCCTATTCATGTGCCATGTAAACACAATTGAGGATTCTTGCGTCCAAATTTCACCCCAATACCCAGCCAACTCAAGATCGCAATTCTGGATACCATAAGGGGTCAATTTCACAAAGGGTCAGGACTAAAAGTTAGGACTAGTCCTAACTTTCCTTATTAAAAACTCGAGTAACTCGTCATAAAACCATGCCCCTAACTCGATATAAGGTCTTAAGTCCTTGTGTTAATCCACCCCATAATCGAACGACTAGCGAGGTTTGAGTGTTCAGCCGACCCTGGAAAGTCGGTTCCATCCCCCGCGAGCGTCGTCAGCCTAGAAGAGAAAGAACCCGTGTGCATTGAGGCAATACAATCTCGTCCCATTCCACCCAGTTGACTTCGTAGTCAGTTTGCCATGCCCTGTCGAACCCGCGGATGAAATCCTTGAGATCGACGTCGTGGTGTACTAACCTTCTCCCCTTATCTCGTTCGCATCACCAGGTCACGGAGAGTGACGCACACTGAAATCGAGCTCTGGGACTAATCGAATTTCGAAGATTGTTGAGGAGAAATTATGGTTTCTTTTTTGATTGGAATAATATCGACAACCCGATAACCTGGTTAAACACGTTGTGCCCAACGTCCAACTCGACCTTCGGTACCATGTTATGCGAGTAAAACCATGTCAAGTTATCTAAAGACTAGTTTTGCGGTAATCAAGTGCATCTCTCTTTGAATATACTGTAAACACATATATGCACCTCTTGCACTTAAAAATCATCATATATTTGTCCAGAAATAACCTCCACTTGAGGTACTTCTCAACATCACCAGAAAATAACTAATAGTTGACGACTTAAGGTTTTGATCAGTATGCTCTGATCGTCTTCAGGAGAGATTGAATTAGAGGAATTGCACAAATCACCCACTTTACTTACATTTCTATCAATTGCCGTTGGGTTTGAAAAAGGTACAGATCACTTAAAGTGGAGATTTGGCAACATTTTAGTCAAATTTTCATGATCAATGTTATAATGTACAAAATATGGTAGTTCTCGTGTACGTCCATGGTAGTTCTCGTGTACATGCACGATAAGAGCGGGAATTTGCTTGGCAGCACTACACTTCCGTAGGTAACCCAACCATGGACGTTAATTTACTCCATGACCAAACTGGCAATATTCTGAATTGATAAACATAAGAGCTTTCTGCATTTTAAGTTGAGAGCATCCAAACGACGCATACATTCGGAAAATTCGTACAGTTGGTTGTTTGTCATTGTCACTGAGAAAGGTGCATGACCAAGACATCGGTTGGTGGCCTTACAGTCACTAAACACCGTACAAAAAAATAAGCAACTTGACGGACTCGTTAAAATCCATGAATGAATCTTATTGTGTCGAATTACGAAAATAGCGTCAGAGTTTAAAGCCCAGCCAAAACACGTGTTCCGTCATCCCGTTGTGACGATGAAGTAGCCCCTGACAAGACGTTAAAGGCACTGGACACTATTGGTATAAATTACTCAAAATAATTGTTAGCATAAAAACTTACTTGGTCAACAAGCAATAGAGAGCTGTTGATAGTATCAAACATTGTTAGAACTGGTTCCCTCTGATGAAGTAACGTAGTTTTGAGAAATAGGTAAATTCTCACTCAAAATATTAAACGACTTCAGGCCTGAAAGCCTTTTGTGCATCTGAAAGCACAACAAATTTGCGCAACAAGGGTGTTTTTTCTTTAATTATTCTTTTGCAACTTCGATGACCAATTGGGTCCAACAAAAAACTACAGATTTGATATTTTGTGCATATGTTGGGATACACCGAGTGAGAATACTGGTCTTTGACGTTTACCAAAAGTGTACAGTGCCTTTAATCGACTTGTAAGATGACGATCCTTCAGGCAAACCTCTCCCCTTTGCAAGCAATCTTGCGTAGGGGTTTGGGGAGTTGTTAATTATGACACAGCCTGTCCTCTCCTCCCTTGATCCCGTGTGCGGCTGGTGGCAGGGTTTATAACTTCGTGTTTATCTACACGTTCGCTGTTGCTTCTTTCAATTAATCAGAGCAGGGCGAGAAAATGGATGATAGAGGTCGGAGGAAATGTCAAGAAATTGTTTTTAAAAGAAGGTACACTATGTTATACAGGATGCAGTGGGGGCGGGGGCAGGGCGAGGGTTGTGTCAGGAGGGGGCGGGGTTACAGTGAACTCACAGTCACATGCTGCATGGTTGATTGTAGCTGAATTTAACGAATGTTTACAAAGTTCTAAAAATATTCGAAAGTGAGATATTCAGAAGCGGTATACGGATGAGAGATAACAAAGAGAGCTTTACAATTAATTATTTGTGAATAATTCAACTTTTCAAATTGGAATATAGATATCTGATAAATCACTATTTGATAATAGAACCTTCAATTTACCTCAATTTTTGTGTAAATTAAATATGAATAACAATAATTGTGGCTTCTTATATAGCGCATATGTTCGTCACTCAGTGACGCTCCTAGCGCTGTAACTTGCAATATTCTTACCTGCACTACTACGTTTAGACCTAATTTTGATAGCACCATGTAATGTTTTTACAAAGTGCTGTGGCGCAATTTGCTGCCGATCGGACCCCTTCTCTTTTCGATAAGTGCACTGGGTTCTTTTACATGCGTGACATAACAAATGGGACCAACAGGTTAACGTCCCATCCGAAGGACGGAGCAATGGTGAAGTGTCTTGCTCAAGGATACAAGTGTCACGGCTGGGGATTTCGAGCCCACACTCTGCTGATCAGAAACACCAAAGTCTGAATTTTGGTGCTCTTAACCGCTCGGCCACGACACTGAAGTAAAACATCCTGAGATTTGTAGACGAAAAAGCTTTTGTTTGTGAGGCTACACAATGAGTAGCATGGCACTCAAGCACAGTCATCACTATACTAACGTTTGATATTTTTGATGTGATTCCGTTCACCATTTATATTGTATTTGATTGACAAAGTTGGTAAAACTGAAAGTCACTGAGGAGATGATGAGTATACAAAAGGATGTTGTTGTTGTTGTTGTTGACGGTATCGTTGTTGTTTTTGTTTTTGCTCTTTGTTTTTTTCTTCTTGTTTAGGATAAGATATTTGAGTTGGATACAAGCTTGGAAGATGCACAGCCATGTACAGTGGTTGCAGAGTTGAGACGTACAGCGTATATGTTGATGCTACTGCTGCTGTTTGTGTTGTCGTTGTCGTTGTCGTTGTCGTTGTTGTTGTCGTTGTCGTTGTCGTTGTCGTTGTCGTTGTCGTTGTCGTTGTCGTTGTCGTTGTCGTTGTCGTTGTCGTTGTCGTTGTCGTTGTCGTTGTCGTTGTCGTTGTCGTTGTCGTTGTCGTTGTCGTTGTCGTTGTCGTTGTCGTTGTCGTTGTCGTGTCGTTGTCGTTGTCGTTGTCGTTGTCGTTGTCGTTGTCGTTGTCGTTGTCGTTGTCGTTGTCGTTGTCGTTGTCGTTGTCGTTGTCGTTGTCGTTGTCGTTGTCGTTGTCGTTGTCGTTGTCGCTGAAGAGTCCAAAAACTCACTCTGTGTGGTCCATTCCTCACTGTGCTCCGTTCAACCACCCTATGTACACCATTGTAGTCATAACAACGACATCAAGTGTTTGCTATACTTAGACCCATTCGGTCAGCCATGGGTTAGGTTTATTGCACTTTTACAAAACAGTAGTCTCGGCACTCCACCATCTCTGTCGAGTGCCCAGTCTTCACAAAGACAGCCATTAAATACAGATTTTCACTGTATAGCTTAAGCGCCAGACTGTTTTTGCATACCAGCCTCGATTTGGATAGAGTTATTTGAATGTTAAAGGCACGGAGGATTTGAATAATCATCCCATTTATCAACAGACCCAACATTGTGCACAATGTGTTACTTTAATATTTGGGTTCGATTTCACGAAGCAAAACACTTGTCAGTATTACCATAGTGCTTATTTTTGTGTTGTGACATTGAATTGCAGTTGAGATCGTTAGCGCCTTGTGAAATCAGCCCCTAGTGTCTTACTGGTGAGTTGATTGGTCTCAATGGATACAGCTCCTGTTACTTTCATTGGCTTTGCAGCACTGCGTTATAGCCTTTATGGGTCACACCTTTACATTATCATGTATGTGGTAACGTTCATTATTAAGGAGGTTTAGCTGCACGTTCCGCGTGAACGTGAACGTGAACGTGAACGTGAACGTGAACGTTAACGTGAACGTGAACGCGAACGCGAACGCGAACGCGAACGCGAACGCGAACGCGAACGCGAACGCGAACGCGAACGTGAACGTGAACGTCAGAAAATTGTGTCGTTAAAATCTCACGTTTTTAGCATACGTGAAGTTACCATTTTCACGTCAGGTACGTGCGCGCAGACGTCCTACGTTAGCATGCAAAGCCAAAAGTGGTGACGTGCTGACGTCACACCCAGAAACAAAACAAGTTGTTGACGTTCTCGTTCACGTTTTTAATCGCGTAACGTTCAGCTAAACCTCGCTAATAATTGGTGAAAAGAGCCACTTGCGTAACAACTAAGTACGTGGAAACTAAAGAGTCAGTAACTAAAACTATTGTCCGGCTGAAATCGTATGTTGAGATTACTGTAAACCTTGAATTGTAATGTTTTTTTCGACATAATTTGTGGATAATTTTGCAAAACAAGGATGGTAATTCAAATAACTATTCGACTTCAATACAATGCCGCAGTTTTCTGATGTCGTAAAAAAAGTGACCACTTAACGTTGCAATATTGACTCCTGTGGTTGCTATGGTAATTACTGAATGCATTTCATCACATGACATGTTTTGTTTTTGTTAAGTCTGAGAAGCTTGTAATGTGGTGATGCAATTAACTTCGAAAACTCACTCTGATTCGATGACGCAGGCTCTAGCTTACTAACCCAGAGTGTTTTAATTACACGATTAGAAATAAGAAAACATGCATTGACTTCAAATGACGTAGGTTGGTGGTTTAGACTATCCAACCTTTCTGACGGAAGATTCCAAGTCTGGATTCCCCCCCCCCCAACCACCCCCCACCCCCACCACCAGTATCTCACTAGGGGGTTCTATTTTTCTGCCATGTTAGACCCATCGCTCACACGCTAATCCATCCATAACACAGCATCCGTCAGAAGGGGGTATCCTTTTACAGCGGGAACTATACTCCTGCCGTGTTTCTGTCACGAAGCACGGGGTGCAACATCACGGAGGTGATATAGATGCAAAAAACACGGGATGCAGTTTTTGTTAACCTTCTTCGTCTTCTTGAGCTGAAGACGATATCATCGTAAAGACTGGCGCGTATGCGAGGAGCAATGCCCTACGGGCAAAGAGGGGAAAGCGGTGGCAAAGAAATTATTTATTAACAATATCCGCTGTGAACACCTAACGGGAGTTGAGCTTTTAAATATTACGGAAGCCATTTTTATGATTATTAAAACAATGTGGAAAGCAGAGTTTAGACTGGAGGAAGCTTGAAGTCAGTGTCCGCCTCCAAGAGGTATAATAAGATCTTTGTTTAACGTTTTACAATGAATAGTCGTTAACATTGTTAAGTGCAACTAGCAGCGTATTTAAAGCTATGGGGTTGCAATCTTATGGCAATGATCTGGGAGAATAGAATAGCGCCCCCTGTTGTTCATGACTGCATGGGCATGTTTCCGCAGAGGGCGCAAACTATCAGACTAAAGCTTTGTGTTCTAAAGACAAACAAACTGAGTGTTTTTACAGAAAACAATGCTAGCAGAAAGCCGAGGTTGATGGAAACAAGTTCAGGTTGAATTTTTTTAAGGGCATAATTGTGCCAACGTTGGCCCAGTTCGCAGGGACTACCGTTGACCGTGGACTAACTTAAAGTCGACGATGGTTGGACTAGACTGGTCGACTATTGGAACAGCCTACCGGTCATGGTTGCATCGCTGGTAATCAATGATGATTTTTAATCGTGCAGTGTACGCAGAGAGGACCAGATCAGAATTGTTATAACGCAGACGTGAATTAACCAACTCTCGCAACAATAATAGGTCAACTCAACGTATTAATTTGATGGAAATAAAACAATCTTTCACGAACCCAAACCCCCTTTAAAAGAAGGTAGTCACTGTCAACTGTAACTAAAAGACATGTCTTCACATTCTACTTTATAGGCGCAGTGTTAGAGCGTCCTCTATCGACAGTTTGACAACATCATGTTGCTCAGGTATATTATTCACCAATACACCAATACTAAACAGTGATACGAGAAACAATGAATCATACTTACAGGCACCGCCACCTTCCAACAGCATTCTCTGATGTTGAGTAAGCTGTGCTCTTGTTGGCGTCAGGGTTCCAAACACTGCAAATTAGAAAGACAACATAAAACTCGCATTATTAATTAATTGATATTTGAGAAAACAGAATTAGCTGTTGCAAACAACTTACCAACTAAATGGACCGATGGTGTAAATGCAAAAAAAAATAGTTGATTGCTACACAAAATATATTTTTGTATAATTAGGTCTCACTTCGGCTTGTTTGCATTTTTTGTGTGAAAACCTCATCTGTGAGAAACTTTTCCAAAAGTAGTTGTTAAGAGTACCGAATTCAAACTCTGGTGTTTCTGATCAGCAGAGTGTGGGTTCGAATCCCCAGCCGTGACACTTGTGTCCTTAAGCAAGACACTTTACCATTGCTTCGTCCTTCGGATGGAACGTAAAGCCGTTGGTCCCATGTGTTGTGTAACGCATGTAAAAGAACCCAGTGCACTTATCGAAAAGAGAAGGAGTTGCCCAGGTGTTCCTGGTTGTGGCTGCTATATGCGCCGTAACACCTTGTAAACCCTTATAAGGTGCTAAATAATTGGGTCTCAGAATCCATCACTGCAATAACCTTTCTTTCTGAAACTGTGTGCATGCTCGGCGCCTTCAGTACATTGTTTGGTAGATACGTGCGCTATATAAGACTTCGTTATTATTATTGTATTATTATTATTTTTCAATAATGGTCAGTAATGATTTTTGTATACGTTTCATGAACTAACTTTATAGGCCATGGTGCCTTTCAAACTTCTCAATGCGCTTTTCATTAGTGCCCTCGTCATTGGTTCAATAACATCCCTGCGGCCGATTTCACGAAACGCTAGGATTAATCCTAACTCGAGTTAGGACGAGTAACCCGTCCTAACTTAGGATGGGTTCAATGCGTCCTACGTATTTGGATGCGGAACTGAACCTGTGCTACGTCCTAAAATTAATCCTAAGTTTAGGAAAAGTTTGGTGAAATCGACGGCTGTAATCTTTCTCAGCTCCCTGTGAAGACAGCCTGGGCAGCCGCTGTGGTTATAGCTTTTCAAACATCAACCTCTATCCTCGCAGGTACAATACCCTGGGTGTACATGGTGTTTAATCTAAATTTCAATTTATTTGATTTGTCTTGTCTGAACAGGAGGCAGTAAATCATCAATAGGTGTGGTGTGCTTTACGTCTATAGGATGTTCTCAAATGAATAGAAGAAGCAAGACAGTCACCGTTCACGCAGTAAGCATGTGGCGTTATGTAGCCCAGAAGGAATAACAACACAAGAGGGCAGTATACACTTTTCCCAAATCCAACGGTTTGCAAAGATGATGGTGAGTCTCAAGAACAAACACTTTTGCACTTGTTTATAATTGCCAAGATAATAACTTTTGTAATGTGAAATGATGTCAGTAAATCAAGTATTTCTGCTGGCTGAAAATTACCTCTTTTTTTTACCGACATTAACAAACATTTTAAATAATAGAGTAGGCTCTTACTGTTGTGCATTCTCGGTTAGGGCTGGATATTGTGGATTTTGTGTGCTGGTATTGGGTATGAAAAACCATCACCGTCTTGTTTACATTTGACATTCCGTGACTGCCGATAAAATAGAGAGTACATGGTGACGACTGATGTGAGGTAGAATAATGATCAAATAATGGTCGGCCGACCATCTCTTAATTATGAATCAAACCTGCATTTTGAAACAACACCTGGCGA
This sequence comes from Asterias rubens, assembly GCF_902459465.1. Lineage (NCBI taxonomy): Eukaryota > Metazoa > Echinodermata > Asteroidea > Forcipulatida > Asteriidae > Asterias > Asterias rubens. The sequence goes on along the minus strand of NC_047064.1, from coordinate 20,583,069 downwards.
AACGATTTCACTGGAATCTTGAAAATAGTAAATAGTTGTTCAGTCTATGGTTTGCGGTAACACAATGTGTGTCTAGCTAGGTAGATTTTATTCTTTAGCAAACTGTCTTGCTTTGTATTCGATACAGCGGAGTAGTTTCTGTAAGTCGTGAGTATTTTTTTTAAGAAACTTGAAGGCACCATTGTTCTCATGTCTACAAAGATGGCGGGAGTGAACCTTAATCATCACAGATTGTTGATAATTTTAAAATCAATCCATGCAGGGCAAACAAAGGTCAAGTAGCAATTGATATCAATAATGCTTCAACAATAATAACTAAGACCTTGTGCATAGTAGCATTAATTTAAATCCAATATTATACCATAATATGCCGTACATAATTTTTCCAATAATTTATTTGATCCTCTCCGACTAATCAAAATCATGAGATTGTTGATTTAAAGACATTGGACACTATTGGTAATTGTCAAAGACTAGTCTTCACAGTTGGTGTATCTCAACATATGCATAAAATAACAAACCTGTGAAAATTTGAGCTCAATCGGTCATCAAAGTTGCGAGATAATAATGAAAAAGAAAACACCCTTGTCACACGAAGTTGTGTGCGTTTAGATGGTTGATTTCGAGACCTCAAGTTCTAAACTTGAGGTCTCGAAATCAAATTACTTCTTTCTCCCGAGCTATGGCACTTCAGAGGTAGCTGTTTCTCACAATGTTTTATACCACCAACCTCTCCCCATTACTTGTCACCAAGAAAAGTTTTATGCTAATAATTATGTTGAGTAATTACCAATAGTGTCCACTGCCTTTACGGGTATTGATACCTTTTAAAGATCAAGTGTTTGGCCACGACATGAACCTTTACTCGCTGTGCAAAAAAATATCCTTTTTAGGACGGAGACGGAGACGAAAACTATTTTCGTTTAATTGATTTATTCACTTTGAAAAAAAAAAATCAGCACCCCATCAAGTAATATTTGAAGGGAAGCTTACTATCATCATTATTTTCAAACCATGAAACTAATGTAAATCTTTGGACGTTTAGTGTTTGTGTGTCTTATAAAAAGTACCGAAACTTTTAATGTCCACATTTCATGTAATTATAATTCGATTTCAACTCCTTTTTTTTGGGGGGGGGGGCATTTCTAGACGATTGATGCTTTATCCCAAAGACTCTCCTTACACCACAATTATAACATAATATACAACCAAATCTTAACTATATATACCAGGAGTCGGTTTGTCGCGGAATATTTATTTCATTCCATCTGCCTTTCTTTATTAGGGACAGAACATGTGACCTGTTTCATAACATGCACCACAGTCTCCAAAGAATAATATTTTCAAAATAATATAAGTTTTGATTGGAATAGACCATGGTTTTGATTTGATCATTTCTGTTCATAGGATTCCTGCATGTACCGCCATAAACTGAGCTCCAAATATAGAAACGAGCACGTCTGTGCGTGCCAAACACAACTGTCAGCCAATAATTGGTATTTTGTTCGCCGCGGTCAGGACACAAGCTTGTGACGTCATGCAAGGGCTAATATTGAGAGCACTCTTTGGCGGGCTTTTTTGTGATGGCCGACTTTAGATTAAAAGTTGAACACAAAATACAAAAATGTCCTTTGTCTAGACGCAAAGATACTGGTTGGTAACTATGAGTGAACGACTGAGGGCGGTATATCATTCTCATGCACGGCCATGTGTCTGGGAGGTATTGCTAAGTCGATGCAGTTAATCCTCAAGTTATCATGTCACCACATACACCGCACCAGGTTACGGTGACTCCAATTGGATTCATACAATGGTGGGAAATATATGATTCGGGAGGCTGGTTGTGTACCCATGACATTTTTTTTTGAGTCAGTGTGTTTTATCTATCTTTTGTGACCTTAAAGTCCCATGAAAACTACCACAGAGTTGGTTGTCGAAGCACCAATAGGGATGTTGTGTGGTACTGTAGCCATAGAGAGTGTCTGGGGAGCAACAAAATGTTTGTGTCTTCAATCTGTCAAAACACATTTTTATGGACTGTACACCGGTATTATGTACACTGTTTTTTAATGATTTTGAATCCTTTTGGTCCCTGTCCATACATTTCTCGACCACATTCAATGGATGTTTACGCTCACAAAATAACATCTGATTTCTATGACGTGTTTTTGAATAGAAAACTCTTAAAATCAATTTGGAAATGTTTCTATAGTATTCCAATAGTCAATGTATGAATAGATTTTTTTTTTGTTCATATTGATTGAACTCAATGAGCACACAGCCAGCCTGTCATTGTCAGTCACTTTCACAATTATGAATAAATAATGAGATTTATGACTATGGGGATTGCGCATTATGAAATTGATATGATACGTCATGCACAGTAATCCAATGAACGGAACACTGGGCAATATGATGAGGTATAGACCTACTGTGTTAAAAATTAGAGTATTATATGCTTATAAGCAGTTTGCTTGAATAAGACACCACGTTTAAAGCCATTGGACACTTTCAGTAGAAAAACAAATACAAGTTCACAGATTTACAAAAAACTTACATGGTTTACAGAAGGTAATGGTGAAAGACTTCTCTTGATTCCATGAAATGCTTTACTTTTTGAGAACACATTAAAACAATATCAATTCTCGATATCGAGAATGACGGATTTATTTTAAACACAATGTCATGACACGGGCGAAACAAGGGTGGGTTTTCCCGTTATTTTCTCCCGGTTCCGATGACCGGGTGAGCCTAAATTTTCACAGGTTTGTTATTTTATATAGAAGTTGTGATACACGAAGTGTTGGCCTGGGACATTACTGTTTACCGAAAGTGTCCACTGGCTTTAAGTTGTATTTGCTATAAAACTGAAAACGATATTCGAATGTAGAAAATCGTTTTATTCAAACCATGTAGCTTTGCAATATGATGGTGTAACCCCCTACTACCGCATTAATGTGTACATTTCTTAAATAAGCAGTTTGCGTTAAGCTAGACATGCATGTTTTTGTTTTATTTGCTGTAAAATCTTTGAAAATATTCAAATTGCGAAAATTATTTATAATCAAACCATGTAACTGTGCCATACTGATGAGGTACACCCACAATAATAAGACGGCTTATAACAATGCAGTTTGCGTTACTTGGACACAATGTTTTAGTTTTACTTGCTGCACACAAAAAAAAATAATACTCAAAATGCGAAAAACACTCGTTCGTAACAAAAATCACTTTCCAGAAAATGGTTACCAGCCAAACTACCATTTCACAAGTACAATTTCTGACTGGTCCTCCCCAATTCTGCTAGGCAGAAATGTGTTAAGCGGTATTCCCTGCTTACGTCTCCTGAACAGTGCCGCTGGCCAATAATCCATTGACGCTCTTTGCTCCGCCCCAAAACCACAAAATACACCGTCTGACCCAATTTGATGCGGATTTTAAATCTGTAATTTCACAATTTGCGGTACGGCTAAACCTTTACCGGGATTTACTGATGTTTTGACGCTCCCACATTCCCCCAAACCTTTCAGCTCAGTGCTTGTTGTTACAAAATTTATTGATCGTGTCGATAAAAATATCCCCGAGAACATCATAAACTCGTATACCTAAAAACAAGAAGGGTATCTCTGCTGGCGGGTGAGTGTGTTGCCAAGCGTGGTGTGTCTTGGCTATTAGTTTAATTTACCATAAATTCGATCTAGGTTTCAGTAATTGAAACCGTTAAGTCGCTGAGTGAGTTCTACCTCCATGGTTTTCCTAACTGGGTTTTCACATCTTAGAAGGCAACGTCATGGCGCTGCTAACCGCACAATCCAGCGCTTAAAGCCATTGGACACTTTCGGTAAACAGTGTTGTCCAAAGGCCCACACTTCGTGTATCACAACTTATTTATAAAATAACAAACCTGTGAAAATTTAGGCTCAATCGGTCATCAGAGTCGGGAGAAAATAATGGGAAAACCCAACTTTGTTTCCGCACGTTTCGCCGTGTCATGACATGTGTTTACTACAATCCGTAATTCTCGTTGTCGTGAATTGATAATTGTTGTAATGTTTTCTCAAAAAGTAAAGCATTTCATGGAATAATATTTCAAGAGAAGTCTTTCACCATTACCTTATGTAAACCCTGCAAGTTATTTGTAAATCTGTGAACTTCTATTTTTTTCTGTTCCGAAAGTGTTTAATGGCTTTAAAGGCACTGAACACTATTGGTAATCACTCAAAATAATTGTTAGCATAAACAGTTACTTTGGTAACGAGCAATGGAGATATGTGGATAGTTAAACAAATTGTGAGAAAAGGCTTCTTTTTTTGAAGTACATGTAACGTAGTTTTTGAGAAAAAGCATCTTTTTACAACCAAATATCAATTAATGTGATTGCATTATTTGAATCATGTAAATGGCAGTTTCTTTCATAAACATGGATTCGAACCTGACCCAACATTAATGTCAAATCAGACATTGTTCACGTTATGTAAATTGACGGCCTTGGCTGACTAATTTAGTATGTCCCCCCAGACATCAAGGGCGTACTTATTAAATATGGACGGCGAATTGGATTGGAGAATAACAAAGTCCCTCTAGAGCTTTCAAACTAAATGAGCAGCTGTGGAAATAGAAAAACAATATGGAAAGAAAATAAAACGTGGAGACAGTGACTCATCGCCTCACTATGGGAGGTTTTTCTTTAAGTTAAAGGCAGTGGACACTATTGGTAATTACTCAAAATAATTGTTAGCATAATAAAGTTACTTGGTAACGAGCATTAGAGAGCTGTCGATAATATAAAACGTGATGAGAAACGGCTCCCTCTGAAGTAACGTAGATTTTAAGAAAGAGGTAATTTCTCACTCAAATAGTAAAATACATCAGTAAGGACTCGCCTTATCTCGAGTTAGGACGAGTAACTCTTGCTAACTTAGGAATAATCTTAAGGTCTGCATAATACAGTGCAGGGTTGGGACTCGTCCTAAGTCCTAAGATTAGTCTTTAGTCAGGAAGAGTTTTGTGAAATCGACGGCCGCTTGTTTACAAACAGACTGTTCAGAAATCAGAACAACGTTTTGGACACTTATAAATGTTTTTGTAATTGAAATTCAGGAAGTGGTTCCACCCTTTTTCGATATTGCCTTTCTCAGGCATCTGAAAGCACACACATTGTGCAAATAGGGTGTTTTATCTTTCATTATACTCTCTTGACCAGTGAGTAAACATTTTCACACTGTTATTATTTTATATTCATTGAAATACACCTAGTGAGAACAACTGGTCTTTAACAAAGGTGTCCAGTGCCTTTAATGAAGACATGGCCACTGTTTGCAACTACATTTCTTCATGTATGTAATTTTGCACAGCGGTGGAGAAAATGTTACATACGGAGTGTACTTTTGCAACAAGAACCCTGATGTATGAACTGTAGCTTAAAATATCATTACCAGTTACACGTAAGAAACAACTCATGTACAAGTAGCTTGAGACGTTATCCTCCGCAGCCCTACCGGTCTGCCGTCAGTAGAGCGAAAACACATTTATTTTTAGTTATTAGCTCGTCCATTTATTTGAAGAAAAACCCCTAGGTGAAACCCTTTAAAGGCGGGTGGTTCTTATATTGGTTATCACCCGAAATAATTACTAGCATAAAACCTTACTACTATTGGTAACGTGTAATGGGGAGCTGTTGAATGCATTGTGAGAAACGGCAGAAAGAAGTAATTTTCCACGAACTTGATTTCGAGACCTCAGATTTCGAATTTGACGTCATGAAATCAAGCATCTGAAAGCACACAACTTCGAGTGACAAGGGTGTTTTTTTCTTTCATTTTTATCTCGCAACTTTTACGACCAATTGAGCTCAAATTTTCACAGGTTTGTTATTTTATGCATTATTATGATGAGATACACCAAGTGAGAAGACTGATATTACCTAATAGCAATTGTGTCCAGTGTCTTTAAGTTCTACCCTCAGACAGGGTAGCTGACACGGCATGTGACCCTTTAGCCATACGATGACCCATGGACTTGCAATCCCCATAATTTTTTTAGAAAACACTTTCTACATAGGGTTGTGCACACAAATACTGCAGTTTTACAGTGTAAACACATACTAACTAACAGTATAACAAACAAATTACATATACCTGTAAAACAAATACAAAAATTCAAAAACCTGTCTCGGTTTTGAAATGTTGTTAGCTTTGCAAAAACAAACACGAAGTCAATATTACAAATTAATGAGTTATTCACGTTTTCCGAAGACTGGCCGCAGACCAGTGGAGCATTCGTGGAAATCTGACGGGGGCGGGGCGTCGCAGGGTTTCAAAGGCCAATAATTCCACTTAATACATCAAACTCCATAATGTCATTGATCTCACATTAATACCATCACTACCTTCTCCCAGTAGGATATAGCTATTTTTGATGACAAAATCTATTTATAAACCGCTACCAATCAGGCTTAATAGCAGTCTTCATTGGAAACCTACTATAATTGCATGATGTGGGTTTTTATATAATTGTTGATACCGCCAAGGTCGTACCGCTCCAATGGGTGTCTCCACATCACAGTGGCATGCGTCATAAGAGGGACATGTTGCCTTGGATCGGTCGAGTTGGTCTTTGAAAAACGTTTGAAACCGTTTTGTTATGGGATGCATATGGTTGGACAGATTTAAAACTAGATTATAATGATCCACACAAACATGCCTCGAAATTGCACGGTTTTCCTTATACCTCGTGAACTACTGGCACGTCATTTTGTGGAGTCAAATTTTTGGCTTCACAAAATGGCCGACCGTGTTAGTTCACGACGTATAAGAAAAACCGTGCAATTTCAAATAAAAGACCAACTCGACCGATCCAAGGCAACGTGTTCCTTTAAACTTGCACCAATTATGGATGCATGAGCTTTATCTGAGCGGAACGAAGTTCAAGTTATTATACGATACGTTCGGTAGGGAGGCAGAAGAAAACTGATGAGAACATTTATTTTATTTTGAAGATATTTTCATGGAATACGAGTTTATGCATGGCGGTGCATTTGAATTCTGGATGGTAACGTGTTGTTGCTTGGTGAGATATGAAAATATTTATTTTAAGGTAGTTTGAACAAAATGCAAATGAACTTAAAAAAAACCATCGAATTTCACTATGAATATTAGGCCTTTTGTATAAACACGTTTAGAGATAAGGAAAAAAAAACCATGTGGACTTAACTGTTTTGGCGTGGTTCGTTACATACTACAATAGTATAAAGTATATATGATTTGAGGCATTGCATGGTGAGGTATCAATATTTGGATTGCCGGGGAGAGTTTGTTCTTGAAATGAACTGAGAAATGAAAATGGTATTAAGGATCGCTATACAACATGTCAAAGATGAGAAAGGGAATCCGACAACAATGTCGACATCGTCAGACGTCTATGACCTTTTCGAAACCATGGATGGGTGGATGGGCTTCCGGCCTAGGCTCCATCCGCCTTTTGAAGTCCGGTTCCTACAGAGCATGTTTTAAAAAAAACTCCATGAGCTGGATCATAAGCCGTGCTTTCGAAAACACCCTTAGTCGGTATCATGTACAATAAGGCTAGCGGGAGGTAGTATGGGAAAGGCAACGCTAATAATGTTTCAACAAATCATACCCCATTTATTAGATTTCACAATGCAATACAATCCATCGTAAGACAAATTGTCAGTATCACCATAGTGATTTGTATTATGACTTCACACTCTTTGCAAGCAACTACGATTGATTATTTAGTTACGATCAATCTTAGCTCTTTGTGAAATCGACCCCAGAGTTTTATTTGAAATGCCTATGGGAGTTTGTATCTTAGGGGCATTACTGTCAATGTACAACCCCTGACATTTACTCAGTAGGGTTGACTTTGTAAATGATTTTCCCTTTAATGACCCCCTTCGCCACCCAACATCAAATAACCCCCCCCCCCCACACACACACACACACCAGCATCAAATATTCCCCACCCCTCTCCACGCCCTCGGCCTACTATCATGTCCAAGAAACCGTAAATGAAGAGCATGATTCGCAGCGACACTCCGTGTTATCTTTCACTCACTAATTCCCCTCTCATGTTACCGGTATATAACGTACTCTTCAAACGGGGAATAATGTTGCAGAACAAATAAAACATGTAATTTCATATCATGTTATCCCTTCTTTTTTAATTGGTATCAAAATGATGCATTAAAGGAGTATTAAAGGAATATCTTTGGGTAAGTTTTATTCCCGTGTTGTATCACACACTTCTGTGTGATCCCTGGCTACACTACCTATACAGGTTGTGGAATTTGACTGGCACCCGAACACAAGCAAACATGTTTTATAGGGAAGCCGCCAACATAGGGGCTTTAGCTGTAAGCTGAGTCGGTAGAGCTTGTTGCAAGTAAAGCTGGATGTCACACGTTCAAGTCCCACTCCCTTTAATGTGTCTTTGCCCAACCCAAATACTATTTCTTACAACTTGGTGTGACGTTCCCATTGATCGTATTATACCTTTAAGATAGACAGAGCCCCTTGTTGTAACGTATTCATTCGAAGTTACAGGACCTCGCCACGGTGAACATGGGAAACAAATCATCTCTCAAGCCGCTTTCTTCTGTGAAGTCCAACTCCCAACACTTTGTCTAAGTTCAACCCAAAAATGTCTTATGTTGATGAAATTCCCTTGCTCGTACACCTTTAAGCTCTGATGGGGTCCTGTTACCGTAGCGAGCTGTGACGTAAATACTGTACCTGGCGACGCTGAACTGCGGAAACAAATTGTTATCATTGAGGCAATTTCTTCCTTCTGTCATGGGTTCAAGTCCCGCCCGTCAAACTTTCTATGTTCAACCCAAATGTTTCCAAAATGCCTAGTATTGAGTGTGATGTTCCCGTAGCTCGTACACCTTTAAGTTGGACAGAGTCATATGCTGTGGCTTACTCATTCGAGGACACAAGAGCCTCCGCCACGATGAACATGGGAAACAAATCTTATCAAAGCGACGATTTATTCTGTCGTATGTGTTTAATTCCCGCTCTTGTCACATTTTCTATGTGCAACACAAATATTTCTTATAGGCCTTAAAGTGTGACATTGCTATGACCCTGTACCTTTAAGATGTGCAGAGTCCCTTCGTATTCATTCAATATACTCGCCACGGTGAACATGGGAAACAAATCTTATCGCTAGCCCTTGGGGAGTATGTGTTAACCTAATGGAATGAGAGAAGCTGTATTAGGCAAAGTCAATAATAGAGAGAAGAACTCCGTGAAGATTTATAACGCTGATGTGATATCTATAAATGGGGAGATTGGTTGGGACGAAATTAGGCCCAATCGGAATTGAAAAGGGATATAATAAATACTTCTTATTTGGAAACTGGCATTACATGTTTAAGGGAGTCAATGTGTGATGAAGAGGTTTTTAACTAGTGGTTTTAAACCCGCCGAGGCCTGGTTCTTGATAATATTTCCAAGACGAAGTTTCTACCCTAAACTTCTCACCAAGCTTCAGAACCCTCAAATTTTCGGGATAAATTCAGCTTGCTTGGTTAAAATACAAAGTGATGAACGAGGTTATAACGCCAGAAACCCAAGTTGTATACTCCTTATGCTGATTCAGTGGCCACACATACTATGCTATAACTGTGTTTGAACATTTCTGGCTGTGGTTATATCATCCGTTTAAACACACCACGCGATGTCTTCTCAACGAATCAAAATGGAGAAACTGTCTTGGGTGTTTATTAATAAATGTTATTGCTGTCTACGGATACGTTCGATCCCCGGGTAATATGAAATAATTGCTCAGAAACCAATCATTGATTATTATCACTATTGCCGGGGTTTTGAAATATAAATATGGATGTCGTGTTCCAATTTAAATGTCCGTGAGCAGACGAACGATTTCGAAATCGCCAACTTTCTGAGGGGGATGTTTCATCAGATTTTAATAACGTCAACGCTAACGTCAATTTTCAACGTCCGCATTCATTGAAAGTTGTTCATCTGCTTGTTCTTAAATGAGGCATTTTACTCTTTGTGTGTTTTCAAAATTGCTTCACCTTTATTTGAAAGTAATAAAACACCTGTGATTTATAACAAACAGGCAACGTCGGGCATACCAGTCTGCAATTTATCACCGGCTTATTAAGAAATTTCCCATAAAAGAGTTTTATCTTTGCACTATAATAATCTCATCCAGGTTCAAATATTCTATCTGGGTTAATTCTGTTTTCAACTTGTAGCTTTCATTAAACGAGATTTGTTTCCTTGGCAAATATGACTTCATCTTAAAACTCTTGGAAACAATTATCGAATGCGTCCATCTGCAATATAAGGGATAAACCTTCCCGACCCCCCCCCCTCTATCTTTAGGCATAGGACTAAACCCGCATGCACTCGTCTTCTGCTTACACAAGACACATAGTATAAACCCCCATGTGGGCTCGACGCAAAAACCCAATCATTCGGCAACTTCGTTTAGCCGTAGGTCAATGTTTTTGAATGCGTGCCCCCAGTAGCTTCACTCCATTATTTGTATTTTGGTAAGAAATCGCAACCTGTATCCCCCCCCCCCTGTTCCGCAGGGAACGTAGGTTGACATTATTGTAAAAGTAGATATATCGTTGGGCCAAATCCTTTTACCCTTTTCCCAAAGGTAGATAGAATAAGCAAGTCATGGTAATATCATTTAGAAGTTTGACTGTATACATAACTTCCCTGGAGGGATCAAAAACACAACTTGAGGGTACTGAGAAACTTTGACTTTCCTGCATCATTGACGTCAGTTTAGGAACATGACATGAAATATAGATAAGATGAATATTTATGAATTGTTTATGAGTTCTTACAAGTTTGTTTTTATATTAAACTTATCCTCGAGACATGTTCTTATTTATCCAACCAAAGCTAATCAATGTGATGGTAACTAAACAATATAATTTCCAAAGAATATTTAAGATTTCCAAGATGAAATCTTCACGTGTGTTTACTCGATGCCAAAGAAAAAATACGAGAATATTTTATGACGAAGAAAAAGGATTGATATTAGTATATCATGTTTGTTTTTAACTCCTGCTTTTTTAAACCCAAGGGTGGCTCCTTTGTAGACATCCCTAAATGCCGTCAAAATATTTACACAGACTATTTCAAGATGTTACTTGACTTTCAAAGCTATAGTCCGCATAATTTGAGCATATAAAGATAAGCAAAAAAATATGCACGGCTAACGACAAAAACAATTGTCGGTAATAACTTGAAACTCCCTATAAAATAAATCATAATTCCCGGCAATAAACAATTTAATAAAACATAATCTTAGCATTGTCTTATTATTACTGGGGTTTTTGAAGTATTTTTTATTCGGTCTTCTTTAAATTTAATTTGTATTTTGTTTTCTTCTGCTTTTATCGGATTTGTTCTTTTTTTCTTTTTCTGTTATATCGAGGTGGCTTTAAAGGCAGTGGACACTGTTGGTAATTACTCAAAACAATAATGAGCATAAAATCTAACTTAGTAACGAGGAATGGAGAGCTGTTGATAGTAACGTAGCAACGTAGTTTTCGAGAAACTTCGTGTGACAAGTGTTTTTTTTTTCTTCCATTTTAGTATCTCGCAACTTCGACGACCAAATGAGCTCAAATTTCCACAGGTTTGTTATTGGTGTTGACGTACACCAAGTGAAAAGACTGGTCTTTGACAATTACCAATGGTGTCCACTGCCTTCAAGAGGGAAATATAGGGCTTACTATTTTAAACGTTGCTGGAGATTCGTATGTTTTGATTTCCCCTTTACCTTGGCACCGTTGCTTTACCCTTCTATACCATGTTGATAAACTTGCTGGGGTTAACAAGAATGATCTAGCTAGTAATTACCTGGTGTATAGATTCAACGTTTCGATCAGTATAGTTAGACGGTATTCATAAGTGAACGGGGCTGTATTTGGATATTCCAATTATGTAACAAGAAAAACGTCCAGTGACTTAGCAAAATAAGCCGGCACCACTAAAAAGTTTAATTAATTTCAAATTATTTCTCATGTTCTTTTTTTTGCGCTAACTCCCCGTAGATTCTGGACGATTTTGTAAATAATCTTGTTGGTCCACACCTGTGCACACAATATTTTGTTTTACTGGTAAATATTTGTTGGCCAGGGGGTAGTTTACATACAAGTAACGGTCACTAACCTCGCTAAAAAGGCAACTTGCCGTTTATTTGCACTCTTGCATTCATACATCTTACTCCCTACGGGACTTATTGATCTGTTCGGATTTATAGAAGGTTGGAATAAACCGACTTTCTGGATTATGCAGACTTGTAATCATAAAATAATCCATGGTTAGGTTTTATGATTACATGATTGTTGAGAATAGAAGTCCACATCGTAGACACGCAACTTTCCACCAGTCTATCCAACTTTGTCCCTCCTGTCGGGGTGTTTGAGCTTGAGACCAGGCTTTCTGCTTGTTCTCATCCTTATATACTGTGGCTGTGCCGAGATGTAGAACAAAGAGCTACTCCAGTAGCTTTTTCCCTCGCACTGCATCTCTTTGGAACTCCTTGCCTGGTGCATATTTCCCTTCATCCTATGATCTGCCATCTTTAAGAGGAATATCAATTCCTGCCTTCAGCTCCACTGAGTAACTACATTTCTATGTTTTCTTCCTTGTAGCCCTTAACTTAGAGTGGCCTTTAGCCTTGTTTTGGGAGAACTTGCATATAAAAAAAAACAAAAAAAACGCATCATGTATTATGGACTATAGTTGTCAAACTAGGCAACTTTTGCCGGCAACTTAGAGGCAACCAACTGCAGTGCATGCTACATGACCACTTAGTTGCTATAGGCACATGAGCGTCTCCTGAAGACGAGCATAATACACTGTTCGAAACGTCGAGATCAAACCACCTCTTCTCACAACCAACACTCACACAAAAGAGATTTACACACTGCTGTACCCGCAAGTTTACTATTTACTCAGAGTTTCTTCCTTCTGGAGCAATTTCCCAAACAATGTCTAACGACTTCGAAGAAAAATAATATGTGAACATTGAAATGTCAATGTATTATATCATTGGAGAGTGCCTGGAAATGGTTGCCTGTAAATTGCCTCGTGTGACATGGGCCTTGAAAACATCTTAGATCTGTTTGAAAGGAACTCGGCACGGAATTCGTGATTGACTTTTACCAAGAATTTAAGGTAGCGAGGTTCGATATCAAATCATGTTATCTACATGAGTGGGCGGTCCAGTTTGTCATCCATACTACTCGCCTGTAATAAGTATGTTTGATTTTGTAAATTAACAGTAATGACTTCTTAGGATTCTGACATATGATGGCTGAGGTATACAATAAACATAGAATAAAAAACATTCAAAATGAAATGTCAGGAGTGTGATCAATAACCCACTCCGTTGCAGAAACATCTCAGTACCGAGCCCCCATAAAACCATACTAGCTTTTCGATCAAATTTCACTCAATCCAATGATCTATCATTTCGTTTCGAGTGAACGATCCGTAACTTTGATAACATGTTATTGGTTTTTATATTTTTGTTTCATAATTTTATTGATATCATTTATGACATGGGTGTATAGTCAGTTATACTCAATGTGAAGGCTGAACATAGTGGCAAAGGGGAAAGAAGCTAGGAACATTATTTATTGCCAACGAGCCAGAAGCAACATTTACAGCAACTAAAACCGTTTTTACTAGTTGGAACAGACTATGTCCGAACTGCTGACTTCGGTTATGGGTACGGCCGGAGAGATCACTGTTAAAGCCTGAGCCCAAATTTCAAAGAGCTGCTAAAACACAACAAATAAGCTAAGCACAACAAAATATGCTAACCAGAGGATACGAGTCAAAATACAAAGTCACATGTACCATTTCTGACTAGCTGCTTAGTTCTGCTAAGCAGAAATGTGTCGAGCAAAATTGTTGACCGGGAAGTTTGTATATTAGGGCCCTTTTCGAAACCACGGCATCGACTTTGGATTCGGCTCAGGCTAGCTTGGCCCCGCGGTTGTTTTGACAATTTCATGTGCATTGGGTATGGGCTTAGGGCTTCCGACGAGAGGACGAAGTCTGAAGCCGAATCTAAAGCCGAAGCAATGAATTCGAAAAGGGCCAAAGAGTTCAAGATACAGTTTACCCAAGATGGTTATTTAGAAATGCTGATACTATTCTCAAAAAGGAACCATTCTCATCAGCAGTGAATCAATGGTTGTTCAAATGGACCGTGACAGTGATGAAATGAAACAATGATCACTGGCAGTCACGCCCAATCGTTATCATTGCACGCCAAACAGGCAAAACGGAAATCATGTTATAATAACCCTCGATCGTTCATGCGGTCTCTCTCGTACAAGTGTCAAGTTGATAATGACCGACATCCGCGGTTTTGGGTAATAAATAAAGACCGTTTGGTCCATTAATAACTTGTGAACTTGAAGTCGGCATCAGGTACATGTCCGGTGGACTGGGGGCAAGACACCTGTCGGACTGTTAAGCATCCGGTAATTTGGTGCGACAACTTGTAAAGCCTGCAGTGGCAGACTAAAGATACCGCGTCGTTGAATTAAATAGCAAATTTGTCAAAGGACACAACCTTTTTTTTTTTTTATACATGTGTTAGAAAAAAACTTCCGCAACCTAAATTTAAACTCGTGTCTAGTTAGGGAAGATAAACATCGGAAAATATCAATTAACTCTAATGAAATTGAAAGACTTGGCAAGGAGGGGCTCTCGTGTTACAAAACTATTTTCAAACCGTTTTCCGAAAATAAAAACTTGGCTTATTTTTAATTTTTTTAAAGTGATTGTTGTTCTTTTCCTTTTCCCGTTCGTGAATTTGTTTTCTGTAACTAACGTCTACTGTTCATGGTTTAGTATCATTCGAGTTGTCTATTCAGTGCCAATACACTTTGCTGTTTAAACAAATTGTTGTAGTTCTCTTAAAGGCAGTGGACACTATTGGTAACTACTCAAAATAATTATCAGCATAAAAACTCACTTGGTAACGAGTAATGGTGAGAGGTTGATAGTATAAAACATTGTGAGAAACGGCTCCCTCTGAAGTGACGTAGTTTTCGAGAAATAAGTAATTTTCCAAGAATTTGATTTCGAGACCTCAAGTTTAGAATTTTTTGAAATCAAGCATCTGAAAGCACACAACTTCGTGTGACAAGTTTGTTCTTTTCTTTGATAGTTATCTCGCAACTCCGACGACCAATCGAACTCAAACTTTCACAGGCTTGTTATGTTATGCATATTGTTGAATACATCAAATGAGAAGACTGGTCTTTGACAATCACCAATAGTGTCCAGTGTCTTTAATGAGTACGCTGCTAGTTATATTTTATTCTATAAAAGTAAGTGTTATATTTTTGGTTTTACATATTCAATTTCACTTCACTGTTATCGGAGGCAATTGGTACTTAGTTTTTTAATAATGCTATTGTGGTTGGCTACGTTACGGAACATTAGGCCTCGTAGCGTCAAGGTGATGAATACAACAATCAGTAAAATTACATAGTTACAGATCAACATAATAACAATACAACAAAACATGTTATTCCATCAATATGCACAAATTGCAACATTGACCAACTTACTTTAACCTGCATTGAGATGCAAAACCAGTACACTCCTTTTGTTCTTTTGATGTGGTCTTTTCAGCCACTCGGTTACCATGACAACGGTTACGCGCCCTTCGTTTAACGTGACGTTGTCGTACTTACAGCCAATATCGCCCCGGCACGCTAGTTCATTATTGCTTATTTAATTTACAGAGAGAAAAAAATCCTCTATTATGCAGTTTTACCCCGTTCCCATGGTAGCGAGTGCCGCAACAAATAAATAATTTCAAAGCGTCAATCTATTTTTGGTCGCGACGTGATAAGGAGAGGGTAATTAGCCATGCACAGCCCTCGGCAAGACGCCTGTGTAACACTCCCTTTTCCTTCACAATTAAAACAATTAGCATCCGTGAAGACTGTCTTCGCATGTTTGGACGAGAAGTCTTGTTTCAAATAAGTTCATATCTCGTAAAAACAATTTGTATCTTAATAACCAAATTACGTCTTAATAATTTATACTCCATGTGTTGGTATTTTTTGTCTCTCTGTGTATTTATATCTCAAAGGGTTTTGATGAGCTTTGTTGTCAATTTGTTTTGGTCATGACATTAATCCCTACTCACTGTAAATGCGAGTTAATATGTAAATATAAATAGTATTTATCTGGTAAAAATGTCAGTTTCAATAGTCGTCAAATTTCTGAGAAAAAGATGAAAATCGCAAAGCAATGTTTTCAGGAGTGTCGCGTAAATCCGTTGTACACGCTAAAATAATGTTCGACTCCTTTCAACGAATACTATTTTCGTGACAATGTTTAAAGGCAGTGGACACTATTGGTAATTGTCAAAGACTAGCCTTCACAGTTGGTGTATCTCAACATATGCATAAAATAACTAACCTGTGAAAATTTGAGCTCAATCGGTCATCAAAGTTGCGAGATAATAATGAAAGAAAAAAAACCATCCATGTCACACGAAGTTGTGTGCGTTGAGATGGTTGATTTCGAAACCTCAAGTTCTAAATCTGAGGTCTCGAAATCAAATTCGTGGAAAATTACTTCTTTCTCGAAAACTATGGCACTTCAGAGGGAGCCGTTTCTCACAATGTTTTATACCATCAACCTCTCCCCATTACTCGTCACCAAGAAAGGTTTTATGCTAATAATAATTTTGAGTAATTACCAATAGTGTCCACTGCCTTTAACTTATTTCTCCAAAACTATATCACCTCGGCAAGTAATATGTTAAGAGAACCTTTTTGCTATCATTATATTTAAACTGTGAAAGTTTGATGTAAATCTGTGAAGAAAAATTATGTTGTCTGTCGCACACAAAGTACCCCAAATCCTTTAAGATAAGCAATTGTGTCTTACACAATACCATATTTTGTGCATTTATGCAAACAAGGAATGCATTATGCACCTTAATGGTCTTAATTTCTATCAATTTTCTATCTTCCAAATAAATAACGTAGGAGGTTTGGATGTCATCTCGCTCTAATGGGCGCGAACGATAGATTGTCAATCGAGGTTCTCAGTGGTAAGAGTAAGCTTTTTTGTTCACACCAGCGTTCATAGGTCTACATTTTGAAAGGCATTTCGTTTTCTCTTTTAAAGACACTGGGCACTATTGGTAATTGTCAAAGACCAGTGTTCTCACTTGGTGTATCTCAACATATGCATACAATAACAAGCCTGTGAAAATTTGAGCACAATTGGTTATTGTAGTTGCGAGATAACAATGAAAGAAAAAAAACACCCTTTTCACATGAAGTTGTGTGCTTTCAGATGCTTGATTTCGAGACCTCAAAATTTAACTCTGAGGTCTCAAAAACTACGCTACTTCAGAGGGCGCCGTGTTCACAATGTTGTATACTACCAACCGCTCTCCGTTGCTCGTTACCAAGTAAGTTTTCATGCTAACAATTATTTTGAGTAATATAACAGTGTCCAGGCCTTTAAACAAAAAGCTTAAAGCTGACATAACCAAAGGACAAACTACCCACCATGATCAAAATCAGATTATCTTCCAGCCGTTTGTTGCGGATGTTTAAACATTTCTCCCCTGACTTTGCTTCTATTTTGATTATATGTCACATCACTCTAACCGCACAATACTTCAAACTTCAAGTAGCTAAACCTACGAATATGGAGACCGTTTTTTTTTCTTCATCAAGTGAATGGGGTTATCTTTGTAACGAGCGCACGAGCTATCTTTGCCCCTGTACTGCCTTGGACTGACGGGAACACGTGCGACATGTCTCCAGGTGTTTCCGTCAATCACAGTCAAGGAAGCGATGAGATATGGTTTGACACCCTACAACGGCACTCCGAGGTATCATGGGATTTGAGTCTTCGTGTCCATGTCGCTTCGGTTATCACGATATATGGGTTTTGCGTACAGAAAGGGGTTCACCTTGCATGGGGGGGGGGGGGGGAAGGGGGTATAAAGGGACACGGCACGAGCATTTCTTATTTAGAAGGGCATGTTGCAATGGGGATGAAATTCCCTGATGATTTGAGGCTTTTGCCATGAAGTAAGTGTCACTTGACTCGCTTCTTTTAATGTCAGTCAATGATAAGAAAATATTGTTAAAGCGAACCAGACAAAGCCTATGACTGGCTAAGAGGCTTGTTCACATTTCTGTGCGCCTTTATTTTGGTGTTTATGTCTGAAAATGTGTTCGGTCTCAAAGCTGATACATTCTTAGATAGGCTAATAAAAACACTCATAGTAGTAATAACACTTTATAAACACTAAATCAATCAATAAAAATGCTCACACGTGCTCTGCATACTTTAAAGCAAAACTTAAAAAAGATTTTTAATGAAGTACATCCAGTGGAAATTAATACAAAGGATGTATGATAAACCAAACAAATTGCTAAAATAACCCTACGAAAATAAAATTGTATATGTAAACCTGGGGGGGGGGGGAACAACGACAAAAACGCGTTAAAAAAGTACAAATGGATAGGCCCCTATATAATGCAACCAAGGCCGCCACACAGAAATGACAGCAAAACACAAAAGACCAAAAGAGACAAATTAATATCTCACACTTTCACCTTGAAAGTTAATTTAGTTATTAGTATTGAACAATGATAATATAGTCTTATAATACTGCATGGAAGGAGAAACAGGGGAAGACAAAGGCTCAGTTATACAGATGTAGTTGCCAGGGACATCGGGGTGATTCCAGCTGATCTTCCCAACTTAATGAGAGATCGACAGGGATGGGCAAAACTTATCATGATTCCGACCCCGGTCGACTAGAGAGAGAGAGAGAGAGAGAGTGCATAACGTACCTGCCGACAAGGCACTTGAGTCGCTTGAATAAACAGAAACATTAAAAGACAGGTTTTGAGTTTCTTTGAATTATGGGACAAAACTTTAAAACACCTCAAAGGCAGTGGACACTATTGGTAATTGTCAAAGACAAGTCTTCTCACTTCGTGTATCCTAACATATTAGATAAAATAACAAACCTGTGAAAATTTGAGCTCACTCGGTCGTCGAAGTTGTGAGATAATGATGAAAGAAAAATACACCCTTGTCACCCGAAATTGTGTGCTTTCAGAAGCTTGATTTCGAGACCTCACATTCTACACTTGAGGTCTCGAAATCAAATTCGTGGAAAAAATACTTCTTTCTCGAAAACTACGCCACTTCAGAGGGAGCCGTTTCTCACAATAGTTTATACCATCAACCTCTCCCCATTAACCTCTTCCTATTACTTGTTACCAAGTAAGGTTTTATGCTAATAACTATTTTGAGTAATTACCAATAGTGTCCACTGCCTTTAATGGTTAATATAAGCCATTAAGCAAACCCCGAAGTTTGCGATAGAACAATGAAAGACAATACACAATTTGTTGCCCAAATTTAAGGGCTTTAGCCCTCTGAAGTCTTTTATCAGATTCAAATATTTGAGTAAGAAATTGCCTGTTTTCTAAAAAAAATATTAATAATACGTTACTTCAGACGAAACCGTTTCTCACAGTGTTTTATACCATCAGCAGCTTCCAATGCCCACTACCAAGTAAACTTTTATGCTAAACATTATTTGATGAATATATACAAATAGTTTCCGTTGCGTGTAACACAGGAACTAAAAGACAGAAACTAGACAAACCAAGACATAAAATAATAAACATGGAAATTGAAATGTCAGGAGTATGATCAATAACCAACTCTGTTCCTAAAACGTCTCAGTACCGAGCCCAATAAAAACCATCGCCAGCTTTTTTAATCAAGCCTCACTCAATCCAATGATCTCTCACTTTGTTTCAAGTGCTGAACGATCTGCTGTAACTGTGATATGCAATGCTCAACAGCATTATTTGTTTGCAGAATTGTTTTCATATTTTGATTGAGATCATTCATGTCATGGGTCTGTTGTCGCTTGAACTCAAGGTGAAGGCTAAACATAGTGGCAAATGGGAAGCTGGGAATATCATTTGTTGCACAAAGCGGAAATGATAAAACAATATGTACCTCGCAAGTTATTGGCTTTTGGATGCGAACACCCATTGCAATCTTCTTGTTCCAGTAAGAGTATTAAAGGCAGTGGACACTATTGGTAATTACTCAAAATAATGATTAGCTTAAAACCTTTCCTGGTGACGAGTAATGGGGAGAGGTTGGTGGTATAAAATATTGTGAGAAACGGCTCCCTATGAAGTGCCATAGTTTTCGAGAAAGAAGTAATTTTCCACGAATTTGATTTCGAGACTTTAGATTTAGAACTTGAGGTCTCGAAGTCAACTATCTAAATGCACACAACTTCGTGTGACAAGGGTGTTTTCTTCTTTCATTATTATCTCGCAACTTTGATGACCGATTGAGCTAAAGTTTTCACAGGTTATTTATTGTATGCATATGTTGAGATACACCAACTGTGAAGGCTAGTCTTTGACAGTTACCAATAGTGTCCACTGCCGTTAAAGTGTGTTGTTTAGATTAATTTTGTGGCCATGTTCTGAATCCCTACTAGCTGTGAATTGTATGCAATGTCATTTGCCTGTAGAAGTTTCAGCTATCATTAGTCGTCAAGTCTTTAAGAAAAAAAAGTGTAAATTACAGAGCAATGTTTTCAGGAGAGTCGCGTATTTTCGTCTCGTGAGACAGATGCTATTTATTTCACTAAATTCTCAAACACTACAGCACCATAGCAAGACAATTATTTAATGGAAGCTTTCTACCACCATGTAAGTTTAATGTAAAAATGTGGACATTTGTGTTTTGTGTCATTCAAAAAGTATCCAGACCCTTTGAAATAGTAGTTTTCTTTTGTAAAAGAAATTACATAAATTGGGTAGTTATGCTCTCAAATATACGCCGACATCGAATGATGAAGATTTATTATCTCACATCATTTGCATAATTTCAAACGCCAATTATTTCCACTGAAAATCTGTACTTAAAACTCTACAGTTAAAAAAAAAAAATCATTTTATTTTCATAAATATCTGCAAAAGAAAAGAAAAAGGTAGTCAGTGACCTGACGTCAAGCCATTCAGTATTGTTTTGAATTTTAGTTTTTTAAATGTTAACCCCATTGTGTCAATATCTTCCTGTCATTGATTTCGTCTTTTTTTGTTGATGTAAACCAGCCCCCTTCCCTCCACCTCTATTGTGTCCCTCTTTATTGTTCATTTCTTGCCTTTTTTTTTTTTTTTTTTTTTTGCCACTTTTCATCTCCTTTCACTTGACTGCCTCTGCTGTGTTGTAACGTCATTATTAGCCTTCGAAAAAGACTCTGCTAGGTTTGACATGTCAGGCTATCACTGTTTATTGCATTTTAAAATTTATTTGTGTATTGATTTTTATTTATTTATTTATTTATTTTTTTTTTTTTGGGGGGGAGTCATGTGACTTCATTTGCACAAAACAATGTAAGTGTACATTTTGTTACTTTCACAATAATACCTTGTACCGGAACAGGTATAACTACCTCACAACAGTAGAATAGCTTCATCTACAATCTTAAATCATTTATTTCTTTATTTATTTCTTTATTTCTTTATTTATTTAAGTAGTTCTTAAAATCGCTGATCCATATCGCAGACCAATCAAGATCTTGACTAATACTGAATATATTTTGCCAAATTGGTTGAACTCTAGGAACTACAGTTTTTTCCTAATTAGGTTGCCGTAGTTGGTCTTGGCTTTAGTTAAATACATCGGAGCAGACTCCTCTCCGTTATAATCTTTGATGACTAACCAATTACATAAAGGAGTAGCTGGACCTTCTCTTTTTTCTTCAACTAGGTTATAATCCACATGATGCTTGAGGCGACCTAGCATTCTACCGGCATTAATATTACGTAATGCACACATTTCAGCAATTTCTTTAAACAAGATCAGTTTACCCTGTTTCACAATATGTTTTATCCTGTTAATACCAAAAGATTTAAGCAAGGTACTACCAAAAGTGACGTTGTCCTTGGTGACGCTAACATTATTCCACAAAGGCATTTCTCTTGGTTCTAAAACACTAGAATGTTTACAATCCATAATACCTCCTGCTTTATCAAAGGCATTGATCACATCAATATAAAAGGACGTGGTTTTCAGAGCTTTTTTCTGATTGGCAAATATATACCACCCCAAGTGATCATTGGCGCTAGCTTTATTAATCCAATAGTCAAAGAAATATTTCCATTTCCCTTGAGATGAGGGGTAGCGAGCTAGCCAGTTTAATTTGAGGCTCATTAATTTGCAGTTAATGTCAACAAGACCCATCCCACCCGAGTCTTTTTGACAAATGATGGTAGCCCTCTTAATTTTTTCGATTTTACCATCCCAAAAGAAATTCCAGATCATACTATTCATCTTTTTCACGGTTTCCTCGGGACAGGTTAACACGCTGCCATGGTAATTAATACACGGCCCAATCAAAATATTTACAATAACAGACTTGCCATGATAGGTGAGATTACGTTTAGACCATTTATCTAAAGTACTACGGATTTTTGTAATTCTCGGACCCCAGTTGTCATTTGGTACGACATCATTCCCAAATATAATCCCAAGGATTTTTTTTTTTTTTTTTTAGAAATTAAGGTTCGCCTTGGATGCAACATTATGCTGCGAAAGATTAACTACAGTGGGTGAAGAAACCGAATCACGGGAAAATCAAACCCAAATTCCACCATCAATCCTGCATACCTTTAGTGTATTTAGATAAATAGAGTATGGAATAACATAATTAATCCGCCGCAGGACATTCATTTTAGCGAAATTGAAGAGGATTTTGAAACATTTCTCAGCAGAGTTGACAGCTAGACAGATTGAATGTGTTTTTATAACAACACTGTGAAAGTCTTTGTATATAACAATATATCTGCAGGGCATATACACCAGTATATATATTATTATGTCTCGAATTATGAATGCACGGTTTTTTAATTTTCGAAGTTAATATTTTTTTCTGTTCAACTATAGCTCGAATTGATTCGATTACCAATTTAGAGTTGCTTCTGACTGGCCCTCCCTTCCACCAAAAATATTAAGACATTGACAAATATGACTCTCAGAGCACCGGAATGTGAATCCGAGGGTCGCATGTTCAAGTCCCAATTCGGTCCATTTCTCTTTGTTCGCAAAGTAAATTAAAGGCAGTGGACACTATTGGTTTACTCAGAAAATTAGCACAAAACCTTACTTGGTAACAAGTAATAGGAAGAGGTTAATAAATTTAGTATAAAATATTGTGAGAAACTGCTCCCTCTGAAGTGACGTAGTTTTCGAGAAGGAAGTAATTTTCCACGAATTTGATTTCGATACCTCAGATTTTGAATTTGAGGTCTCGAAATCAAGCATCTGAAAGCGCACAACTCCGTGTGACAAGGGTGTTTTTTCTTTCATTATTATCTCCCAGCTCTGATGACCGATTGAGCTCAAATTTTCACAGGTTTGTTGTTTTATGCATATGTTGAGATACACCAAGTAAGACGACTGGTCTATGACAATTACCAATTGTGCCCACTGTATTTAAGAGCGGCTTCTGACTGGCCGTCCCTTCCACCAAAAATAAAGACATTGACAAATATCGCTCAAAGCGCACCAGAACCGGAACATGAATCCGGAGGTTACATGTTCAAGTCACAATCCGGTCCAGGATTTTGTTTCCCCTTGTTGTTAATTGCTTACAACAATATTCTGTGTCCGAAATGATGCAATGCTGAGATATTGTCCCACGAGCCCAATATTGATGAGATTAAATCCAATGCGATACAAGATAATAAGTTTTTGATTACACTAAGGTATGACCAATAATGACCGAAATGAAATAACATGTCCTCAGGATGGTTGGATTCTAGGGTGTTAATTTGAAATTAGATGACGGGAAGTAATTTACTCTTCTGGCAAATGTGTTTCAAATGTGTTCGTGCAAATGAATCCAGCTTTGAATTAGGGCTCAAATGTTTCAAATTCGGCTTTGTAATAAACCAGTTTTCTTAAAGATAATTTTCTTGTGAAAGTGTGGAAATAAATAACAGATATCGCAAAATGGTGTAAAAATGTCATTTTACTTTATACTCTTTGAGAGAAATGTTCGGTTGAGCAGAAGTTATCGTCATGTTGTCCCGGCTTATTTTCAGGAACTGTTCATGATGTTTACTTTTTACTTATAATTTAAAAATTTGCATGACCTGATTAAAAAAAAAGAAATCATATATCAAATCATGTTTGGTTCTGAAAGGATTTATACTTAAAGTAGTGAGTGAATGTCAATATCCCGACAACAAATTCACTTCAGTTGTTAATTGTTTAACCATTTTAATACCATTAATTGTCAAGTACAGTACCTTTAAACTTAAGATTATAACTTTGTCGAATCTATAAAACAAAACTACTAAGAATTTGAATCTAAACTTAATAGGACAAATCAGCCAACAAATCTAACCTACATCTTTAAAGACACTGGGCACTATTGATACTTGTCAAAGACAGGTCTTCTACTTGGTGTACAGAACATTATGTACAGAAACAAACCTGTAAAAATTTGAACTCAACTGGTCGTCGAAATCGCGATATAATAATGGAAGAAAAAACGTCCTTGTCACACGAATGTGCGTGCTTTCATGCTTGATTTGGAGTCCTCACGCGTGAGGACTCGAAATCAATTTAAAAAAAAAAATCTCAAAAACTACGTCTCCTCAGAGGGAGCCATTCCTCACAATGTTTTATACTATCAACACCCCTCCATTGCGCGTTACCAAGTTAGTTTGTATATGCTAACAATTATTTTGAGTAATGGCCAATAGTGTCCATTGCTGGTTTAATCGGATCGTGATGAATTGTCAATGCTCGTGTTTGCTTTGTCGCCAAACAATCTGCCTGATCCATAGTCCTAATCAATCACAAATACTTTCTTAAACAGGATGTAAAAAAAAAAATCGCAGCCAACTGAGTCCATGAGTGACATTTCACCCCGACATTTTCCCGCCCAAATCTAGCCGTCAATTGTTTTCTCAAAATCCATAAGTCCACTCAATATCACAAACTATTTACTTTAGACCAAGCAAATCGGATTTAATTTGACCCAGTTATCAACATCTGTTTTTAAGAAATTGCAATCTCGCCCTCGGGAGAACTTTTGAAGGCAATACGGCATCTGTCAAGGTGTGCTGCTAAGACAATATTTGATGCGAGCGGTAGAACTCTTACCTCGTCTCCAATTTATGTATTTGTACACTCAGTTACTAAAGTACAAAAACCTTATTTGTAAAATTTTGTTTTAGGCTAAAAACAAAGAAGGAGCATGTTTCGCGTACTCCCTTTTGGGAGATATTTTTTGTAATGGGCCCCCTTTTTTAAATGGCCGCTTAACACATTTTTTTATAAAAACGGCTGGGCTGTTTTATTTTTTTCAGATTGTTAACATATATCTTCTTCTTTAAAAAAAAAAAAAAAAAAAAAAAAAATACAAACAGAGGCCGCCTTTAAAAAAAAAAACGGGCGGGACACTCATCATCTTTTTATTTGTATTTGGCCTACTTTTCATCATCTTGTTTTTGTTGTGAATGGGACTGGAGGTGTTTGTGTGTACTTGAGTTTAACTCGTGTATAAGGAGTTTAAATGAAAGGTACAATGTTCGGTAATTGTCAAAGACCAGTGCTCTCACTTAATGTATCTCAACATATGCATACAATAACAAATATGTGAAAATTTGAACTCAATTGAGCATCGGAGTTGGGAGAAAATGATGAAAGAAAGAACACCCTTGTTGGACGAATGTGTGTGCTTTCAGATAGGAATAAAAGACTTCTAGCTAGAAGTCTTTTTTTATTTTAGTGAGAAATCACCTCTTTCTCAAAAACTACGTTACTTCAGAGGGAGTCGTTTCCCACAATGTTTTATACTATCATCAGCTCTCCAATGCAAGTTACCAAGTCAGTTTTTAAGTTAATATTTGTTTTGAGACTTTAAGAAGTCAATATACACGTAGGTGACTGATCCGTTTAGAGCCCGCCTCTATGCGTGGGAAATCTTGGCAGAGCTTGTTTTGAGTTTCCATTCATTCCACCCCCTCTTTTTGTGTTTGCAAATATACAAACACTACATGTCTAGTTTCCTCTCTTTCTCTTTTTCTTCTTGTTTTCTTTACAATTCAGTAGCCTAGGGTGATTAGGATTTGAACTGGATGTTTATGTGAATATGGATGATACAAACACTATGTCTAGTTTCTTCCTTCCTTGTTCTTCTTCTTCTCATTGCTTTCTTACCAAAACAACAGACAGACCAAGGAATATTGTAAATATGGAAATAAACATACAAACACTAGTTGTCTAGTTTTCTCATCTCTTCTTCTTCAAATTGCTTTCTTTCAAAACAACATAACAGGGTGAATAGGATTTGAACTCGACAGGAAAAAAAACAAAATAATGATAAAACAATTGGATTTGAAGTAGACGTACGGTGGTTAATCTTGCCAACGTGTCGTCCTCAATTATCGGAACTGAATCCAACTGCCTTTAAAATGGATTAACGTAATCCCCCCTTAATCCGGCCAATTGGATTAGCCTCTTGGATTTGGGGTAAGGTGTCATCTTCATTATTTTCCTCCTGAGACATAACCAAGATCTGAATTTAAGTACATTTTCGAGTCTGACAAAATCGCGTTCCATTAAATTGTTTTTAAGCGTTGCTGTCTCCGCATCCAAAAAAAAAAAAAAAAAAAAAAAAAAAAAGCACTAAAGTTACTTTAGCCCGAGCGACTATACACCGGTTTGGTTTTTCTTCATACATTTATGCAAACAATTAAAAACTAATAAAACGAGATGTAGTTACACGGCTGAGGTTCATTCACTTTTTAGCTTGTCGGTGTTTATTCAAGCTACAATTTGGTCACTATTTTATCGCACTGCAAAGCGGCTCATTCTCAATTCCTGTTTGATAGTTACAACTCGTTCTGTTGTACTTCAATAGCGGGTGCGCATATCAATGAAACGCCGTGTTTAAATGCCACGACTGTGTTTGACAACTGAAGAGACACTATTTTTTATTTCAGTGAAATTCATGCAGCTAGGTTGAGATAAACGCTGGGGTACATTTTTGCAATAAATATTAGTGGGGTGAAAAACGCCGGCTAAACTGTCTGTGTTGTTTCAAAACCACGATCTTATCTCAGTGGTTTAATAAATATAACATTTCTATATCTGGATGGGGGGGGGGGGCTTCATTGAAAACAGCCCTTTGGTTTAACATTCTGATCTTTCTCTATTCTTTCAAACTATTCTCCTTTGTTTTATAGGACTAAGGGCGAACAGAAAACATTACGGCCGAACTAGATTATCTCTATGATAAATTCATTCCGAACATCTGACACGTTGTATGTGCCTTGGATATATTGACTAATTTTGACGGGTGTAAAGCAAATGTTAATGCGAAGGAAACCTTCTGTTTGCTTGTTATTCGGCTGTTTTTTGTTTACTTGTTTGTTTAAACAATCTTTCCTCAGTAAGGGAACTCGAAACAAAGCTCCCACGTGGGGATATCAACGCCAAGTTGGCAACAGACAGTCTCTCATACAAACATCCGTTTACCATTTCAGATTATGAAATGTAGACGTACACACAATATATATTTTCTTTTCATTATTTAAAAACCCGAGGTAAACATATCGGACCTTCTCGTTTCGATAAAAACACAAGTTTTAGAATCTTCAAAAGGTTAGTTCTGAACCATAATAAGTCGGTATTATGAAAACAACACAAAGCAGTATCTCATTGTTTAAAGTCATGCTTTTGTGTTGAGCGTGATGATTGGGAAATATTATTTAGATGTTCTATCAACCCCCTTAAACTCAATGGACGCATCGTCTTCGATTGCGCTTGTGATGTTTAGCAGTTCAACAATCATGCTTCAATTATCTAGCAAAATATCGAAAACTCTTTTGTACCTCACTTGTAAAACGTTAGGGACCGATGAAATTGGTGTTTTCGAGGGAGCACCATTAGATCAAATAGCACAGGGTTTTGGGTATACTATATAAGGCCTCCTCGTTACAGCTAGTCTCAGTATGCATCATATTCAACCCCTATCCCACCCCAGCCCACCCAACCCACCCCACCTCACCCCACCCCAACCCACCATCAGCTTTCACCCGCGACCCTTCACCACACTCCGAGTCAAACGCCCACTTGACACCATCTTCGGTCTGGTCTGTAATGACGTCAACATCCGTGGTCATCACACGGCGCATACAATAATTGTAGCGTAAAGAGACAAACTCTCACTGGGGATATGCCGTCAGACTGACGTAGTGATGATGATTAGCAAAATTAAACAAAAGGTTACTTCATAATCGACAACTCGACACACACGGTTCTTATCATAATTGAATAACAAAGGAAGAGCTATAACACAACTAACTGTGAAATCCTTACGGTATTTTAAAGGCACTGGACACCTTTGGTAAAATTGTCAAAGACCAGTATTATCACGAGGTGTATCCCGACATATGCATAAAATAATCAATTGGTTACCGAAGTTGCTAGGAAATGATGAAAGAAAAAAAACGCCATTGTTGCATCTATATGTGTACTTTCAAATGCATAATAAAAGTCTTCAGGCCCGAAGTCTTTTAAGGGGGAGGTAATAGCTGCACGTAACACGAGCAAAAACGTGAACATGAACGTCAGAAAAATGTGTCGGTTTTAGGTTTTGGACGTATTACATGCTCACGTATGGTGACTGCACGGACGTACGTATCTGACGTGAACAATTGTAACTTCGCGTGAGATTTTTGCACCAACATGTTCTCAAGTTCACGTTTTTACGTTTTTGCTGGCGTAACGTGCAGCTAAACCTCCCTTATATTATTTGAATGAGAAATACCTCTTTCGCAAAAACAACGTTATATTCAGAGGAAGCCGTTTCTCACAATGCTTTATACTATCAACAGTTCTCCATTGCTCGTTACCAAGTACGTTTTTAACTCTAAATATTAGTTTCAGTAGTTACCACTAGTGTACAGTGTATTTAATACGTATACCTGACCGCGCCATAGGTTCCATTGGTCAGAGGGGAGACCGCCGTGTGTAAGGCAGGTTATCCTGGCGATCGATTTCGAACCAAGGTCTCTACCGACACTCGCGAATTTCCGTTTTATCCAAATAGAAGAAAAGGAATATACTGTAGAGTCGTTTCCTACCTTCCTGAGCTGCACAGTGGCTAATTTTATACTTCTTAGGAAAGACTTCCCCGTTCAATGTATTTATAATTATGTTAATACCAATTAGTTTTGAATAGAGGCTTCAGTTATGTTATGTTTATACTGAGTCACGACTCATTTACATTTTTATTTATGACTTGAGCGGAAAAGCTAATTTTGTTTTTTTGTTTCCTCGTAACAAAAATATGAAGTGCTATTCCTTTAAAGCGTAAAATAGACAAGTTCCATTTGGTTGATATTATTGTATAAAGCGACTTGAACTTTAATTGTATTCGGGCAAAATAAATGTCAAAAAGAATCCTTTGGGGGCGCGGTTTGTGACGATACGCAGGAAACAAAATAATCGTCCGTTTTTCTATCGCCATCATTTTAAACAAAATAGGATTAAAATGTGTGTTAATGCTACTGATGTTAATTGTCGCTGTTGTCGCTGTTGTTGCTGTTGTTGCTGTTGTTGCTGATGTTTTTGTTATTGTTTGTTTGTTTAGTATTGTTGTTGTTTTGATTGCTTCTGTTGTTGTTGTTGTTGTTGTTGTTGTTGTTGTTGTTGGTGTTGTTGTTGTTGTTGTTGTTGTTGTTGTTGTTGTTGTTGTTGTTGTTGTTGTTGTTGTTGTTGTCATCTACGTCCCTTCGCACTATCGTCATTTATAAGGTAGCTCGAACTGCTTGCATTAATTTCATTCGTGTGCAATGATCACACTGTAAGTAAAAGGGTAATCAACATTGACGATGTACTACTCATTAGTAAACAACAACAATCAACAATGTATCCTCATCTCCACATTGAGGCAACTAAGACTTGTCCCAGCCGGACAATTCCGGAAATTACACAATTAATCACAATTTGCGATCGAGTAATTGATTCACAAATCATGAAAGGTGTTTGTGCTCATTCATTCTGGTCAAGAATATGGGACGGAGCCCAACGGCTCTCAACCATGTTCCAACTTCCTGGTCTTTGACATAGTCAGTTATAGTTGCATTACAGTACTCTGATAGTTTCCCAATAGTTTTTAAATAGTGTGACTTTTATAATAGTGCAAACAGGTGCATTTCACCTAGTGTAATATCTTTAATCCAATAACACACTGGGCGTGGGGTATATTGAACCCTATATAATAGATCCTTAACAAACCAAACTCGGAACAAATCGTTTTAACAGCTGCTCTCTCGTAATCATATCATTTATGTATGAATCTGAAACTATTAAAATCACGAGCATATTATATTTGTTTGAGAACAAGGCTGAAAGGCTTGACAAACAGACCAGGTTTTTTTTATTCGTCAACCCTAAACCGGAGTGTCATGCACACACAACACCGATCTGTTGATTTATAATTGAAAGCGATATGAGGGAATTTTTCGATGAGAAAGAGTTTTTGATTTGAACGACTAATCGGGCGGAAGTTTACAAAACAATATGACATTTTACGTAAGTACATTTTTCTTCATTGATTATTAAAGGCATTAAAGGCAGTGGACACTATTGGTAATTGTCAAAGATTAGTCTTCACAGTTGGTGTATCTCGACATATGCATAAAATAACAAACCTGTGAAAATTTGAGCTCAATCGGTCGTCGAAGTTATCAGATAATAATGAAAGAAAAAAACACCCCTGTCACACGAAGCTGTGTGCTTTCAGATGGTTGATTTCAAGACCTCAAGTTCTAAACTTGAGGTATCCAAATCAAATTCGTGGAATATTACTTCTTTCTCGAAAACTACGTCACTTCAGAGGGAGCCGTTTCACACAATGTTTTATACCATCAACCTCTCCCCAATACTTGTAATCAAGAAAGGTTTTATGATGATAATTATATTGAGTAATTACCAATAGTGTCCACTGCCTTTAACAGTTCTTATCTTTAGAATAACGTACTTCAGCTATCGTTACCCGAGACATCTTACGATTAAACATAAAATATGTAACAAATAATACGATTTAAAACATCGTTACTACTGCAGGTGGTGTCTTTAAGTGGACATTTTGTCACAAACTAATTTTTGGACTGAACGAGGTTCAAAGGGAATTATCCTCCGGTGTATTTTTATCATTTTTTTGGATCAAAGGTTGAATCGATTTGTCAATTATCGTGGATGCTGTGCTACTATTTTGAAATTTGTCGAGCTAACAGGTCAAAGGGGCAATTTTAATATCAGATTTAAACGTTTTCTATTGAGAGGCTTAATATATTTTTACAGTAATTTTTGCTAATGTATCGGGTAACAATGCGGTAAACGTAGGAAGCTTCAAAATATATTGACAATAAAACCCTCAAAGTTTTAGAATTAAAGACAAACTCAAGAAAATTGTGTTGTCTCTTTTAAAGGAAAATGTGAATATCAATTCTTTTTTACGGGTATATTTTTATGCCGGTATAAAGACTCCATCTTGGTCGCCTCAGGTAGATGGCCATGTACCTTATTGCCCCCCCCCCCTTCTATCCAAGACTCGCATTAAAGGCAGTGGACACTATTGGTAATAACTCAAAATAATTATTATCATAAAACCTTACTTGGTAACGAGTTATTGGGAGAGGTTGATAGTATAAAACATTGTGAGAAACAGCTCCCTCTGAAGTGACGTAGTTTTTGAGAAAGAAGTAATTTTCCACGAATTTGATTTCGAGACCTCATATTTAGAATTTGAGGTCTGGAAAGCAAGCATCTGAAAGCACACAAGTTCGTGTGACAAGTTTTTTTTTTCTTTCATTACTATCTCGCAACTTCGACGACCGATTGAGCACAAATTTTCACAAGTTTGTCAGGCAGGCAAAATACTACACTGATCCTATGGGGAAAGTTGACATTTTGTGTCATAATGTCCACATAAAAACAAGAGTTATCCTATGAAAGTAAAAGCTGGACACGTTTTGAGATGTGCCCCCTTTCATCATATCAAAAGTTAGTAAGAATTAGACAGTGCAATCTCCATAAAATATAAGATTTTATGTTTTATTCCATTGAGCTGTGTACAGGTCATGCCTGCAGGAAGTCCAGGGTCTGTGGCTTGTGTGTAAACATGTGATGTCACAGGTCACAGGTCACAGCGTCTATATACTAACAATTCTTCCTTTCAGTTTGTTGTCACTTGCTTTAACCCTCTTGTCACTGCACCGCCCGAGTTTCTGAAAACCAATTTTTCAAGATTCTTGCAGTAAACAACTGGAATCGTAGTTCAAGTTTTAAAAGATAGCTTAATATTTATGTACAATTTGTTTACCCTTTCGGTAATGTTTGTATAAAAGTACAAGCTCCCCTTAACAATAAGGGAACAATAATCGGCTCTCGAATATTCTTTTGTAAGGATAAAATGGACACAATAGCTTTTCAAGGCGTTTATCTGACTCAATGCTCAAACTTATGTTCATCGTCATTTAGCTTCGATGAAATAATTTAGCTCATACCAATTAGTAAACACAACGGAAACTGTATTTATTCATCATTAATGATGATATTGTCGAAAACTAACGCCTTCGCATTTAATTAGTATGAGCATTGAGCCAGATAAAAGCCTTGAAAAGCTATTGTGTCCATTTTATCCTTACAAAACAATATTCGAGAGCCGATTATTGTTCCCAATGGGAGCTTGTACTTTTATACAAACATTACCGAAAGGGTAAAAAATTGTGCATACATATTAAGCTATCTGTTAAAAATTGAACTACGATTCCATGCAGTTGTTTACTGCAAGAATCTTGAAAAATTGGTTTTCAGAAACTCGGGTGGTGCAGTGACTAGAGGGTTAAAGTTTTAACACTCTGTCTCATTAGGCATGAACTGTATACGCGGTATTTTCCATTTGTAAATCTAACGCGTTTATCTTCAACA
This sequence comes from Asterias rubens, assembly GCF_902459465.1. NCBI lineage: Eukaryota > Metazoa > Echinodermata > Asteroidea > Forcipulatida > Asteriidae > Asterias > Asterias rubens. The sequence continues at coordinate 20,549,968 of NC_047064.1, read as the reverse complement.
TTTGCATTATCTCAACATGGTGTTTTTGCGTTAATTAATAAACAGATTTAATTTCAATAACCAAAGGTGCCATGAGAATTAATGTTATGTATTGGTTCAATGAAGACCAGTTTATATCCATAATGACTACTGCATCACAGACTAATGTGCCCTTCGTATACAAGCCAGAGTTGAGGGTATCATTCATGCAATAAATGAGGTACATCTAAGGACAGCTATAGTTAGTTCGACATGTAACAAAATAATCTCATAGCAAAGTAATGGTGGTGTGTTGTCATTTAAGCCTTCATGAAAGACTCTGCTTTAGGGCCGCAACGCCAGACCATTAAAGTTTCTGAATTCTATTAGTAATTTTCAAAGACCAGTCTTCTCACTTGGTGTATCTCAACATATGCATAACATAACATACCTGTAAAAATTTGAGCTCAATTGGTCATCGAATGTCTGAGATAATAATGAAAGAAAAAACACCATTGCCACACGAAGTTGTGTGCTTTCAGATGCTTGATTTCGAGACCTCACATTCTAAACTTGAGGTCTCGAAATCAAATTCGTGGAAAATTACTTCTTTATAGAAAACTACGTTACTTCAGAGGGAGCCGTTTATCACAATGTTTTATACTATCAACCTCTCCCCATTACTCGTTACCAAGTTAGGTTTTATGCCAATAATTATTTTGAGTAATAACCAATAGCGTCCACTGCCCTTAACTATTTTGTTCTTTTATTAATACCACTTATGAGTGGTGTTGGTAGTTTTTAAAAGCTAATGTAATTTCAAAATGATATAGATTACTTCTGAGAACAAGCAACCAGTTTAAAGGCAGTTGACACTATTGGTTATTGTCAAAGAACAGTCTTCTCACTTGGTGTATCTCAACAGATGCATAAAATAACAAACCTGTGAAAATTTGAGCTCAATTGGTCATCGAATGTCTGATATAATAATGAAAGAAAAAACACCATTGCCACACGAAGTTGTGTGCTTTCAGATGCTTGATTTCGAGACCTCACATTCTAAACTTGAGGTGTCGAAATCAAATTCGTGGAAAATTACTTCTTTCTCGAAAACTACGTTACTTCAGAGGGAGCCGTTTCTCACAATGGTTTTATACTATCAACCTCTCCCCATTACTTGTTACCATGTAAGGTTCGATGCTAATAAATATTTTGAGTAATTACCAATAGTGTCCACTGCCTTTAACAAATCATTAATGACACATAGTCACCTTTGGTAATTTACACTGTTTGTATCCTAACATGTGCATAAAATAACAAATCTGTAAATATTTTGACACAGTTGGTCTTTGAAGTTGCAAGAGAATAATGAAAGAAAATAATACCATTGTAGACAGTTCAGATGCCTTCAGATGCCTTAAGAGGCTTCAGGCTTGAAGTAATTTAATTGAGAGGGAAATTACCTCTATAAAACAACGCTACTTCAGAGGGAGACGTTTCTCACAATGTTTTATACAAGCAACAACTCTCCATTGTTCTTTAAGTTAGTTGTTATGCTGACAATCTTTAGTAATTACCAATAGTGTTTGGTGCTCTTTAACGTTTCAAATTCAAATCATCGTTTTCTGGTATTTATACCACAGTTCCTTCTGGGTGTTGTCGGTAGTTTCAACAGCTAATTCCCTGATCTCAAAAATATTATCACTGAATCACTTTCAAAATGACATTGATTACTTCCGCGATAAAGCAGCCACTTGGAAACATTTAAAAAAGTTGATATCTTAGAAATCTTACCTGCGAGTACAAGTACTATCGTTGATAGAGTCGCAAGCAGTCCCGTATTTGCCATTCTGTTGGTGTTAACAAAGAGATCCCCTCTTCCCGATCCCTAAAAAAGTATCCTCGGTTTTTTTGTTCCCGCCAAAAAAACAAAGAGAGTCAGCTCAGTAGATATTGCACGAAGCCCGGGAGCAGATGAAGTGACTGATGTATAACCTGACTGTTAAAGTGATACGTTGCGATGTCTGACTACACTTGAAGTAAGAGTGTGGGGTTTTATACGTACTGTCGCTTGATGATAACTCTTTAGAGAAGTTCGGGTTGTCCGCAGGGAACGCTCTTTTTAGCACTGGCGGGGCGGGTATGATGAAACAACGCGCGCACCAACCAACCATCCACAGCGCTTGAACCACGCGTTATATGCAAATGAGATTGGCATGACGTCAGGTTTAGTCTTTAGCACAAAGCGGTGATCTCCACTTACACTATGGCCGTCAAGGTACAATTGCAATAATTGTCAGTAGCTAAATACAATATTAAGACACGAGAACATTGTCACAGTGACATTTTACAGACCGAGTGGAGTTCATATTTTACATGTGTGTATTTTGTGACAATCAAAGCGTCCATCAAAACAGTATTTTGTTGTTTTGATAAAAGGCATGTATCATGTTTCTAAGGACCTTTAGTTGGTCAGAATTAGAACGGCTTATTATAGGATGTGTCTGTCTATTTCATATTAAACATCGGTTAATTAAACATCAGTTTGGGCTTAGATTACAATTTAAAAAAACATATATTCTTGAAAAAAAAAAAGGCTTTGAATTTCATATAAAATACTTGAACTATACAAATGAACTGTCGGTTGTTTGGAATCTAAATATAACCAATTCAGAAATACAGTACGGTCAATTAAAGCCATTGGACCCTTTCGGTAAACAGTGTTGTCCAAGGCCCACACTTTGTGTACCACAACTTCTATATCAAATAACAAGCCTGTGAAAATTTAGGCTCAATCGGTCATCGGAGTCGGGAGAAAACAACGGAAAAACCCACCCTTGTTTCCGCGCGTTTCGCCGTGTCATGACATAAAATTAAAATAAAATAATTAAAATAAATCCGTAATTCTCGTTAACGAGAATTTATATTGTTTTGCTGTTTTCTCAAAAAGTAAAGCATTTCATGGAATAATATTTCAAGAGAATTCTTTCACCATTGCCTTCTGTAAACCCTGTAAGTGATTTGTAAATCGGCGAACTTTTATTTTTTTTCTGAACCGAAAGGGTCCAATGGCCTTAAGCAGACAAATAGCAATGTAGTTGTACAAAATAACAGCAAACACTACTGTTATATTATTGCTAATAGTATGGAAATAATTGTACTTCAATTGTTTTGTCCACTTCTTTTTCTTGCGAATAATCAATATAGTTATTTTATTTCAAAAGGAAAACACATCCGTGCATTATTTTTGGTCTAGGTTTAGGGTTAGGATTAGGGTTAGGATTAGGGTTAGGATTAGGGTTAGGATTAGGAGTTAGGTTTATGGTTAGGGTTAACTAAAATTTGAATGAATGAGGAATGGGATTAGGGATTATGTTTATGGTAATGGTGAGAATCTGGCTTGTGTTCAGGATTAGGGTTATGGATAAGGTTTATGGTTTTGAGAGGGTTTGGGGGTTTGTTTTTGGTTAGGATTAGAGGTTAGAGTTAGGGAACGGTTAATTGTTTTGTAGGTGTAGGGTATAGGTTTAGGGTTAGGGTTAGGTTTGGGTTAGTCTTAATGTTAAGAGTTTGGGTTGTGGTTTATGGCGTTTGGAGTTAAGGGGTTAGGTTTGGGGTTGAGGTTACAGTTATTTATAGGGGTTTGGTTTGAGTTATGAAGTTATCATTGAAATGGTAACTTAGTTTAGGTTTCTGTTGTTTTCCCCATGGAGACATTCACAATTAGTTTTCACTTATTCAATCAGAAGTATACATATAGTCAGATCTATTGATGTTTATTTCCAAACACACATTCACTCTCGCATTGCGAAAACTGTCCAAGATTGCTGACTGTTTGTGATCCGCAGACTTGATTCCAAACGTACCACGGCCATAAAATGTGTTTCCTTTTTCGTTTTTTCGTTTTTTCCCCTTTTTTTTCTCTCAAGCTATGAGTTATTGTGATGAAACGAAAGTTAGCGCTTGCATTGTGCTGTGAATACTTTGCATAATTTAATTATCTAATCACTAGTGATTATTTCTGTTTGAGTTCAATAGCGATGAAAGAAACCCATGTCATTCATTTTATTGAGTCCCCTCATTTTACCTAAACTCTCTTGTGAGAAACACACAGGAATTGTGTCTTTATTAACCCCAGTAGTAAACGACAAGGCACTTCGCTATTCACAATTTTTATTTTCACATGTAACAAAATGCCATAATTTGTTTGGTCTGTGAACTAGCCAGACGATAGCTCAACATCAGTTAGTGTATAAAACATAATTTTCAAGCAAAACACGAAGTATGTGTAGAGAAGATGAAGCAAATAAGTAAGTTTGTCCGTCAAGTATATTTTAGAGTGATGTAGTTTCCGAGACTGATAAATTAAAGGAATTGTACACGTTTGGTAGTTAAAGGCAGTGGACACTATTGGTAATTACTCAAAATAATTATCAGCATAAAAACTAACTTGATAACGGGTAATGGGGAGAGGTTGGTAGTATAAAACATTGTGAGAAACGACCCCCTCTGAGGTTACGTAGGGTGTTTTTTTTTTTTTGAGAAAGAGGTAATTTCTCACTAAAATAATAAAATACGTCTGGCTTTACCTGAAGCATACTTTTTTTGTACACCAAGGTGTTTTTTTTTCTTTCATCACTTTCTTGCAACTTCAATGACCAATTGAGTCCAAATTGTCCAAGGCTTGTTATTGTATGCATAATGGTGGGATACATGTCAGCAAGTGAAAGTACCAGTCTTTGACAATTTACCAAACGTGTTCAGTGCCTTTAAGATAAACATTTTTATTTATTCCCTTATTGATGGTGTTGCTTTCTTCTTTTAATCGAAAACAAAGAAAGAAAGACAAAAAAATACCCAAATATTTGCAGGTGGTGTTGGTGGCAGTTTGTTTTTGATTTGGAGGAAGTAGCCCGTGGGTCAACACATTCACAAGTGTTGGTGTTGTCTTGTTAAAAAACACAGGTTTAAAGATCATAACTTCAATGTTTTCGGGTGTAAAGGGGATTTTGTTTCCAGCTTGGAAGAGGAAACTCTGATCAAATATCAGCAGGGCAGATGTTTCTTTTGCCTTCTGTTTCCTTCATCAGGGAAGCCTTGGGGTGTTTACTAATTCACACATTTTGACAGAATGAGGATATCTTTTTTTTTTTTAAGAAACTTAAATGTGGTTGTTAAATTGTTTTCTAATATCATTAGTAATACGATTATCGTTATTTTGTTCACTTCTCTCAAAGTATACATCACGATTAATTACAACTACAACTTGAAACTCACAAAACAAAAGATGAAGTAAGTTTTCCTTGTGGTTTATTACTTGAGAAAAACATATTAAAGGATAAATGCAAATGAAGGGGAACAAGTTTGAGGAATACATAAAACTACCCAGTAACCCAAATTTTAAACCTGCCAGTTACAAGAACAATCAAAAGAAAGATAAGACAACAATAATTATTTATAATGTTTTTTTTTTTTTTCAGGCAATCGTAAAAAAAAAAGATACAGCTTGCACAGCACACTAAAAGCATTTGAAAACTACAAAAACCATCACAAATTAAAAAGGCAAGTAAACCAATTGGAGCTTGAAAAAAAAAGTTAATGTCTTCTACAAGCCCTGGCTTAATCTGACAGCCTCATACTCTCTTTACTTTGGTTTACACAAATCAACTCTTTCCACTCCATCTTCTGTGTCTAACATCTGTATGTAATAATTTTTGTATTTTGAGAAGAGTACTAAGAAATAAATGACGAATAATCCCTATTTATTTATTTTTTTCCCTCGCATTTGGTACCAGTTATAGTATTGTTTGTTTATAGATGTATAGTTATTTATTTAATTTTTCGTTCGCATTTTTTTTTACAAACAAAGGTTTGCAATTTCAACTGCATTGTCCATACCCTTGCGGTGGCGTCGTAAAACACGATATAACGTTTTGATTAATTTTACAGAATGAATTAACCTGAGGGTAAAATATAAATATTGCTTGAGCAACATCTCGTCTCCTTCTACATTGAACGTTCTTTCAGTTAGTTTTTAGAGAGGTATACATCTAACGACTTGAGGATTTGGGGCACATTCAAATCATTGAGGACTCCCATTGGTCAGTTGCAGATGACCCCGTGACCCCCACAGGTCGCTTTATATTCAAACTACACTCTCTCTATGTAACATTTAATTTCATATCAATTTAATGACTTGAGGGTTTGGGATCATTCAAATCATCTAAGGACTCCCATTGGTCAGTTGCAGATGACCCCATGACCCCAGGTCGCTTTATATTCAAACAACACTCTCTCTATTTAACATTTAATTTCAAATCAATTTAATGACTTGAGGGTTTGGGAATATTTAAATCAATTAAGGACTCCCATTGGTCAGTTGCAGATGACCCCGTGATCCATTAGTCGCTTTATATTCAAACTACACTCTCTCTATGTAACATTTAATTTCATATCAATTTAATGACTTGAGGGTTTGGGATCATTCAAATCATCTAAGGACTCCCATTGGTCAGTTGCAGATGACCCCGTGACCCCCACAGGTCGCTTTATATTCAAACTACACTCTCTCTATTTAACATTTAATTTCATATCAATTTAATGACTTGAGGGTTTGGGAATATTTAAATCAATTAAGGACTCCCATTGGTCAGTTGCAGATGACCCCGTGATCCATTAGTCGCTTTATATTCAAACTACACTCTCTCTCTCTCTTTAACATTTCGCCACCCTCAGATATGCTCGCAGCATTTATTTGTTTGTTTAGAGGGAAATTTATCTTTTGATCGCACATTATCGCAATTATCACGAGACAGTCTGTAATTATGGATAGTGTCCCGGCTGGTACGTAGGTGCAACAAATATTCCCTGTGTGTATCATAGATTCAACCCAGTTCATCTGGCCTCCGAATAGTGATGGCCCCAAGCTTAAAATGTTATTAACATTTCCCCCTGTGTGTGTTATGAGAAAAACTTCTCACTATAAACCTATATACTAAAAGCGACGTGTGAAATTCCATTGTTATGTTGTACTGTCAATTATACCGCAGCCATATAAGGCACACAACTTGGAATGGATGGTATGCTTTCCTTAATGTTGTTTTCATTTCTCTCTAATTCTACAATAAATACGCCTTATGTATATTGTTTTTAAGAACAACTTTGTTGACTCCAAACCCTTTTTTACAATATACATATCATACTGTTTTTTTTTTTTGTTTTTTTTTGCCATTTTATAGTGGACCTTTTTTCAAGTGAACTTATTTAGTGAATTTTCGAATATTTGATTTATTTGCAATACAACCAGATCGTTAGCATCAAGCTTTAAAGGGAAGGTACACGTTTGGTAATTACTCAAAACAAGTATTAAATAATAAAAAAACGTACTTGCTAAAGAGCATTGGAGAGCTGTTGATAGCATGAATATTGTTGGTAACGAATCCCTCTGAAGTAGCATACATTTTGAAAAGAGGTAATTTCTCACTAAAATAATAAAAGACTTCTAGCCAGGAGTCTTTAAGTCCTATCTGATGGCACACAATTTCGTCAAAGAAAGGTGTTTTTTTTCTCTCATCATTTCCTCGCAACTTCGGTGACCAACTAAGATCAAATTTTCACAGGCTTGTTAATTTATGCACATGATGGGATACACCCAGTGAGAAGACTGGTCTTTGACAATTACCAAACGTGTACCTGGTCTTTGACAATTACCAAATGTGTACCTCCCCTTTAAATAAAAGTGCACCCCTGCATGCTGAGTTTGTTTTCATATCAATGTAACCAAACCAACGCTAGAATTGTGACAATACAGTAGTCTGGGCCCTAGTTGTGTCATAACTGCAAAAACATGTACATGACTGCTGTACAAACAGGGAACTACACCACAGCAACATAAAAAAACATGACAACTTTGCAAAAAGGAAGATGCTTTTGGTTACAAGGTACACGTCTTTCACATTCAAAGCCACCAACCTCCCTTTAAAAACATGTCGTACATCCCTCCAATCGGAGCCGGCACTGAAAGCAAATCGTAAAACGGAAAAGTAAACACAGGATTTCTCTCTAATTAAATAATGAGGGAGAGCGCGGAGTGTGGTTGTCGTACCGTGGTTTATCGAAGAAGGCAGGCGGTGCATGAGGACGAAACCTCGGGGCAATGTTCTATGATTTGATACGCAGGCATTCTCCCAAGAGGCAGAGCAACTAGGGACGATGTAAGGTTGTTCCTTAATACTTAAGAAAGGAGCGTGACATGACTGCATCAGTAGCCACAATAATATTCGTAAATTAATTAAGAATTGCGTATGCATCATCATAAACAAAATATAACATCATAAATAAGGTTAGACATTACATTACTAATGGCATGACGTGTTGACCAAGGAAGAGTCTTCTGGGGTCGAAATGTCAGACCATTAACTAGTTTTTGCATATATACCACAAATCTTTTTGGTTGTTAAGCAGTTCGAAATATCTAGTTACATCTTCTCACAATACATTGTACGAACCTTTAAGGTTCACTATGTAGCCTGCATTAAAATAGTGTTGGGTAATCATTTAAGAGTTAACAAAAGAAAGGGCGAATTACAACCAGATAAAGTTAGAACTACACTGCAGCTTGTTTGACCCTTCACCTTTGATCCCTCGACCCCGTGACCACAATCCAATCTCCTACGGCCAGATCAATGTACGATTTAGACAATTCGGTGTTGTGTCTGTCGAGTTAACTTTCACAATCTCCTTGTGGTTTAATTGGTACTAACTTTAAAGCGCCCAGCCGTCGATTTCACAAAACTCTTCCTAACTTAAGCCTCATCTTAGGACGTAGGACAAGTCCCAACACTGCACTGTAGCATGCATACCTTAAGATTAATCCTAAGTTAGCAAGAGTTACTCGTCCTAACTGGAGATAAGACGAGTCCTAACTCTTTGTGAAATCCAGTCCAGGTCAGATAACCCAGATTGTGGGTTCCATGGGCTGACCTAACCTGGGTCCGATTGACCCTTAAACTGGTCTCATCCAAGTTGACTTATGATAACTTTACTTAAAGGGGTTTGCGGTGTATAAACACCATGTGAATGTCTCTTTTTGAGTAGTATTGGTTCTGAAAAGTAACAGTGGTTAACGACTCATTGGAGAACAATTATTTTCTCCGGAAGACGATCAGAGCATCTGATCGAAACGTCGAGTGCTGTTTTTAGAACCACTTAATACACAAAAAGAGATTTTCACATGGTGTTACCATAAACCTCATTTTTTGTTATACTTCCACCGTGCAAAGTTTCAAACCCTATACATGGTAATTTTGACAGCTTTCGAGTCATACTGATCCTAAAATGGTCAGTACCAACGGGGCTCGGACTCAAGTACAGGGCCTAATTTCATAGAGCCGCTAAGCACAAAAAATTGCTTAGCAAAAAAATTGCTTAGCATAAAATTTCTTCCTTAATAAAAACAGGATTACCAACCAAATTTCCATTTGTTGCTTGTAAATGGTAATCAGCTACTGTTTGCTTATCCTGAAAATCACGTGGAGATTTGGTTGGTAATCCTCTTTTTTTTTATCAAGGCAAATTTTTGTGCTAATTAAGCAGTTCTATGAAATTGGGCCCAGTTCTGGTTTTAGAGTATAGGACACGGACAGAGTAAACGCCAACCACATACCTTAACTTATTTCGATTAAAGGCACTGGACACTATTAGAAACTACTCAAAATAATTGTCAGCATAAAAAACTTACTTTGTTACGAGCAATGGAGAGGTTGATAATATAAAACATTGTGAGAAACGGCTCCCTCGAAGTAACGTAGTTTTCGAGAAAGGAGTAGTTTTCCACGAATTTGATTTCGAGACCCAAGAATTAGATGTTGACATCTACCTGTGTGCCAAATCCCACTAGAAATGTAGCGTATGGGATACTTATTCCAAAATGCTTCTTTTTGAAACAGTGTTTTTATCTGTCAAAATTCCTTCGGAGAAAATACTTCTTCAAACAACTTTCTTTACGGCGAAATACAGGCCATCGAACTAAAACACTACCAACCATAGCTCTCTAGCAGAATAATATGTCAAATTAGTTTAATTCAATCGAAGATATAGGAGCGCTATATATCAAGACAATTATTTAATATAAATTTGATATTAACAAATATTCCCCGAAGATCGACGAAAATTCTTTGAGCTAATTTTATTTCAAATGTTTTAATTGTATTTTATTCATTTATTTATTTATATTTTTCCGGAATCATTCGTGTGTTTTTTACATTCTAAAATTAGATTAGTAAACATCAGACAACGCTGGCCGAACTTCCACAGTGGGAAATTATTTCGTTGACAACTTGTTTTTGTATAATTTTTTTTTTTTTTTTTTAAATCTTGTTTAAATAATGTTCAGAAAGAGATTCATCAAGTATTTTGAACGTAAATTACTACAAACAGTGGAATTTAATTTACACACAAAAGAGATAATTGGAAAGTTCTAAGTTACAACCAAAGTTAGCTGAGCTTATGATTAATCTTGATTATCTGCGAGACTTTGGTTTGCAATATTAACGATGAGGTTTAAAGGCAGTGGACACTATTTGTAATTACTCAAAATAATTATTAGCATAAAACCTTTCTTCGTGACGACTAATGGGGAGAGATTGATGGTATAAAACATTGTGAGAAACGGCTCCCTCTGAAGTGCCATAGTTTTCGAGACAGTAGTAATTTTCCACGAATTTGATTTCGAGACCTCAGATTTAGAACTTGAGGTCTCGAAATCAACCATCTAAACGCACACAACTTTGTGAGAAGGGTGTTTTTTTCTTTCATTATTATCTCGCGAGTTCGATGACGGATTGAGCTAAATTTTCACATGTTTGTTGTTTTATGCATATGTTGAGATACACCAACTGTGGAGGCTAGTCTTTGACAACTACCAATAGTGTCCACTGCCTTTTAATAAGGAGAAGACTGGAAAGTCAAGGGAGAAGCTAGAATTCTATCTAGCGAATTTGAATTCTATCTAATTAATTTAGGACTAAAGACTGTCAAAAAAAAAGATAATGCTATGCATAGGTAACCGTACTTAGAAACAGACTTTTTCTAAACTTGTTTTTACTTTCATTTTAGTGTTGGTAAATCTTTCATGAATTTGTAATCTTATTACAAATTTGCATATTATTTTGTTGCACAGGCTTATGCATGAAGTGATGACAATCACTAATAATAAATATGTTGTTTGGGTTGATTTGTTGTTAATGTATCCACATGTTCCTATTGTACGTTTGAATTAAATTGGCTTGCGAGTGTAAATCCATCTCAATGTTTATTTTCCGGGGAAATTTGCTTCTCAAATTGAATTTCAAACGTCGATTGAACACCCGCATAGATGAAACACGACAAGTTTTGTTTTATTGTATGGTAAAAAATGAGGCCCAAAACTGAACAAGGGAATTGTCGAGCGGATACCTCTAAAGAGATCTGTGCCGTACAAAGCCGCGGGCAGTCGGCTAAGTGAAGACCCTCATGTCCCGATCACTCGGACGGGGGGCGAGTACGCAAAAAGCCGCAAAGCGTTCCCTCGGTTCGTATACAATCCAACCCTTTGATGGTAAATTTGACAAAATGGGACGGGAATAAGAAGTGAGGCCCCCAGCGGAAACGACAGACTCTGTTTGACGCTGCTCAACAAGTCCTCATACTATAGTTTCATTGGCTATACTCGGAGACAAGTCGCAGTGCCAAGTCAAACACACCATGACAGCAAGGAAATCGATTCTTAGCTATTCGATTATAATCGACAGTGACGACGCCATGTTTATTAGACAACCACGTGCATTGGATGCAAACTAATGTTTCCTTGGTGGGTATCGACGCTGATATCTGATAACGTTGTGTAGGAAGTCTACTAGTGGAAATATGCCAGCATGACATGTGCTGGATTCATAACCTGCGCTGTTGTTCAAGCCTCGTGTACATAAATATTACTCCAAGCAATACACCATTACGAACAAGAATGGGTGCCATTGCGAGACAGGAATGACTTTTTTTTCAATGCTGAACTTAAGGACAGTGGACAATATTGGTAATTGTCGAAGACCAGTCTTCTCACTTGGTGTATCTTAACATATGCATACAATAACAAACCTGTGAAAATTTGAGCTCAATCGGTCGTCAAAGTTGCGAGAAAACTATGAAAGAAAAAAACACCCCTGTCACACGAAAATGTGTGCTTTCAGATGCCTCATTTCGAGACCTCAAATTCTAAATCTAAGGTCTCGAAATCAAATTAATTATTTATGCTAATAATTATTTTGAGTATTTACCAATAGTACACTGCCTTTAAAGCCTCGTGTACATAGACTATTACCCCAATCAGTGAACCATTACGAACATGAATGGGTGTTATTGAGAAACAGGAATGACTATTTTCCATGCTGAACTTAAAGGAACACGTTGCCTTGGATCAGTCGAGTTGGTCTTGCGAAAAGCGTTTGTAACCGTTTGTTATAAAATGCATATGGGTAGAAAAGGGGTTTTAAAAGTAGAATACAATGATCCACACAAACATGCCTTGAAATTGCACGGTTTCCTTTTACCCCGTCGACTAACACGGTCGGCCATTTATGGGAGTCAGATTTTTGACTCCCATAAATGGCCGACCGTGTTAGTTCGCAAAGTAAAATGAAAACCGTGCATTTTGTAGGCAAATTTGTGTGGATTATTGTATTCTACTTTTAAAACATCTATCCAATCATATGCATTTTATAACAAACGGTTACACACGCTTTTTATATACCAACTCGTCCGATCCAAGGCAACGTGCGTTGAAGTATAGGACGTCCATAGCAACAGCCTTAGCAACAATAGTAGCCGTAGCTGCAATTACCCCCCTTAAAAGGCAGTGGACACTATTGGTAATTACACAAAATAATAATAAGCATAAAACCTTATTTGGTAACGAGTAATGGGGAGAGGTTGACAGTATAAAACATTGTGAGAAACGGCTCCCTCTGAAGTGACGTAGTTTTCGAGAAAGAAGTAATTTTCCACGAATTTGATTTCGAGACCTCAGAATTAGATTTTGATGTCTCGAAATCAAGCATCTGAAAGCACACACCTTCGTGTGATAAGGGTGTTTTTTTCTTTCACAGTTATCTCGCAACTTCGACGACCAATCGAGCTAAAAGGTTTGTTATTTTATGCATATTATGTTAAGATACACCAAGTGAGAAGACTGGTCTTTGACGATTTACCAATAGTGTCCAGTGTCTTTAAAATGACGTTATAATATTCAAGAAAAATGTGTCTGAAAAGTAACCTAAATATACGAAACAGCTGATTTCGGTTACAACAAAAATAAGGGAAAATTGTTTACAGGCTGAAAAATGTTTTTGGTTTTCACTATTTTCGTCTGACTCAGCACAACGGATTAAGCCAAAGTTGTCACAGGTTTGTTATTTTATGAAGTACGGCTGATCACATGCATTGCGAACACTATCTGCGTCTATTCTGTCAGATGTACCAATCATGTATAATACCTTTAAAACATTTACAACTGACTATATGAAATGTGGAGCATCTATTTTGGCTACCAATCCTGTATATATACCTCTATCATGAGTCTGATATAGCAAAATAGTCTGGTTCCTATTTGCATAATGGTTATTAATCATTCATTATTGTTATTCGATACAAGGAACTTTACCAAGATGGAGGTAGCACGACAAAGGTCTGAACCTTTAAAATATTTAAAACTGACTATATGAAATGTGGAGCATCTATTCTAGCATTACTACCAATTATTTACAATACCTTTGAAATATTTATAACTGAACCTGAAATGTGGAACAAATCCAGTGTGACGATACACCCATTATTAACCGAACAATAGACGTGCAGGAAAACAAGGTCATCAAATCACCAGGGACTGCATGGTTTAAAGGCAGTGGACACTATTGGTACTACAAATTGGAAACCATCTACCATCTTTCCACTTGGCTGGACTTTTCAAACCTCCGCGCGGTTGAATTCATTGCAACGGCCAATATATTTCTACAAACAGCCACCTTAAATTCGATAAATGAAAGTATGATACGAAACAAATATTTGTGAACACTATTTTAAAAAGGTACCAATCCTTCAATGTTTGAATTAGTTTTGGAAACTACTTAATTTTAATTGAGGTAAATTATACAGGCGTAAAATTGCAAAAAAAAAAAAAAAAAAAAAAAAAAAATCGAAATCCAGGAAGGCGTACGACATTTGCTTCAGTTTCACCGGCAAATACACTTTTGCCCCGTGTGCTAGGAATACAATTAAATAATCAAACAAATTATAATTATTAAATTTGTTACGTCGACATTTTACGGTCCAATTGGAGCAAAAATGGGACAAATCGATAACTTGCATTTTCAGAGAAAAACATTTAACTTTAGTGTTCATTTTGTGAATGAAATTCTCGATCGAGAAATTTAAAGACGCATACTCGGAAAATCTCAAGGACGATTCGACTTTGAAGATTGAGACGACCGTGCTTTCATTGAGATATGAGGTATCTAGTTGAAGGGGCTGGGGACTTTAATGTCACGTGGAATGTTGGGGAAGCGTTACAAGCCCCTTACCTTAAAGACAGTGGACACTATTGGTTATTGTCAAAGACTAGCCTTCACAGTTGGTGTATCTCAACATATGCATAAAATAACAAACCTGTGAAAATTTGAGCTCAATCGGTCTTCTAAGTTCCGAGATAATAATGAAAGAAAAATAGCCCTTATCACACGAAGTTGTGTGCGTTTAGACGGTTGATTTCGAGACCTCAAGTTCTAAATCCGAGGTCTCGAAATCAAATTCGTGGAAAATTACTTCTTTCTCGAAAACTATGGCACTTCAGAGGGAGCCGTTTCTAACAATGTTTTATACTATCAACTTCTCCACATTTCTCGTCACCAAGAAAGGTTCTATGGCAATAATTATTTTGAGAAATAACCAATAGTGTCCACTGCCTTTAATGAAGACACTGATTACAATGGGTAATTACTAAAGGTTAGCAAAACAACTTACATGGTAACAAGCAATACAGCTGTTGATAGTACAAAACATTGTATGAAACGGCTCCCTCTGAACTAAAAGTTGTGCCTAATAAACTGTACTGAAATGGCCCTTCATGAATATTAAATCGGACTATTTAATAACAAATCGTCATTATAATCAGTAGTCAAATCAGAACATTCAGTTGCTGCACGTAACATTTCGAACAATGAATAATTCATTAGCGTTTGGAAACCTGTAACATCTAGACATTTAGTCAATCAAATGTAATAGGAGCTATGAAACAATATCGCGCAAAGGTGCTGCACAAAATCGATTTATTTTAATTAAATGGGGCAGCTTTTTACTCCAACATAAAACAAACTTTCAAAATATGACGTCAGTCTGAAGTAAACCACGCCCACTTTTGAACTCACTACAACGGCTCTCAAAGGTAAATTACATGCACAAGGTCGCCCCTAATTTTTGAATAACGCATGAAAGTAGAATGTCCGACCAAACGAAAACAGAATCTTTAAAGGGGGAAGTCTTTTATAAATGTCCTTCACTCCTGAATCATCAATCACGGTAGATGTTTTCTAAGAGAGTTTAAAGTTTCGAGACGAAGGAGCAGGTATCCCCCGTCTAGCCGGGAGTTTTTCCCTCGCCGCGGAACCCAGTAACTCGTTTCTACAATTATCAGTTTATTAACCCTCAATCAAGCATGTCATAGAAGTACCTGAGCGACACGGTGTCCTTTTTGTGTTTAAGTGTCAACTTCAAGTCAAATCGTTGTTCATTATTTCTTCAATTTATCTTCGGAAACGAAAAGGCATTACGTGCGCCTTTTTCCTTTGTTGTATTCTGATTAATTCCTTAATTACGATGTGAATGGTAAATGGCTGTAGGTCTAGCATAGTCTTGTGATTAACACGACCGTGTACTAAAAATGTCAACATCGTTTAGTGTTTCGAAGAAAATGGAGCAGAAAAGATAAATGCAGTGTTCATTTTGTTTCGATTGCAAATATGTCTTACTGTAAACCGTATACAGTGCTGTGTACTGAGTATACAGTGCTAACAAACATCGGTGTATGGGTCAAAACCAAATTGTATATTCTTTATCCCCGATGCAAATTTAACATCTCCTAATATCTAACTGCCAGTTCTTCTACTCTGGCAGTCATCTGTGACAGGTAGCATAAACCTGCAGTATATGTGTCTGATGATACCATTTAAAAAAACACATGCTCAAAATGTGTACCCACCGGCTCCTTCAGAGAATCACAGTTCGTTATAGAGATTCTGGATAGTTTTCCTGCACTGTGAACAATTTTTGCAAATCGTACTTAAAATTGCAAATTTATATATATATGTGATATTGTAATAACATACTTTTACTCATTTATGATATAGCAGCCTTGAATATGATGATGATGATGAGCCTCGTCATTGAAAAAAAAAGTATTAAACGGCTCAAGAACAACATTTGAAGTCAGTTCATTATTCACACAAAGATTTGGTTTAGGGCTAACACTGTGGTCCCTCGATCGGGGAGAAGACTGACGCCAAACATGAAAGTCGACAATCAAATTAAGACTCGGGAAACAACAACGAAGTGTACTTTTTGTTGACATGTTATGATTGTAATGGGAGGTGAACATTGTTTTGGGGTCGTTGGTGCAATTAGCGTTGCGACCTATGTTACTAATTAATGTTTTGTATATAGACAGCTGAGTTTATTTTGGAATAAACTGAACTTTTTAACTATTCACTGCAGTATGTATTCGCCACCAGAGGCCAATTGATAACATTTGTACCTGTACACATCTATTAAAAAAAAAAAAAAAAAAAAAAAAAACTCTTGGAGAGAGTAACACAGTCTTTATAAGCAGGTCAAACTTTTTACCGCAGAGTGAGTTCAAACACACCCATTTCACTTTTCATGGATGCCATTTATATAACACCTGTCCCTACCGGTTGAAACAAATAGACCATTGCCCACTCAGCAATAAATGTAACTGTTTCAGTGACTAGCTGTTATGCAAGAGGGATCCACGGAAGGTGTGAAGGCAAGAGCGGGCCGCTTCAAACCCCTTGCCTGAAAAGTGTCAAAGTCTTCCCGCTAGGGTGGTGAAGTCTACTCGCCTCACAAAATGGAAATGCTCGGAGAAGGTTTCTTCCTCTATAGATATATACAGTAACGAATATGCAATTAAGAATCCGGCAGATGGGGGATGGAGGGTCGTACTTTATAATTACTCAGATAAATCCAGAGGATTTACGTCGCTCGATGAAAGAGGTCAGTCGATAGTCTCCCACGATGTCTTGAAGATGTCTTGACGATTATATCTTTGGCCTTGCCGTTATTGAGGGGGTAGCGTTGAGAATGCTTGGGGGCAACTGCAAAGCCTTCGAGTGAGTCATTGTGGAATCATTACTGGTGTTATCAACGATTATTAAAGGCGATAAAGTCATTTTTGAAGATGGTTATTGGATGGTTATTCATTGACAGACAGTATTTTTGTGACTTTGTGCCCATGTGATTTGAATGTTCATTTCAAGCAACGTTGTATATTTGTACTTACAACTGATACTTTTCCTTTATGTTCACAACCGACGTTGTACTATACTTTCTACGCGCAATCAACAGTTTTACTATATTTTGTTCTGCTAGCAACTGACGTTGTACTACTCTTTGTGCTCGCAACAGACGTTGTACTACTCGTGTAATCACAACCGACGTTGTACTACTCGTGTAATCACAACCGACGTTGTACTATTCGTGTTATCACAACCGACGTTGTACTACTCGTGTAATCACAACCGACGTTGTACTATTCGTGTTATCACAACTGACGTTGTACTATTCGTGTAATCACAACTGACGTTGGTTGTATGTAACCACAACGGACACCGTACCTTTCTAATTAACGTAGTAGTGTTCTCTTTGTTGCCTAAACACCTATCATCGGACGGTTGCCTTTACTCACAAATCAACAGTATATGTTTTTAAATTATTGTTGTAACTCACAACCGAAGCATATTCTACCTTATAACACCCCTTGCAAGTATTCTGCCTGCTCATTGGTTTAGAGCGCGTCACATGACATGTCTTAGTTTTGCTAGACGACGGCCGTGTGATAGTGCGTCGGTTTGCCATGCGCTAGTCCGAAGACTAGCACACGGCGCCGTGCGCTAGTCCGACAGACTGCCACACGGCGTGCAGTACCCAGACGTCCGTTGCGTGTACGAGGATGATAAATTAATAGTCTGTAACCATTTCGGACTGCACTACGCTTCGGTGAACACAGTAAGTAAAAGTGTTTGCAATCTGTATTCGCGTCGTCCGTGGATTGTAGCATTCAGGTCTGTAACTTAATAATAATAGTACAGTATTTAGAAATGTTTGGGGTGTTATAAAACAAATATTGACTGCTTTTACTCGTGCAACGGTTAAAAACTATGACTCCCTCGGTGATCCCCGGAGCGTTCTATTTTCCCTCGGCTTCGCCTCGGGAAAATAGAACGCTCCGGGGATCACCTCGGGAGTCATAGTTTTAACCATAGCACTCGAAGCAGTCAATATTTGTATACTAACCAATTAATTAAGTTGTACTATTCGTCTACTCGCAACCGAAGTTGCACTATCTTTCGATCTTTTCTACGTTCCCCGATTCTCCCCGATTCTCAATTCGCATTCTACTAATAGTCGATGTGACCTGTGACATCACATGTTTTTACAAAAGAGCCACCAAGCCTGGACTTTTTGCAGGTACGATTTGTACAGCTTAATTGAAGAAAACATCAAATCTTATATCATTTTATGTAGATTGCACTGTCCAATTGAAAGGGGGCACATCTCAACACTTGTTCCTTAACTCTTGGAGTTATGTGGCAATTAGGACACAAAATGTCAACTTCCCCATATCACCAGTGCAGTATCTTGCCTGCCAGACTAGCCAAAGAATGGACAAGGTCACATTTATATTGTAAACAAAGTTCACATGGTGTATATCAAACACTAACAAGACTAAGCAGAAGTAATGAGACTCGTACGCAGTCCCTTCATGTGAAATAAAATGATCGCTGCAACTAGCGCCTGAACTCACAGTATATTCCTATTTAGCTTCGATGGTTAAAACATCCGAATAATTTCTATACCCACAAAAACACTAATGAAATTACTTGAAGCATATTTATTTCCCGGCTGTCAGAAAATAATGTGGCCAAGGGGGTGTAGACTCATTTTTCTTCATAGTTTCCGGAAACTGATTTTTGGTTAAATTAATTACGGGCAGTGCTTGGTCAAAATTATGGCATAAACTGATTTTTATTTTTTCAGAAAGAAGAACAGCCTTTGGAAGTAATATGGGAATATAATTACAGAATAATAGATATGTGGTTAATGGCACTTTATGAAATTGATTTTGAGAAACGCATTGCATTTGCAAAACCCTGGATACATACTTGTTCGCAGATGAGTAAACTCGTGTTAAAGACTCGGGACATTATCGGGAGTTGCCAGAGACCAGTCTTCTGCTGTATCTCAACATATGCATAAACTAACAAAAAATTGAGCTCAATCGGTCGTCGAAGTTGCGAGATAATAATGAAAGAAAAAAACACCTTGTCACACGACGTTGTGTGCTTTCAGATGCTTGATTTCGAGACCTCAAATTCTAAATCTGAGGTATCGAAGTCAAATTCGTGGAAAATTACTTCATTCTCGAAAACTTTGCACTTCAGAGGGAGCCGTTTATCACAATGTTTTAAAATATCAACCTCTCCCAATTACTCGTTACCAAGTGAGGTTCTATGCTGATAATTATTTTGAGTAAATACCAATAGACGCTTTAAAAATCACCTGGTTACGTAGACTTTACAAGGCTAACCAGTCGTCAGACTGGTCCACTTTATGTAATCAAATTTTTGGCATTACTCGTTGGTTATTATTGGAAGGTGGCTCAGCAAAATTTGTGGGTACGCAAAGAATTTATAATAATTTTTGGCTCGATGTGTTCAAATCGTGGTCTAATTTTACTCGGGTCCACTTACCCACAACTACAGTGGAGGTATTAAAGAGCACGCTTTGGTTTAATGATAAAATTAAAGTTGGTGGGAAGTGTATTTATTATAAACATTGGGAAAGCAAAGGAGTTAAGTTTATTTGTGATCTTATTAACGAGAATGGTGATTTTCTCCCTCTTGAAGATTTCAAGAACACATTTAGTGTCCACACTAACTTCCTGGAGTATAGTGGGGTGTTAAGAGCTATTAAGTCGTCCTTTAAGGACATCTTGATAGAACACTCGCATCTTAATTTTCCTGTTTTACCTTTTAACCTTGAAGTCCTTTTAAAGGACAAAAAGGGGTCACAAAGAATCTATCATGTTTTTGTCCTATCTAAACAGGTCAAAAGGAAATTTATTGACAAGTGGAACGTCAAACTTAATACCAACCTCGATTCTTCGAAGTGGTCTTTGATGATTTTTAACATTCCCTACTCATGTACTGTGGATACTAAACTAAGATGGTTTCAATTTAGATTAATCCATCGGATCCTGGGCACTAATTCATTTTTGTTTAAAATCAATAAGACTGACACTAATCTCTGTACATTCTGCAAAAAAGAAGAAGAGACCATTTTCTATCTTTTCTGTTCCTGCACCCATACTTTTTCTTTTTGGTCCTCAGTGTTTTCATGGATAAAAGAACAGATTAATTTCTCCCTTGCAATGGATAACGAAGTCTTTCTTTTTGGTAATACCAAAAATAGCAATGTGGTTAACTTGATCCTGTTGATATGTAGATTTAATGTGTATACAATGAAAATGATCGAAACGCCCATCACTTTTAGTTTTAAAACGAGAGGTGAAAAAGTACTATTCAATGGAAAAAATTATGTTTTTACTAATGGAGTAAACTTCAAGTTTTATCAGAAATGGGACTCATTTTTGATCTTAGGCCAAGGTTAACTTGCTTTTATTGTTAATGGTATTGTATATCGTATTTGTCATGTTAGAACTGTTTGTACGAATATTGAGACAAGAGACAGTGGAAAATAAATGAGAATCCCTGGGATTATATATAAAAAAAAATAAAAAAAAATAAAAAAAAGATACCAATAGCGTCCACTGCCACTAAACTACTTCTTTTACATTCTTCCCACAATTGTGATCTTTGAAGATGAAATTAATGGATTTGCTGATAAATAAAAAAGTATTTGACATCCCTTCCCACAAACTAAAGAAATACAATAAGTTATCCTTCTCGACAACCTTGGTGCTATTTGTAGGGTTTTCAAAAAACTGACTTGATCCAAATGGGCAAACTATACGATTAATGACTTGTTTGTTTATTTTGTTTGTTTGTTTGTTGTTTGTTTGTTTGTTTGTTCGTTTCGTTTCAACATAACGACCATGATTAATAACTGCTGCCTTTCAACTGAAGTATTTATGTAAAACATCAGTTAAAATGTAAAAAAATGCATTTACCCATGGTGGACATTCCCAGAAAACCCTATATTACAAAATGTTATAATCAGTTTCGACGACCTTGGTACCATTCATGGGGTTTTCAAAAAGTAAACTCACCTCAAATGAGGCACACAATACGACATATGACTTGTTTGTTTCATCAGTGCAATAACAACTGCATTTCAGTTGAAATACATAGATAAAAACATCAGCGGTAATTGGTCTCATTGTAAACTTATATATAGCTTTTATGTTTCCATACATCTATAAAATAATGATGATCGGTTGCTTTAACAGTAATTACCTCGTAAATTAACATAATTCTAGCGGAGGAAACAGTCATTAAGAACTCATTATGGATGTTCAGTTTTGTTAATTTGCCGTTAAATGAGGAGACAGGCACGGGGAAAAGATATGTGTGATGTGTGGGGGAAATGGCCGGGTCGGCTCGCTGCTCCCGGACCGTGACGAGCCTGGGGAGGGTGGGACGTGACTCCGGTACTGGTCGCCGGGGTTTCGAGTCGAGAGACGGTTGGAGTCTCATGCATGTTTGATACTGGCATCCATCCAGCCCAAGGGCCTCGCTGGAAATAAATTGTTGATTAATCGTGAGCCTTTGGTAACGGTTCCGCTCGGCTTTGCATCCCAACGGGCACAAACACCCTGGTAAAAATGCGTTTCAGGGGCCCGGGTCATGGGTGGATCTTCATAAAAAAAAAAAATCGGTACTTGAGTTTGATTAACGGTGAATTTGTGGGTGTGACACCATCCCGTAGTAAATGAATTGTGCATACATATAGGAACTGTAAAACGGCTCATTAAGATCAACGCCATAATCTTAATAGACTGTGCCTGTCTTTTAAAGTGATGCCCGCAAGGATCATGCGCAAACAACGGGATAAAAAAGGTGTGTGACCCCTCAGACATTGCTGTCGGCAAATTTTGTCTGTAGTGTAGAATTGCCAACGTCAAAAACAAATCCTGCTCTTTTCAGAGCCACTACTCACTCAAAAGAGATTCATTATACAATTGTTGCACGATGTGATGTGACGGGGTCCATGGTGTACAAAACCCATGGACCAATCACAGCGTGCAACAATTTTTTTTTTTAATACCTTGGTAAAGTTGTTATTCCTCTTCTCGAAGTTCTGTTGTTATCTTCAAATATTAATACGACGGAGTATTCATTGTTTAATAAGCAGACGAACAAGAAACAATTCCTGACTGTTCCCTCGAACCCGCGGGTGGTGGCGTACGCAGCGCTGGAAATCGACCAACACTGGGAAAGATCAAGGTGATGTACACCGGTGTACATCACTTTTCATGTTACCCGACCCAGGTCCGAGCCATGTAACATGCGTTTATGTTACATGTAACGTGATTGGTTGTCGACCAACCAATCTTCACGGTTTGTTACCGAGGTATAACAAACATGGTTGTACCCGCAAGTTTACTATTCATTTATAGTTTCCTCTTAAGCACAGTAAATTTGACCCACCACATTACATGGAAAATTATTTGCGTTGACAAAAAGGTCGAATTCAATGGGGGTTTTCTTTTAGTGACTTTCATCAACATTCAGGGATGAATTATTAAAAACAAAAAAAGTATCCTCTGCATTTTTTTTTTTTATCTAAAAGCTACTTGTAGTATGAACAGCCAGAACAAAGTGTAATGGAAGCAGTCAAGTGGAAATATTTAATAGAGTGACACAGAAGGCTCACGGATAAGAGCAAGAGATAACCAGGCCCAATTTCGTAGAGCTGCTAAAAAATGTGCGTAGCATGAAATTTCTTCCTTGATAAAAACATGATTATTTTTAGGATAAGCAAACGGATAAGCAATATGGAACAAAATGGAAATTTGGTTGTTAATCCTGTTTTGTTTTTTTTTTCTTTTCAAGGAAGAGATTTCACGCTAAGCAAATGTTTGTGCTTAGCAGCTCCATGATATTGGGCACAGGAGACATTGGGGGGGGGGGGGGGACGGGCTAGTTTGACCACCAGGAAATGGAAACACAAAAGACGATTTCATCAATAGAGAAAAGATTGAAGAGGGAGAAAAACAAATAATGAATTATAAAGGTGATAATTTTGTGCAGAATAAAGTGGTTTTCTTTCGACAGAAAAAAGCGTAGGCATACTTTCGTTTTGACCATTCGTAACGGAGGGATGAGGGTTTCGTAAAGATTGTTTTGCCAATATTTTGTTTTACCCTCTGTGGTGAGTGTGTGGAACCCACACAGCTCGTGGGAATCAAATATCATTCTCGAAATATCGGCCCCCCCCTTCGGGCTTTTCTCACCAGACAATAAACTTATTGGGTTATTGTTCTCCGGAATGAAAACATAACTTTCGTGTGGCTATTTCTGAAATACTTGTACGTTTAATTATATTCCAATAGAGAGAAGACGGACTTTAATTGCGATGAAGCCAAACATAGCTAGAACTCCGAATAAGAACAATTCGACGAAGAGTATAAACTGTAATTTGGTATTATGTCTCTCTTTTTAACCACTGTGTATTAAATGTTTGCGATACCGTTGGGGAAATATATATCCAATCGGTAAATGTTTTGATAAAAATCTTAAGGTTTTTTTTTTTTTTTTTTTTTTTTCGGGGGGGGGGGGGTTGTTTACTGTTAATTTTTTGGTCAAAAAATATACCACCATCCCAGGGGAAATGGGTTAAGAAATAATTTTTACTTCATTTGGTGCACTGTGATTTTTTTAAGTTGTACATTTCATTTTATCTATGTTTCTACGGATAGATGTAAATTATACTTTAAACATTTTTGTTAAAGCCATTGGACCCTTTCGGTAAACAGTATTTTCCAATACCCACACTTCGTTAACACAACTTCTATATAAAATAACAAACCTGTGAAAATTTAAGCTCAATCGGACGTCGGAGTTGGGAAAAAATAACAGGAAAACCCACCCTTGTTTCCGCACGTTTCGCCGTGTCATGCCATGTGTTTAAAATAAATCCGTAATTCTCGATATCGAGAATTGATATTGTTTTACTGTTTTCTCAAAAAGTAAAGCATTTCATGGAATAACATTTCAAGAGAAGTCTTTCACCACTACCTTCTGTAAACCTTGTAAGTTATTTTTTTCTGTACCGAAAGGGTCCATGGCTTCAAAAGAGGTGGGGTGGGAAGAGGGATATTTGCCGTTTCTGGGCTTAATGATGTACAGATACGCTTACAATAATAATACCAAACGTCGTCTAATTTTAGTCTGCAAGTTTGCTGATTATAAAATTCCTATACTTGAACCATTTTTGTCGGTGCAGTTAGGGCCATCTCAAACAAGGCAATTTACCGGCAACCGGTTCCTGGCAATCTCCAAGAACAAGATACATCCACATTTCAATTGTCACCTATTCTTTCTTGGGAATCACAAGACAATGTTCGTGTGCTGCTTAAAGGCAGTGGACACTATTAGTAATTACTCAAAATAATTATTAGCATAAAACCTTACTTTGTAACGAGTAATGGGGAGAGGTTGGTGGTACAAAACATTGTTAGAAACGGCTCCCTCTGAAGTAACGTAGTTTTCGAGAAAGAAGTAATTTTCCACGAATTTGATTTCGAGACCTCAAGTTTAGAATTTGAGGTCTCGAAATCAAGCATCCGAAAGCACACAACTTCGTGTGATAAGGGTGATTTTTTCTTTCATAGTTATCTCGCAACTCCGACGACCAATCAAGCTCAAATTTTCACAGGTTTTTTATGTTAAGCATATGTTGAGGTACAGCAAGTAAGAAGACTGGTCTTTGACAATTACCAATAGTGTCCACTGGCTTTAAGTGGTCCCGTGCACTGCAGTTGGTTGCCTCCAAATTGCCTGTAAAAGTTGCCTCATGTGACAAGGCCTTAAGTTCTTCTGAAATTAACTCATATTCGAGAACAAAATATATTAAGACCTAAAAAAACTGCTGATTTTGGTCGATACAACCCAAATTAAGGACCAGTTCAACCGCTGAAAATAGGGTGTTTGGTTTTTCATTAGCTTTTTCCTGACACACACAAGGGATTAAAGGAACACGTTGCCTTGGATCGGACGAGTTGGTCTATAAATTCTTTGCGAAATAACGCATTCGGCCATTATGGGAGTCAAAAACTTGACTCCCATAAATGGCCGACCGTGTTAGTCGGCGAGGTAAAAGGAAAACCACGCAATTTCTATGTAATTTGTGTAGATCATTGTATTCTACTTTTACAACATCTTTCTACCCATATGCATTTTATAACAAACGGTAATTTACAAACGCGTTTTAAAACCAACTCGTCCGATCCAAGGCAACGTGTTCCTTTAAAGTCCGAATTTTCACAGCTTTGTTATTTCATCTCGTGGTTGATCACACAAATCATGAGCACTATCTATGACTAGTTTCGCAAATACCATTGCGCAAGCGCAAACTGTCGAATGAGGTGCATGCTGGTCTAGCTAGTACTTGATAGCTAGCTATACCAGCATGCACCTCATTCCACGTCTATTGTGCTCGTCCCCGAGTATTTGCGATAAGGTCTATACATGAACACCTTTAATGCGGAAGTCCATCACCCCAAGAAATCTCCTGAAAAGCACAGAGTCCAAAAACAAAACACTGAGGATCGGAGCAGAAACTTAGAAACGCGTCACATTCAAGCACAGCCTAATTCATGATTCAGTTTGAGTAATTGAAAATGAAATTTACTGAATCTCAAATCTAACTAGTCTGTAATCTAAGGAGACTCACCTCACTCCCTGCTTCCCAAAACCCCCCTTTTGCAAACCAGATTAAAAACCGCCCGTCACTCCCCCCCCAACCCATTTTAAAATAACGCTCCAGCGACTAGGGTTGCTCTCATATCATGGCATTTTAATCAGGCGATTAGTTAGTCCTAACCACTCGGCTTTTAAGTCGATCTGTTTCTAATCATATATATGAGACTTTTGAGTTTGTTATTTTCCAGCAGCGGGGAAAAACAAGAAAATTGGCGTTAAGGGACTCTATACTTGATACATTTATTAATGATTTCTGGGGAATAGGGCTTATTTGGACTGCAGATAAACCTTTTTCATCCGTCCCTCCCTTTTTCTTTAATCCTCATCATGAAAGCTTGTTAGACCAGCGATAAGATGCCGGTAATGCGTTTAAGGGTTTGCATTGTTGTATAGTCAGTGGATCTAACGACATGAGCTTGTTGTCATCAAAACATGACGTAGGGACAAGATGTTGAGAGAAACGATTTTTAACTTTTGATTCGTACCCTGTCATAAAACTCTCTTGTTTATGTTTGTTTATTACTGTTGATGACGAAACCACAAATGGTAGAATGAAATAATAGTTGCGCCAATCTTTAATATATCGTGCATATTTATTATTTATTTGTATGGTAATTAAACGAAATGCCTTAAAACAAACATGCTTTGGCCTTAACGATGGGGAAGCAGTCAATAATGTATCTTTTGGAAATAAATGGGAAGGGAAGTGAACTCGAAAAAACTACCGTACATTTTGTTATAACATTTTAACCAATATTAACAGAAAGTCTTACACGGACCTGTTTTCATTTGGGCCTTAAAAACCTCTCAAATCATGTGAAGTATGCAGCACCGGGAGCCACGTGGTCGAATTTTAATGATCTCATTTTTTTTGTAGCAAAAGGGGGATTCTAAAGACTTGGGTGTACCACAAGGAAGGTACACAGTCCATGGGGAACTGTTGTGCAGGGGAAGAGGGAAAACAACCGAAAGGAAGATGCATTTAAAGACAGTGGACACTATTGGTAACTGTTAAAAACAAGTCTTCTCACTTGGTGTATCTCAACACATGCATAAAATAACAAACCTGTAGAAATTTGAGCTCAATTGGTCGTCGAAGTTGCGAGATAATAATGAAAGACAAAACACCCTGCTCACACGAAGTTGTGTCAGTGTTTTTAGATGGTTGATTTCGAGACCTAAAATTTTAATTCTGAGGTCTCGAAATCAAATTCGTCGAAAATTACTTCTTTCGCGAAAAGATGTTAATCCGGAGGGAGCCGTTTCTTACATTGGTTTATACTATCATCAGTTCCCCATTACTCGTTACCAAGTAAGATTTTATGTTAATAATTATGTTGAGTAGTTTTTTTTATGTTTTTTTTAAGTTTTTTTTTTATAGAATAGATGAGTTCATGACATGTATAATAGCAGTGGTTTGAAAACCAAACGAGTCAATGTAAATGTACAAAATCCTGTGAAGTAATCCTGCACTTCCGGAAAGATTTCAGCTCATTGCCTAAAGAAACAAAGTCAGTTGTTTAAAATAATCAAAAGTATAAGAATTAGTCATTGTCCATTTATTCGTAAATAGTTCGCTATTGGAATTTTGGAACATTAATCGTATAAATTGAGACTCATAATTGTTAAGTGGTTGTTGCAATAAATCATGTTAATAACAATAATAACATTTTATTAGAGCTTATACTGGCGGTTTTTAAGCCCATTAACCTTACATTACAAAGAAATGAGTCTGCAAAGAGAGATTTGAATGAGCACGGCTAGAGGTTGCTTGACGGATATTGAGAGGATTGCGGTTTCTTTATAAATAGTTTCAAACTAATTGGCTGAAAATGTTATTAATTCTGTAATATCATGACCCTGATGCACTTTGAGGAATGGAATATCTGTCTGCTTAGGTTTTTAAAAGGTCCATAATTGTCTTGCATTGTGAAAAGTGGTTGGGTTGTATTGGATTGTCAAATAGTAGGCCTATGACTTTGAAAACACCGGATATGCATTTAATTTCCCTTTTGTCACCAAAGATGTTTTTAGGTTACGGCACAGTTGATTTGTGGGCGTAAACTCAAATCTAAAGCCCGTTGATGGTACATAAATATTTCCAGTAAAATTAAAATATTTAAGTGGATTATGAAGCTTAGTGAGACCAATGCTCTGTTTTAAGTCATACAAGGAAGCTTCAATATTCCACCCCCTCTCAAATGGCAAAAGTTCATCAAGTTCCGGGGCTTCGCCCCCTGGATCCACACCGGGCTTCCCCATGGTCACACAGGGGCTCCCCCGGGATCCCATGGGCCCTTCCCCCTGAACCACACAGGGGTGGATTTCACAAGGAGTTAAGCTTACATTAATAGTCTTCTCTCGAGTTTGGACGGGGTTACTCGTCCTAACGTTTTTAAAATCTCCATAGAACTAGTCCTGAGTTAGGACTAGTCCTAATTTTATTTTGAAAACGACCCCGGGGCCCGTAAAGCCGGCACCTTGCCCCCCTCACGTTACATACGTCGGAGCCAACAAGCCGTGCGGTCGTGGTTTTGAAACAATTGCAGCAACATGACACTCCTGAACATTATTCATGATTTGCATTCCATTCACCCAACAGAATGTTAAGTCATTTAACTAACAACTGTTATAGACAGAAGATAATGTAATTACCTCTAATGCTTCATGCTTAATTAGATTCAATGTGTTTAAATCGGGAGTGATTTTTGTCATGTGAGTGCCGACAACACCAATTCTGTATTGAAGTTTGGTGGTGCTGCATGGAGGTTACGTTATATAGATTAATTAATTTAATCAAACTTGCCGTCAGTCGATTCATTCGACCATTTAGAGTAATAAACAAGTCAAACCTCCCGAGATTTCTAGCAGGTATACGAGATTAACAAAACCCCAAGCAAATTATTTCCGGATGTAGCAACGCCTACCCAAAATGTTTAGGGTGCGTACAAAAACAACTGCTGCTCAAAACTATCTTGGGTAGCTATTATAATTCTCCTCAGAAAACAACTGCTGCTCAAAACTATCTTGGGTAGCTATTATAATTCTCCTCAGAAAACAACACTGATCCGTTAATTGTTTTCAAACATTTCGAAGTTGAAAACAGGAAGTTTACCTGACTTCCAATAACCAATAACTTCCCACAAGTACAATTTATTTTTACAAACCAAAGTTGAAAGTGAGAGGAGAAATTTGGTCTTCAAAATGTCAAGTTTGCGTAGATTGTCATCCCAGCTGGCCTGATTGTTCCGGAAAGGTCAAGAATTGTTTCCTTTTTATCGTCAAGGTCAAATTCAGACCACTATCGTGTATAATTGCGTTGTAATTTCATTGAAAAACATGCACTTGACAGCACCGTGTTTTGTGGCCAAGCTCACGGGGCCATAGAGCGCCTTACCCCGTCCATCATTATGGCTACCCACACGGTCAGTCCAACAAAATGAGCATCGTCAAGTTCTATTATCGTAACACTAACTAGTTAACCACCTGTTGTTTACGATACGTATTTTATTTGTTCACTAAAAAGTGGGCTTGCATCAGTTAACAAAACTACTCAAATTAATGCCATAACACGTTCTGCTTACATTTCATTTTGAAAAAAAGTATGTACCATGCAAAAGGTTTGGAATAGGCTAAGTTTAAGCACTAAACACATTATGGTAATTGTCAAAGATCAGGGCCCAATTTCATGGCTCTGTTTACTGCCGAATTCTGCGCTTACGATCACGATTCCCCGCTTACGTGCAAGCGCCGAATTTCTGCCTTGTTGTAAGCGTAGAATCCCTAGTAACGCGGAGTACGCACGCGCAGAAGCCAAAATTCGCCGCTTACCCGTGAAATACGCTTGCCGTAAGCACGGAATTCCCTGCTTCCGTAAGCGCCGATTCTATGCTTACGGTAAGCAGAGCCATGAAATTGGACCCATTCATCTCACTCGGTGTATGCCAACATTTTGCCAGTCTATGAATTGGGAGACTTTTGGAACGCTTGGTGGCAGCAGACTTACTAGGTAAAATCCGTTGTTCTCGGTCATGCGTGCGCACGTTTAGAACTACATAAACAATGAAAATTTACCTGGTAAGTCTGCTGCCACCTAGCGTCCCAAAGTCTCCCATTGGTGGTTACAAGAAAGAAATGTAAGAAACCAAACCCTTGTTGCACAGTTTGTGTGTCTTCTTTCAGATGAATGAAAAAGGCTTCAACCCATGCAGAAGTTTTTTCAGATCAAATTATTTGAGTGAGAAATTACCTCTTCCTAAAAAGCTACGTTACTTCAGAGGGAGCCGTTTCTCACAATGTTTTATACTATCAACAGCTCTCCTTTGCTTGTTACCAAGTAAGTTTGTTTGCTAATTATACTTAAAGTAATTACCAATAGTGTGGATAAATGCCTCCATGTTTAAAATTATTATATAGTCCAACTTCAAACTCTGACTTGTCATGCTTCGGTGGAAATTACACAATATAATCTAAAAGCAATTTAACACATGTCCGTTGTACTATAATAAACTTTTAAACGCGTGCACAACATAATAGAGCGGGTCAAATTAAAACAAAGGGGAAGTATTTAATAATTATAAAAATCAATAACACCATGGCAACTGGGTAAAAGAATAGAGCTTGGGTTTATTGTTGGATTTGTCGGTAAAGTTGGACGGTCAGTCTTTAACAAAACGTGTTTTAAATATGATTTGAAACGGTGCATGGCGGAAGGATACAAGATACAAGTTTGGGCTACGTTTAGAGACAAGGTTTGGGCTAAATTTAGATACAATATTTTGGCTACCTTGACTAATAATGGTTACATTTACATGCAAGGTTTAGAGCCGGCTCACGCGACACAATTGATATCCCTTCACGTTATGACGTATTCAAGTGAGAGGGCTCAGTTAAGTATGTCTTCATCACAAAAAGAACAAGATCGGTTTTATAACTCGCGATACCAGTCAAATGTAACCAGTTTGCAATTCTTAACCTACCGATGTATTGGATTATGGCAAGACAATTTAACCTCCATACATAACATTTTGATCAGCGTCACAGCCTTAAGCTGATCCAGAATGTTGGAAAGACTTACATGTGATTTAATAATGCAAAAAAAAAAATAGAAATTCATCCACGTCGGTGGGTCTAGTATAAGAAAGAGAACAAATAGATTGTCATATTATGGAGCTATACGGTCAACCCCAAGGATAGGTTTATTAAGGATCTATATCGCATGCGTTGGCTTTATCACAACACGTCGTAAGGCATTGTTGTTGATTGTGTGGGTGTTAAATCGACCATTAACACCTTCAAGTCAGGTCTGAATTTAACTCGTCGCTTGCTGCTAATTAGTGACGCTGCTCAAGGTGAATAATCACTAAGGATACGGGCCGAGTTTATTATTAAGGCGCTGCTTTACATTGTCTATTTTTAGATGGTGGTGGTTTTGTAGGTTAAAAATTCATACTTAAAGCAGGGATTTTGTTGACAATCCAAGAAGAAGTGAGATTTGCGGATCCCCTAAAGAGATGTTCCAAAAAAATGTTGTTGTTATAAAAGTACGTATTAATGTCAGTTTTGAGTTGTTGTTTGTAGATGCTAAACAGACTGATATGGACGGATGTAGACTATGACGTCATGGATGGTTCCACTCCATGGTTACACCGTAGTGACTGTTGAACCTTGCTCTAAGTCTGGCCAAATATTGAGACTCTTATCAAGTGCGCCTTAATCATGGCACACATCTTTAATAATTTCCTGCCAAAACTTACAGCTCGTTTGTTCTTGACCGTTAATTGTAACGGATCTTAATTTATTAAACTAGAAGAGAAACGGCTGTCTTTGGCTGAGACTGTGGCCTACATTGTAGCCACAGCCAGACACAGCTGATGTTTTCACTTAAACCATGTCATACAAGACAATTTACAGGCAACCAGTTCCAGGCAATCTTAAAGAGCAAAATGCATTTTATTTGTAATGTTCACATAATTGTCTTAGAGATCGCAAGACATTGTTAGGAAAACACCAGAATGGGTATAATATTACATGTTGCAAATTATTCTAAAACAACACATTGTGACATGCATCATCCGTGGTAATATTCGTTGTAAGAACCAAATATTTTCTTATTATATGTACATTCGCGAAGTATAGATATTTCACAACTCACCCAAATTCACTTGGTACTGTGACTCTAAAATGTCATTTTACCCAACGTTAACGCCATCTTTTACCAGTGTGGCGCACTCATGTTCACGCGACAGTGCTATTCTCCTTGATAGACCATTTTGAGAACAGCGATTTTTCCTTGAGAAATAATAAGATGTGTAATCTTCCTCCCTGAAATGCTCTCATTTGAGCCCTCTGTTGATGTACCTTTTTTTAATCTCTTATTATTTGTTCTCTTGTTCCTTCCTAAGACATTTTGTAATCATTTAGCAAGATGTTATTTAAGTCAAGTGGTTTGGTACTTCAAGAAAACAAATAATAAATCCGATGTTTACTGACAAAACCTGAGTGTATAATAATACACCGACATCCGCAGGTTTATCAGAGTATAAGAATATAAAAATAAAAACAAATTGTGACCAAAATTTAAACAAACTGTCGCAGTGTTAACTTCAGTGTGTGTTTTGAAACTGAATGCCACCGTAGACGTGGAACCATGTGGTTTTGCCGTCATAGAGGTTGACTGAACCTGAGACCAAAATCATCTCGATAATATCAGATTCTCTGTTATATGTATATTTGGTTTGCGGTAACACCATGTGTGTATCTACTTGCCAGGTAGAGTTGTTCTTAGGGAACTGTCTTGCTTAATCGGAGGTTCGGGATCCACTGAACCCCCTATAAATAAGCCCACTCTTTCTCTTACCTCTTCAGTCTCCTGACGATGACTAGGGCAAGCTAGTCGAAACGTTGAGACCAATTTCAGAACTGACTCCGCGGCAGTACAGTTAATTACGATCCTATAAGCTAAAGTAGTAGTCCAGTCTAATTTCTATACCATCCGCCCTGGTAATAGTTAAAAAGCAGGACAGTTCTTTTCAGAACTGAGAAGTCTCCCGAACCTCCGATTATCTACTCCACGGCAGTAGAATAAAGCAAGACAGTTCCCTAAGAACAACTCTACCTGGCAAGTAGATACACACATGGTGTTACCGCAAACCAAATATACATCCTCTGTTATAGTTACGCACATTTACCATACTGCTCCCTTGCATTAAACTGTTTATAAAACAAAGGCTTAGGCCTTTGGAAATGGAAACGTCTAGTCGCATTGAACCACAGAACCGAAAAACAGTTTCTAAAGATGGTTGACAGGCTGCCACCATCTTGGTCATGTTCCCTGTTTCCATAACAGTAATGGATACTAACATTCGTTGCGTAAACATGGCACCAGACTATTATTTCGTCCAGCCTCAGTTTGGTTACAATGAGTTAGAATGGAGTAAAGTCAAGATGACCACACCGTGATAAAGGTATACAAATGAACCAAAGCATCATTGTAACTGCAGCATTATTTACTCCTCCTTCTTACTGTAATGTCTGACTTCATTTTTTGCTAATACACTCTTCATAACCTTTATCTCCATAGAGATGCATGAAGTTAAGTACATCATAAATAATCAACTGACTTAATTAGCTACTTCCCAAAGTATTCTTAAATATTAATCACCTGCTTTTGTAGTTAAAATAGTAAACATTAATGAACGAACCTGTTTCATGATGGACCGAAGTGAATATAGA
This sequence comes from Asterias rubens, assembly GCF_902459465.1. Lineage (NCBI taxonomy): Eukaryota > Metazoa > Echinodermata > Asteroidea > Forcipulatida > Asteriidae > Asterias > Asterias rubens. The sequence continues at coordinate 20,516,009 of NC_047064.1, read as the reverse complement.
ACACCCAGGAGAGATTCGGGGTCTCCGAGAGGTTGTTGAGTGGTCGTTGTTTTGTTGCTCCCTTGTTGTTCCGGAGTGTAGGGGAGCGATACCATTTTTTTCGGTCAACGATTGACTCTAAAACGGATCTTGGCCACATGTTTCTTGAGAAGATCCGGAGCTGTATGAAATCCGAGTTCAGATGGCATGCCACTCCGTTCTGTATCTAATGATATCTTGGAACTATTCCGGTTCAGAATTGACCAGAATCGGATCTAAAGCGGGAATAGAACCGCAAATGGTTTCGTAATATAAGAAACCCATCGTCGGTCGGCTTGACTCAATCTAGGTCAACGGTTGACCTTAAAACGGATCTGGGTTCAGAGTCCACAGGTTGCTTGTAAAAGAAAAAGAAAAGAAAAAAACTATTGATGCGCAGCGCTCCTGTTATACATATACCTATAAGCTCGTCTGTCGCAAAAGAATGCTTTTCATAAAATAAACGTGTAAATTGATGTTGTCGTTTTGTATAAGTTTTGTAGAAAACTTTTTTTTCTAATTAAAAATAATTTTTTTCAAAATGCGAAATATTTTTTTTTAATATAATCGCTCTCTTAAAAAAAATAGAGCAGACGGCGCCATTTAGCTCAGATGGTCTGAACCAAATAATCGTTCATGCGAGACAACTTTGGAAAAATTGGGAAGTTGTTACTGAATAATGTTCTAAGAACATTCTCCACAAATCACTAGGGCTCAGGTTGGAATGAAAACTTCATAGTTTAGAAGGTCATATGGCGTCATCAGCAGTGAAGGACGAGACTATTAATTATAAATAACTCATCTAAATTAGACCCAAATAACCCAGAGATATAAACGTGTTCAGTTGAATATTTCATAACCGCAGATAAAAGGGAGACTTCGCTAATTATGACTGACATAATGGGGTGGAAGATACAGGGTTGTATCATTGGAGGTCCATAACGTTCCAGTTGAATGTTTTTGTTGCCGTTCTTCTTCTTCTGTGACAGTTGTGTCTTTGATGTAATTCTGGTAGGCTTTGTGTTTTGTCTTCTGTAAATACAAACAATTACTTGTAAACAAAATTATAGCACAATTATCGTGTAGTTTGTGTGAGCATATTTATGATTTATAACTAGCTCGTGAATTACGCCAGAGATCTTGCCTTTGAGTCAACGTCCATAATCACATTTGACCGTGCACAATGCTTTTATAACTCTGGAGATTCGCAATTAAAAGCGAAATATACACGACGTGTATCCATGAAGCGAAAACCTGCCCTTACCATTGCAGCCTTGCGGATAAGCACATGAAACCAGTCTCTTTTACCAGAAAAGGACAGGGAACAAGTATATTTTATCAGCAACAAGCAGCAGCGTTTCTTCTCGAAGTCAGCAATCACAACAAAATCCAATGAAAGCAACTCTAATCTGGTGTGACCCAGATCTTCCGTACCCAAAACATTGCCAACGGGCACAAATTTGGGCAGAGGCACGCCAGCGTGTAAATTGAAAATGGTGGTCACTCGTCTACAATTATTATGAAATAACAAAATTAAGCAGTCAATTTATGATCCTGCATGGTTGGATGCAATGAGGGAACCTAGACGGGTTTTATGAGGCAGAAAGTTGACATTATTAGAGGGTTTTTTTTTGTGAGAAGAGGGCAGGCTCCATTGGGCCGTGACCCAATTCCAAAATCGTCAAACATGATTTAGTAATTTGGTCAAAGTTTATCTTCATGGAAGCATGGGAAAGCAATCGCTTGACAGAATCATTTCATGGGAAAAGATGATACGCAAACTTGAAAGGGGGATAAGTTGGGAATGATTTTCAATTTGGTAATTCGTATTTAGCGGTCTAACATTTTCAACCTGAAGGAAATTGTGGTTCGTACATTTTAAAAAGTGGGATCATCTTGAGGAATGTTTTAAATTAGTTAAATCGTATTCAGCAGGCAGCCTTTTCCACCTTTGTATTCATTTGGAATGAGTTGTGTAATAATGTTTAAAGACAGTGGACACTATTGGTAATTGTCAAAAACCAGTCTTCTCACTCTGTGTATCTAAACATGTGCATAAAATAACAAAATTTGAGCTCAATATTATTGGTCGTCGTAGTTGCGAGATATGAATGAAATTAAAAAACACCCTTAGTCACACGAAGTTGTGTGTGAGGTCTCGAAATCAAATTCGTGGAAAATTACTTCTTTCTCGAAAACTACGTCACTTCAGAGGGAGCCGTTTCTCACAATGTTTTATACCATCAACCTCTCCCCATTACTCGTTACCAAGTGAGGTTTTATGCTGATAAATATGTTGAGTAATTACCAATAGTGTCCACTGACTTTGAACAAATATTCATTTTTGTTTAAAAAATGAAACATATTTTTAATGGAGAGGGGGAACATAAAGACAATGAACAATATAGAGCAGGTCATAACAAAGCTTTGAAATGTATTGGATAGCCCTCTGAAGGGCTATAATTAATTTGTAGTTGATGGTTCAGTAAGTGTCCAAGTCTTCTGATAAACAATAAATTAAAAACAAATTGCCATATTATAGTCTATGATCCTTTTTATGAGAATTTTCATAAAAACAGATAACTGGAATGGATGCGATCTCACAGAAACAATCCCTTATTATATTGTTAATATTATTTTGTAAACTAGGCCTTTGGCACACTAGACTTTGGCACACTTCAACAGCAAGGTCGTATAAATGTTAAACTGTTTCAGAATTTCAAGAGACATCTTGTATCATCCTTATTCCATCCACTCGTCTGGCTTCATGCTTTGTTTTCGTTTTCGGGGAGAAGGAAGACATCTCAAACCCGGAATGTTTTGGTTTCAGTTTATGAAGAGGTAGAGGGGAGGAGACGGGGGTTTACTTGCGAGGAAGGACGCTACATCTTCCCTATAAATGTGTGTGTGTTTCAAATAATTTGATTTTAATGACGAGGACACGTCGTGCATGACGCAAAATGGCCATGACCAAAACACGATAATGGATGAAACCATCCGAAAACTCTCTCAATTTGTGACTTGTAGAAGGACCCCCCCCCCCTCCAACTCTAAGTAAATAGCCATCCATAGTTTTACTGATTTAAGAACTTGACATTTTGGATTCCTTTGTAACCTAGATATTAATTTGTCACGACATTGCAAAAAAAAGAAAAATGAGGTGTTAATTGATTCTCTTGGTATCTGTATGTGACAACACCGACACGGTGTTGAATAACACCGTGTCGATGTTGTCACATAGATAATTATTAGGAACAATCAATTTACCACCCTAGTTTTTGCAGTGCATGAAGCAGTCCATTTTCATTTTTTTGTTTGTGAATCTTCTGCAAATTTATTTCTGAAAGACTGATCAATTTTGGTGATGACAATCGTACAGGTGAAAATATTCCAAAGTATAAGGAAAACTTTCAATGTTGTTATCACACATGTATAGTTTTTCCAAAGGTTGTAGCATTTGTAATAATAGATGTTAAATTAGTCGGTAGTCTAGTTACGGCTCCCTCTGAAGTGACGTAGTTTTTGAGAGAGAAGTATTTTTCTACGAATTTGATTTCGAGACCTCAAGTTTAGAATCTGAGGTCTCGAAATCAAGCATCTGAAGCACACAACTTCGTGTGACAAGGCTGGTTTTTTTTTTTCTCTTTCATATTTATATCGCAACTCCGACAACCAATCGAGCTCAAATGTTCACAGGTTAGTTATTTTATACATGTTGATATACACCAAGTAAGAGGACTGGTCTTTGACATTTACCAATAGTGTCCATTGTCTTTAAATCCGTTGTACATGCTTCATAGTTTGACCCATACCCTTGGCAGAGTTTAGGCGCCCAATTTGAATGTGCAACTAATGCTAATTTTCTAAATCACGTGGGCATCCATGGTAATGATTTATTCAACCAAATGTGAAAAGTTTAACATTTGAATTTTTAGAGGAGTAAAACATCGCCAACAGTGCTTTTAATTAAAACTTGATTAATTGATGGGAATTCCTTCTCTTCAATTATTTATTGTTGTACCTCCATGAACTGTCGACGCTCAAATGTTTTCCTTGGTTTTGATGTCATCATTTTAATGTTTTCGTATTTGGTTTTGCGTGTTTCGGTAAATTAGGTTTAAGTTATAAACACGTTGAAATTGTGTACTTATTTACATTTTTTTAGCATTTAAGTGCCATGTCACACGAGACAATTTCCAACCAACATTCATTCTCAAATATTTGTTTATTTAAGTTTTTTCTTTCGGATATAGTAAGTTACAGCCAGAAGATAGTATTTTATGTTGCCGAAGTTCCTTGTGCATTTTACCTCATCGTTGCATGAAAAATGCTCCTGTGACAGGGTCTTCAAAAACACAATGTACAACAATTTACTCATAAACAAAATAAAAAACCTTATGTATTTTCATCTTCTTTTTCTTGTATGCTTTATTGTCACTACAGAGTCAAATAATTACAATGTATGAAATGATACATTATTAATACTAGATTCTATCAAATGAATGCCCATCTATGTCTTTCTGCAGTTTCAAATACAATTAAAAGTTATGAATACAATGAAACGTGGAGATCGGTGAACTCAAAGCTATAATCAGCGCTACAGAAAACGTCTTCTAATTAATTAAACGAACCCATAAACTTGCCTTCTGACTGTAAGTAGTACTTACTTGGACACAGGTTTTAACTTTTTAAGTTGTGTTGTATATCATTCTTTGAAAAGTCTCAAATTGTTAGTTTACGATATAATAACATTCGGGTTATACTGACCCACATTCAGGGGCAGGGTGAACAGGAATATGGATCAAAATGAAACAGAAAAGGGTCAGAACTACACGCAATCTGAGTTAAAATCTCATTGTTTTATTTTTTTTTTTTCATTTTTTTTTTCTTCATGTTTGAGGTCAACCTGACTTAGATATGATTCAGATTCGTTTTACCATGAGTCCGGGTCAATTTTGACTCGTTCTTTTAAGGAAAGTACAAAGCCTCATAAATTTAGGATTATACTCTATAAACATTCGGAAAAGGCTGAGCCGGATTCCGGGTCAGGGCGACTCGGAATCCGGATCAAAATGACACCTAAAAGGGTCAGACCTACGCAGAATCTGAGTTTCATTTGTTTTACCCTTTTGAGGTCAACCTGACTTAGAAATGAGTCAAAGCCCTTTGGACCAGAAAACATGGTCAAGTCTATAAAAAAAATAGAGAGTACCGGTTTACGATTTTTAAAGAATCAGCTCCTTTTCATCAATACACACGTTTCCAGTTTATGATCGTGTCATCATTATTTGGCTATACCAGAAAAAAAATAAGATGGCCCGACAGCCTTGTTTGCGTTGAAATAATATAAGATATTCCTCGACAACAAAATGCACAGCGTCAACAGAGAAGCCTTATAAATACATATCAATTCGACAATCATGAATATTTTGAATAATTATACAGATTTCCAGGGAATGCTATAATATTTTTAGAAAGTTCAGCACTAACAATGCCTCTACACAAATTTTAATTAACTTGAAATGGATTCTGTCTGTAAAAGCATAATATTGTTTTTGTCTTATTGTCTGAACCATGTCTTCATTGAGATCATGGCCAAGCTTAGTGCACGTTGCACGAAATGTCGTGTCTGTATACATAATAAGGGTAAAAGACAGCCGATTACTTAAACAAAATAAATGTATACTAATAATATGATTATTTCATTTGTATTTCAAATGATTGGTTTATTTTTGTGGTGGTTTAAATAAACATGTTGACCCTTTTCTGCCCAAAACTAAAGTGTTATTTAGAATAAAACTAGTCGGATTACATGTAAATAGTTCGCAAAATAAGGTAAAGGGACTTGAAAATGTTTCGTCTGGAGTTTTAAAGGTTCTTACGAAGGGATTGGGTTGTAGAGTTTGATGCCTTTGGATGCTATAAAAGTTATGTTACTCATACCACGGACCAATTGGGCAATGCACTAATTATACGCTAATTAAATAATACTAAACAATAATTTAATTTATTTACGTAATCAGGAATAGTTCTCTTACTTATGGAAGGGGTGGGATGATTTGCGGGGAAAAAAATTCTATGCGCCGAATAATGTTAAAAAGAACTAATTTAACTCTGAGTTGTTCTGTAATATTAATCAACTTCATTGACCACCAATATAACTAAACTTTAGCAACTATACATGTGTATACATTTCATATTTTTTTACGGATAAATATTAATAATTTATACAGCAAACCTTTGTTGAATGAAATAAATAATTGGAGTTTATCATAAATACATTTAATGTTATGGAACATAGCCGATGAAAGTATCTGTGATGATGAATGATGGTTGCGTGCAGATACAATGTGCATCACGGCTTTGTGTGTGCACAACTAATTGGGTTCAAAGGGACGCGATAATATGAGAACTATTAATCTGTTTGATCTGACAATCCCCCCGAAAAGACAATATTTGTTGCAATTAAACAAACCAGAGTTGGCTACTAAAAAATATAAGGATCATTGTGTCAACAATCTAATGCATCAGGTTGTGGTATGGATGACCGGTCAGCAGCAAGTTGTCCGTCAAAATTCACAGGGATTGCACAGGGGGGATAATGGAATTCATATTTAATCAGTGAAGTAATTAATAGCCCAAAAAAAATAACGAGTCATAAATACCATCGAAAGTTGCTTTAATGATAAATGAAGGACATGGCTCTGGCCTCTCGGACATTGCTACCCAATTCATAGTCAATACGTTTCGAGACTAAACAGATTTCGTCTTTTCAAAGATATTCAGCAAATTGGTCATCAAAATTCACAAGGGTTGCACAGGGGATCATAATTTATTCAGTGAAATAATTAAAATTACAAAATATATTGAGTCATAAATCCCATTGAATGTTGTAATGCTAAATAAGAGTGCGTCGGACTATCAGACAATAATACCCAATTCGTAGTAAATTTTAAGACTAAACAAATTCGTATTTCTTGAATAGCCCCTTTAAGCTGAATTTCCAAAAAATAAGTTACACAAGTCTATATTATTTTGTGTCTTATATTGTTTCTTAAATTCAAAAGATAAATCCCCTGTCTTCAAGATAAGTCTACTTCAAAGGTTTGCTCTGTCTATTGTTTTATTATTGACTGAATTATTATTCTTATTCTGATTTTGCTTTGTAATTAAGATCAGCCCGTCGTATTAAAAAATAGAAGGTTAACTAGCTGATGATTTCCCTAAAAGAAATGTCAAAGTGTAATTTCAAAAACAGCTTCATAATTATAATTAGCCTTTAGCGATAGGATGGAAACAATTGGGATGTATAGGCATGCACCGTTTTAGTTTGGTTGTACAAAAACAATTACCAAAGTAGTGCATTATTTTGTTGTGTCCACCATTGTTTCAAATTAGTTTATGATATCTGTTAACACGGGAAAGATGCTTGTGAGAGAAGATGTTTGCTAAAAATGTTTAATTCAAGAAAAAATTATTAACGTTTCCTTTCTCGTATTAATATTTTTTATGCAAGTCGCATTCTCGGGAAATACATTTTTGAGAGGAGATTCCATTTTAAAGACAAAACAGCAACGACAACAGATGTTTAACTCAAGGAAAGATTATTAAATTTTCTTTTCTGATATATTAACAGTGTTACTTATATCCCGATTAGATAACAGCTGCACACATAATATTATGTTAGACCTTTATCTTACCTCACATAAGAGGTAGATTGTACCAGAGTTTGCCAGCTTATAAATGCAACATTAAACATGATTGAGTTCCAAGTTCTCCAAACATACCAACAGAAGTTTTGCTGCACATTATTTTAGCTTTAAAGAGGGTAAGATTCACGTAAAATTATAATAATTAAAAAAGGACATGTGTTCCTAGATATGACAAATTCTGTATTTTATGGTCAACTAAAAATTATTATTGTTGTATCGCTTTATCTCAAAGCGAAGTTGATACAAAACAATCACCATCCCTTTACAAAAAAAACAAGATGTAAATTCCTAGAAAACATATTTTTCAAGTGGTTTATTTTGACTCATAAAATATGGCATTTGATGAGCTTTATTGTGCATAACAAGCGATATTAATATACTCCTACACAAGTTAATTAGCGTCGGTGAGGGTGAATGCCTAGGAATAAATTCATCTTAAAACTCAATAAATTCGTAAACGTAATGTAAATTATGCTCCCTGTGGAGTCTTCAAATCTTGTATTTTTTACCGAATTTGTATTTTTACAAATCTTGTATAAATGAGAGAGTCGTTGTCCTTTGTGTCACTACAGTCATCTGATCAAAAGGCTACCTTTTTTATTCTTAGATGGAAATTTGCATCGGGGGAAAAAAAAGAAAATCTTTCTAAAAATGCCTCTAACTACTGGCCAATCTCGGTGGTCTTGTTGGTAAGACATTGCTCTAGAATTGCAAAGGTTGTGGGTTCGAATCCCACCTGAGTACTAATAATGCATGAGATTTCTAATAGCTCGGTAAAGTACTGAGTATACAGTGCTTACACACAGCGGTGTGTATTGGTAAAACCAACAAATAATATTTGTTTATTCTTATTTGTAGTGGTTCCTGGGGGGGGGGGGGGTAAACTTTTTGTTGAGGGTTCAGTTTGGCTATCTATGATTGTTTAATTGAACGTAAGCAACGAGGAGGTTGAATCGGACTGCACTCTTTTGTCTGGTTCCCCGTACGCTAAATAACGATGTGTATGTTGACTATGTCGACAAATGTCAATAATAGTGGTTGTGGCTGCAACTGCCTTGACAACAGTCGCTGTAACCAATTCAAACACGGCATGTACGGGTTGCTTGACTAGTGATTCGATTCTTTAGTGATGTTGATGAACGTTACAGCAGGTTTTCTTGTCCACTGTTCCCAGCAGACCATCGTAAGGTTATTATTACAGAAAAAACTCCTGTTCGTGTTTTTAGTGTGACTTAATTGGTTGGAATGTATAGAGAGCTAAGCAAAAATAAACTCAGGTAATGAAAAAGCTGAAAGGAAAGGTCAGACTTTGGTAAAATTGGTTTGAATTAAATTATCGACAAAAGATAATGATCGCCCCTCATCATGAAAGCAGCAAAAAGATCAAGCTTTGTTGTTCTTATAATATAGTCATCAAGCACGTCACTATAGTCTGTATTATTTTTTTAATTGAACTTTCCTATTTTGAATGAATCTTTGGTTTTAACGTCAGCTCATCAGGGTTATTTGCTTTTAATAAGCAAAGTTTGTCAGTGATAATTTTTGAGTCAACCTTTTCAAGTCATAACCAATAATAGTTTAAAGACGTTTCCATTGTTGATAAACTTCCAAACGTGTTAACAGATGTTCTGGACAAATTCATCAATTTCTGCCAACTTTCATAAAATATCACCATTGATTTGATGTTTTGTTTCCAACAAATTTAACACTCTTTTTGAGTAGTTGTGCGGCATTCTTAAAAACTCTGGTCATCTGTTTTCGTTTTTCATGTATGCCTTTCCATAGTTTTTACAATCTCGGGAAATTGTTGGCAAAAACTCGGGCTGTGACGTTGCAAAAGAAAGGTATATTATACGACCACATAAGGGAGAAATGTTTAGTCGGGTGCCTTGCTTGTTCGGATCGTCATAGTGTGGTGTGTGCATAGCTGAGTCGGCGGGCAGTCAGGTCGTCCCCAATAATGTATATTCTTGGGCTGGTTTATAGGTGATGATGAATACAGAGTTAGGCACCTGGTTGAAACTACAAAGGATCTCTGGTTGATGATGAGGCTATTTGAAAAATCTAAAATGGAAAGAAAGGAGGAAAAATGAAACAGGTTATCGTTGGCCCTGTTAGATCATTCTGAGCAAAGTTTAGTGAATTAAAATTGTACAGGTAATGGGTTTTATTACCCGATGAACTATATGCAACTGAAACAGTAGCCTGGCTGTTTCAAAAACGCTTTTACAAATAGACTGCAATGGCAAGCGACAGGGGGCGCTCTTCATGCTTCACATCTTCACAGCTCTGTTTCGTACGTAGCCCTGTCTTTTATTTATTTCGTTTACTTCATTAAAATTATGCAAAATTTGCTTTTTGTTTGTTTACGTCCGGTTGACTATAATAATGCAACAGCTACTAAAGAAAAGTGAAAAGATAATTAGGATATCATTTCAAAACAGTTTAAAACGTTGCTCTTTATTTTGTACTGGTTTTGTCAGCTGTATACGGCGAACTATGAACAAACTGTTTCTGATTGCGCCCTCTATATTATTCATGGTTTCTTAAAAACTCTTTTGAATCATCCTCCTCCAGTCTTCGCTAATTTCCCATTTGGGGAGAGACTCTCCGGCGGACAGAATTCCATGCTCACAACTTAAATCGACAAAATGAGGGCGCTATGACAGTTTCAACATCTCTCCCTCAATGCCTAAATAATATGGCAATGAGTCGTCGAGTGCTTGTTGTTTGTTTGTCGAGTTGTGGGAATTTGTTGTTATTGTTGGTTTTGAAGATACTTACTCCGATTATGTATCTTTGCCACTCCGGTGATAATTCATCGAACCACACATCTAGTGTACACTGCTGACTGTTCGTCCAATCACTTTCCAAAGGCGGTGACTAGAAAATAGAAATAGGAGTATCCTTTAAGACACTGGACACTATTGGTAATTGTCAAAGACCACTTTTTTTCACTTGGTGTATCTCAACATATGCATAGAATAACAAACCTGTGAAAATTTGAGCTTGATTGGTGCTCGGAGTTGCGAGATAACTATGAAAGAAAAAAACACCCTTGTCACACGAAGTTGTGTGCTTTCAGATGCTTGATTTCGAGACCTCAAATTCTAAACTTGAGGTCTCGAAATCGAGTTCGTGGAAAATTACTTCTTTCTCGAAAACTACGTGACTTTAGAGGGAGCCGTTTCTCACAATGTTTTACACTATCAACCTCTCCCCAATACTCGTTACCAAGTGCGGTTTTATGCTGATATTATTTTGAGTAATTACCAATAGTGTCCACTGCCTTTAATTATTTACTTAGAAAAAGTAACACTTTAAATTAATCAAGTTCTATTTCGATATTTTGCCATATTAGCTTTCCCGAATGCCAATGTGATAGAACTTATCAAAATGCTATAGTATTCACTCTATTCTCTTTCGATAGGTAACAAGTTGTCGCACTGCTAGTTCACAATAGTGCGCCCTCTCTTGGTATGTGAAACAACTTTTATTTAATTGCTTCAATAGTCACAACCAGTGGACACTGGGACACTTATTAAAGAGCTTTTTCTTTCGCCGTTCTGTCCAAATTGAAAAAAAAAAAAAAAAAAAATTCTTTCTTCTATAACTCAGTATTTTTCAGTTTTAAATAAATTATGATATTTCGGTTTTATACTCAAGTTTCAAAATTACGCGTTTATGCCTTATCGCCTCAAGGTGTTGTTTGTAACAACCGATTTAAAAATCACAAGAAACAAATAAAAGTCATAAAATTAGTTTTAACGACACGTTGCCTTGGATTCGGCGATTTGGTCTATATGACAAGCGTTTGACACCGTTTAATATGAGATGCATATTAGGGGTACAAAGATGTTGTAAAAGTAGAATATAATGATCCACACAAACATGCCTCGAAATCGCACGGTGTTCCTTATACGTTATGAACAAAAACGGCACGCCATTTTGTGGAGTCAAATTTTTGGCTTCACAAAATGGCCAACTGTGTTAGTTCACGTATTAGGAAAACCGTGCAATTTCGAAGCATGTTTGTGAGGATCATTATGTTCTAGTTTCAAAACATATGTCCAACCATATGCATTTCAGAACAAACGGTTTCAAACACTTTCAACAGACAAACTCGCCGAATCCAAGGCAACGTGTCCCTTTCACAATGTCACACCTGTATCTTACGAACATCTTTCAAATTGTCATTTTCAAACGGTCCCGATCGTTTACCTGCGATGTTTAGAGACAAAGAAAATGTGATTAATTATTAATTGAAATTATCATTTTAAACTGTAAACCACAATCATACGATTATTGTTAAAATGTTGCAGTGGTGCGTGCTAGTGCAGATCCAAGGGATAGGAGCCGTATGTTGAGGAGGCTGCAAAAACCCAAGATGAGTGAAAAACAACAACAGGACAACAACAACAGAAAAAAAACACAAAAAAAACACCCGCACACACGGATGAGCGCACATAGGGTACCAGACAAGACTGCACATTGGGTTGTGCCAAAATAATTACTTAGAAAACACGTGACCAAAAACAAAAACTGGTTCTCTCCGTGTCGCAACTCTCTCAAATCACAGCTCTGGTATCTGTGACTATTATACCGCCCTCTATTGACTTTATTCTGTATCAAATACATTCGGAAAGGTTCCTCGCCGTTTCACCACCTCGTTCATCAGTAATCATTAGAGGCAGTTGACACTATTGGTAATTGGCAAAGACCAGTCTTCTCACTTGGTGTATCTCAACCTATGCATAAAATAACAAACCTGTGAAAATTTGAGCTCGATTGGTCGTCGGAGTTGCGAGATAACTATGAAAGAAAAAACACCATTGTCACATGAAGTTGTGTGTTTTCAGATGCTTGATTTCGATACCTCAAAATTCTAAACTTGAGGTCTCGAAATCAAATTCATGGAAAAATACTTCTTTCTCGAAAACTACGTCACTTCAGAGGGAGCCGTTTCTCACAATGTTTTATACTACCAACCTCTCCCCATTACTCGTACCACTAAATTTGTATGCTAATAATTATTTTGAGTGATTACCAATACTGTCCACTGCCTTTAACTTCATACATCAATTAATCGGGTGTTTGCGGCAAAACCTCCGTCCTCTGCTACCGTATCGACTCCTTCTTAACACGTTAGGCACGGCCATGAATAAATACACATCCTGTCAGTCTTCTTAAATTATTAAACCATTTAAACACTTACCGAAGCCGCTACAATGGATGGCACATTTCAATGTCGTACAGGAGTCGCATGAGTTTGCTGTCAAACAAGAAGGAAAAGAAACAACAAATGAAATTTTGAGATCCAGGGATGAGTGGCTGTATCCTGTTTGAGTGGAGACTAGCACTCGTACAACATTTTAGAGAGTTCAGGGTGATAAACAATCTCAAGGTTTACTAATGGGAATGTTGATAATCGAGTCGTGTATTATTTAAGGTTCTCAAATTAGTCCTGCAAATTATGAAATAATTGTTCGTTATAATAATGGTTTTTAAACTGTACATCAATTAGCGTGAATTTTGAAGAAAAAAATGCATCAGGTGGTTTAGCTGTTAACTTATTTTCGAACCATTTAAAAGGATCAAGTTGGGCAGAAAGGGTCACCAGGTAGGCTTAAAGGCACTGGACACCTTTGGCATTTGTCAAAGATCAACATGCATAACATAAGAATTCCGTGAAAGTTTTAACTCAATTAGTCATCTAAATTGCAAGAGAATAATGAAAGAAAAATACCCTTGTTGCACAAATTGGTGTACTTTCAGATGCCGACAAGGGTTTCAGGCCTGAAGTTCTGTGTTTTATAGTTCTGCGTTGCTCGTTACCAAGTAAATTTATGCTAACAATCATTTTTAGTAATTACTAATGGTGTCCAGTGCCTTTAATGAGTCTAATTTCATTTTTGCAAATTCTAAATTGTCTAATTAAATTGCAAAATGGCTGACCTTAATAGTTAGAAGGGGAAAAAATCAAACCAACTGAAATCACGATCAATTAACATCAAGACCGAGCAATATCTGAAATATCTTTGTTAAGTGGTCGGCTTGACAAGGAGAAATCTTTCAAACGTGATTTTTTTTTTTTTTTTAAGAGTCGAAAAAGGAAAGAAAAAAAAGCAAGGTTGACTTGATCCGTGATTGAATTCTTACGACCTTGCTGTTCCTGTGATAATTCGTCATTTACGCTTTGGACTGCACATCCGTCATTTCGTAATGATAAGATTGTCAATGAAGGAAATGCTAAATTTTTATTATGTTTTGTTAATAGAATGGCTGTGCCTAGGCAGATCAGGAACAAGAAATATGTTAATATACAACTCCAATTTACGAATTTCCTTACATGGCTAAAAGGCTATAAATATTCTGAATTTGAAACTCAGTATATATCTGAAGAGAGGCAACATATATTTTATTCGACCGCATGGATATTTTTTTGGCTGCTCATTTTGCAGAAAGCGACCGAGAAATCTAAACTATTCGACAAAAACAATATCGGGATATCAAGAGATTTGAATCATTGCATAATGAGGTATCAACTAATGGTTTGCGGTTGCACCATGTGCGTCTCTACTATAGCTGGGTAAATAATTGGTTTCTTATGGGACCTATACTTGCTTTATTATATTCTACTACAGCGGAGTAGAGTTTTTTTTTTTGTTCTTTTAGACTTCTCAGTTCTGATAAGAACTGTCCTGCCTTTTAAACTAGGGACTTTTCGTTTTCTGCGACGGATGGTTCTGCGACGGTTGTTCAGCTAAACGTTGTCGTTTTCGGCACAACGAAGATGCATCCCAAGTACTGTCGTAGAAATTGAGGGACGACCGTCCTCAAAGCCGACGCATGCGCAGATGACGCCAAATGTCATCTTTACCGTCGCAGAACCATCCACCGTCGAAAACGAAAAGTCCCTACTACTATCAGGGTGGAAGGTAGGACAACGGCCGGGACTACTACTTTCACTTTATGGATCGAGGGGACTCCTCGTTATAAACTTCACTACCACGGAGTGAGTTCTTATTGGTCTCAACGTTTCGACTACCTTGCTCTGGTCATCTTCAAGAGAAAAGCTATAAAAATGACATAATTTACATAGATACGGACAGGGGACCAGCCAATGGGCTTCCTGCTTTTTACCGCTAGCTGGGGGCGCCCTACTCTTACGACGCCATTTTTATTATAATATCAGTCGGTTGAATTTCGTATCTGTGATTGATAATAAAACATATTGCATATTGACTTCCAACGAGTGGTCTCCAATTAGCCTTCAATGGAAGTCACTAATTAATTAACCAGACCCAGATCAATGCAGAGTGCGACCTCCACGAGTAGAGACAGGTTGTTCTTGAAGAGGTCGCTCGGGTATCTAGGCTCGTTAAACAGTCGCTAATTCTAAAGGACACCGTCCGGTCTCGATGTAACAAATTCGATTAGAGTTGGACTTCAATTTCTCTTTAAGAGTCGTCCACTAATAATATTAACTCCTTCAAGGCACAACATTCCGCTCCGTGGAAATAAAAAAAAAATTACAAATTGAAGGAGAGGAATCAGAAACAGCTTTAGAATGTGAAGTCTCGCGAGATGTTATTTCTGAAAAGCCTCGGGATAGGCCGATGAGTTTTAAATTGTCGACTCAAAATTGCACACCATGGTCGACGTGCGTAATTTAGTAAGCATGGTTGTAGACATGTCAGCCTTTGCAAAATTGATGAGCAATTTGATGTTTTGAAGTGGTTTACATGAATAATTAGTTGATTTGTATTACTGGAGACGAATGTACAGTGAAATTTGACAAGGAATGCAGGCTTGAGGAATGTACTGTTCCTGTCAACCACCCAATCCCCATCGTTTCGACGACGTGACAAAGTAATCTCTTCTTCTTGCAGCTTTTCCAGCATTAGGAATGATTTCCATTCACTTTATTTGATTGCAGCCCGCAGTGACCAATATAGTTAAGATTATCCCACTTTCTTCATTTTACATCTCGCTATATAAGCTCCTTTTGTGGCTTAGAGCAACGAGAGAATTTCTTTACAACGACACAAAGAGTTAAAGTGCCGAGAAGATGATGGATGAAGTGGGTAGAAGGGTTACAATCTTAGTAGTCTGGATGACGAGCCCGTCGGGGGAACGACTCTCTCTCTCTCTCTCTCTCTCCATCTCTCTCTCTCTCAGTATCAGTGTCCGGAATACACACTCCGATGCGCACACACACAACTTACATATCGACCTAATTCGAACTGACCACGGGTGAAATCGCTCCTTAAAAGCCACGAATTATTGGATGAAAATATGACACCACCTGCTTCAAATGGTTGTCAAAAGTTAAAACGATAATGACAAATTGAGTGGAGAAATGTGTGCGGTGTAGGTTGTTGTTATGGTTGTTGTTAATGCAGTTTGTGCTGTTGTTGTTGTTGTTGTTGATCCTCTTTTGTTGTTGTTGTTGTTGTTGTTGTTGTTGTTGCTGTTGCTGTTGCTGTTGCTGTTGATGTTGCTGTTGATGTTGCTGTTGCTGTTGCTGTTGCTGTTGCTGTTGCTGTTGCTGTTGCTGTTGCTGTTGCTGCTGCTGTTGCTGCTGCTGCTGCTGCTGCTACTGCTGCTGCTGCTGCTGTTGCTGTTGCTGTTGCTGTTGCTGTTGCTGTTGCTGTTGCTGTTGCTGTTGCTGTTGCTGTTGCTGCTGCTGTTGCTGCTGCTGCTGCTGCTGCTGCTGCTGCTGCTGCTGCTGCTGCTGCTGCTGCTGCTGCTGCTGCTGCTGCTGTTGCTGTTGCTGTTATTGCTGTTGTTTTTGTTGTCGTCGTCGTCGTCATCGTCGTCGCCGTTGTCGTTGTCGCTGTCATAGTTGATCATGATATGTCACCGTGACGTCATTGCAGTATGGGTAAATAACTACTTTTCTAGTAAGAGGTCAATTATTGTTCGACTGCAGGACTTGCAATTACGAGGTGGTAGGTTCAAATCCTACCAGGCTAACCACTGATTTCACATTGGCTGAAGAAGAAAAATCATCTAGTTTTACAGACTTGTTTTACCAATGTTTGTATGAGAGAGATTTGTTGCCAGCTTGGTGTTCTATATACCCTTGTGCGAGTTTGCATAGTTCCATTGACCGGAAGGTCAATAATACAGATAGACAGACAAACAAACAAACCAGTAGGCCTACTTAGTGCGTGTCAAGGAAAAATATCACATGTGACAGATTTGAGCACTTCATACGAAGCCACTTTTGTTTATCATTATTATTATACCCCAAGACAAACAAAATAAACAACGGATTTGCTGAAATGAAAACTGAACTGTCCTTCGTGCTTTTGTTATTTTTGTCTATTTCCCTATCTGAAAGAGACACCATAAACAATGGCACGACATCCATAACGAACTAGCACCAACAGAAATCCATCACTTCACTGCAGTAATAAATTGATACCGAAGGCTCCCGTTGCGTCGACGTACGTCTCGCTAAACCCGGGTTGTTTGTCATCATCTTAATGCATCAGAACTGATCAGAAATGTAACGTGAGACAAAGTCAAGACGTATCTTGTCATAAAACCCAGTATGAATGCTACCTATTAATGGATCTTGATGTCCCAACAGAGGTGTCATTAACACCCTTACTTCAACCCCCACCAACCCATCCCCCTCTATTTTGTTTTATGCAGCCATGATATGTGCGGAGACTTCCAATGTGATTTATCTTTACAGTTATTATTCAGTTACAGTAATTCTAGAGGCCTTAATATATTTATAAATCACTGTCATTGTAAGACAAGGATTTAATCCATTTGTTTGATCTGATGACATAAACTTTTACAGATCATCAACTTCTTCTTCATTTTCTTCATTTTCTGATTCGTCCTTTTCTATCAATGATAAACAGTAATCCAAACCAAGAAGACAAACCAACATGTCCTTTTACGGAATAACAAAAACAAAAACATTAAAGGGAAGGTACACGTTTGGTTATTACTCAAAATAAATATTAACTTAAAAACGGACTTGGAAGTAAATTATAATGTCGCGGCTCCGTGATGATGAAACAATAACATTGATCCGTGGTATTGTTAAATAGAAAGGACAGGTTATATTTTTAACACAATACAGACTGTCAGAACTGTCAGTAAAAGTCGTGTGGTAATAATTCTTAAAGGCAGTGGACACTGTTGGTAATTACTCATAAATGCTAAATAATTATTAGCATAAAACCTGACTTGGCAACGAGCAATGGAGAGCTGTTGATAGTATACAACATTGTGAGAAACGGCTCCCTCTGAAGTAACGTAGTTTTCGAGAAAGAAATTATCGAAACCTCGGAATTAGATTTTGAGAATCGGAAAGCACACAACTTCGTGTGACAAGGGTGTTTTTTTCTTTCGTTCTCACAACTTCGACGACCAATTGGGCTCAAATTTTCACAGGCTTGTTTTGTATTCATCTGATGAGATACACCAAGTGAGAAGTCTGGTCGTTGACAATTACCAATAGTGTCCAGTACTTTAAGAAAAAGGTGATTGAGTGTGAAGCTTTTTCTGGCAACTTTTCGAATCTATAGGTCAAATCTGAAACCTATAACATATCGATAAAAAACTTGTCATGACCTCAAACGATAAAAATTAGACATAGATCTGTGCATTATTACAACAGGTCAAAATACTGAAGTAAGATTTGTTTCTAGACGTGTATTCACAAAAAAAATAAAGATCTAGATAATTACTGAACCTCGATGAAGCCTGCCTACAACAAAACAACAACATTTTATCAAAGTGTTTTGATTACATCAAGTGAGAAGACTTCGTGTACGTGTTCCGGTTAAGATTGATTGCTTAACTTTACCAAACGGTCCTTTAAAAGCTGCACTTCTTCGTAAAAGCTTCGTCTTTTTATAAAGAATGCTTAAATGGATTGTTTAAAACATTGATGTTAAGACTAATGATCGATCTTAACATGCAGAGTGATCAATGGGGGAACTTTTTGTTTAGTCTTTGCAAAACAAAAGAATGCAGGAACGTGTTTTGAATGGGGGTGGTAATATAATTTGTGTTATGCTTGCGGGGGTGTTACTTTTGCTTCATTTCTCGTTTGCCCCTTTCTTGTACTTTTCAAATCCAAGTTCCTGAAGAAAAAAAAACTGTGCAAAATATTTTCAAAATTGGGGTGCACTTTTTCGAAAAAGAGATTGCTTGTTAAATGTTTTGAACTTTTAACTAACTAATGCAAATAAATAATTTAAAACACCAATATTTCAATCACCTTGAAGAAACATGTTTTCAATTTCTGGTTCATACAGAGTGCAATAACCCAGGTCAATCAGCAATTCCGAGAATGTTGGTGTATTTTGACGGCATTCTCAAGAGGGGACAGTAACATCAACGGAGCTTGGTGAATCCACGAAGCGACAGGCCGACACTTAGCACCCTCCCACGCCCCGTGATCACCCCCACTACCCGGGTTGTCACTTCAAGCTAAAGACGGCATCATCCTTTCATCACTTCATGATGTAAGTTATGCAATTTTGCATTCCGTCTTTTTTTTTTTTTCTTCTTAATACACAAAACATATCTCTTGATTTTGGACGTGAGTCGATGTGATTTTTATCCAGCAACGTTAATTACAGTTTGGTAAAACTATCACGTTGTAAATTTGGACAAACCTGTCAGAGATGGTTCGTCGGCAAATCAGCATAATTTTCAGAGTGTCGTTGTTTAATGAGGCACTTAAACCAATTGTGACTGTCCGTTCAGAAACAATTTGACTCAAAAACCTAGAATATGAGTCTACAGACTTAAAGCGCATTGGGACACCTTTAGTAAATGTCAGAGAGTAGTGTTCTCACTTGGTGAATATCAACATATGCACAAAACAACAAATCTGTGAAAATTTAGACTCAATTGGTCATCGAAGTTGCAAGGGTTAGAGAAAAATGAAAGTAAAACCCTTGTTGCACAAAATGAATGTGTGTGGTTTCAGATGCTCAATAAAAGGCTTCAGACCTGGAGTATTTTGATATGCGAGTGATAATTTTCCTCTTTCTCGCGTTAATTCAGAGGGAAGCCGTTTCTCGAAATGACTTCTACCATCAACAGCTCTCCATTGCTCGTTACCAAGTGTGTAGTATGCTAACAATTAATTTGTGAAATTACCAAACGAGTACAGTGCCTTTAAGGTATCGCAACACACAGGAACTCCTTGCGTCAATTTCACACATTTATTCGAGACAAGTGTAGACAATCATAAATAAGTTTGCTTTTGTTTACTTCGGCTCATTTTGTATAATGTCGGCAGCGTAGAATATCACAAATTTATGGTGTTTTATTTTGTTCGTACACATCGTCAGCTCGGCTCCAAAGGAGTGTAAACAACTTTCACGGAGCGCCATTTTAGGTGGGTGATGTTTAGTGTCGGTAAAGTAGGTTAAATTCATCTCAAACAACCAACGCAGTCAAAGAAATCATCTTCGTGGGAAAGACTCCGGAGTCTAAAACCTATCGATTCATAATTGACCTAGTTTACCGGGTCTAATGGGCACTGACCCATTTATCATTCAAGCTGACCCGGAAGCTGGTCAAACAATGGATTATGCATCAACTTGACCCACTTCTTTGTCTTTTTTTGCGGTAATTTTGACCTGTTGTTCGGTTTGTTTATATAGAATGGTTTATTTAAAAAAATGTCATAAGCAGCCACATGCTGAATTGCAACAATTTACAATAAAAAGGGTAAACAATACAAAATTTGATAAAAAAGTTATATAAATTACATTAAAATTTGACATTAGAAATTTCCTGATAAAAGAAAAAAAGGACATACCCAGTTTGGAAATAAAAAATATTACTTGATGACAAATTGAAAGGGTAAGAACTGCAATAACTGCAATAATTATAGTGTGAGAATTACTGAGAATTAAAAAGATTTATTAAATAAGGGACAGCACTATCTCTGAGTCTACTAGTCTTACATTTAGGCTCTGATATATCAAATTAGTTTTGCGAAGAACCCTGTGATTTTTGGGGGGTGAAGGAGGTGTTTAGCAGTTTATATTGCACATCCAACCCAATTAAATTTGTTAGATATCATTTTCATCAAACAGTAATGATCTATGTGCAACTGGTATCTAATAAACGCATTTTGGGACTTCACATCAGGAGCATGAACAAAATACTTAAAGGATGCTTCTAAACATGGAAAACCCTCAAAACTAACATAGCATTTGTCTTTATTTGCAATACTTTTCTCCACTAAGTTAAAGCGCTGAGACGTGGTATAAATAAACAAGCGCTAGAGCCATGTACGTATGTATGTTTGTATGTATGTATTATTCCATACAAAAACCATTGACCTTAATATTAATATTACCATGGTGACCTACAAACAAATAGCGTATTGTGAGTGTACCTGTGACGAAGGGCAAAGATGATTTGTGTTTAGATAAAAACCTAGCAAGATTTTCATCAGCGTACCTCAAGGTTGGCGATTATCTGAGACACAGTAGAAAGAAAATGCATGTATAGTTAATTCCGGTTTGTAAAAATAACTTTCATCAGGCGGTAAGATTCTGTTTTATTGAAGTAGTTCAGTCGTTATCATTCAGTGTTTTGTTCACCATCCATCGATGGTCATAGATTGTGTATAAGCTGACCTCGAGAGATATGAGCCTTCGCGAGAATCTGAACTTCTATTCTACTATTAGACAGGTGATTTTGAACTTGTGCAGCCGTTTGGAGATATGGTGAACACATTCACATGACACTGTTATGTTTGGATAATTTGTCTGTCTATGCCTACACCCAAACCAAACAGTGCACTCAAATAATATATTGTCCGCCACACCTCAGCAAGGCCAATTGCGATGTTTTTATAAGCACCCACTGAAAGTTACACCCACTTTTGGTATAATTACTCAAAATAATTATAAGCATAAAATCTTACTTGGTAGCGAGTAATGGGGAGAGGTTGATAGTATTTTTCAAAGATTTTGATTTTGAGACCTTAGATTTAGAATTTGAGGTCTCTAAATCAAGCATCTGAAAGCACACAACTTCCTGTGACAAGTTTTTTTTCTTCTTTCATTATTATCTCGCAACTTCGATGACCGATTGAGCTCAAATTTTTCACAGGTTTGCTATTTTATGCATATGTTAAGATACACCAAGTGAGAAGACTGGTCTTTGACAATTACCAATAGTGTTCAGTGTTTTTAATATGGTTTGAATGGGGAAAAAAAAAACTTCGCTTCGTAAACCTTGGCAATTTTTTTATAGCTGATCTTTACATTTGAACTCATACTCACGAATAATATGCGAATTGCTTGACCAATGCTCGTGAAACAAACACAAACATTCAAACTTAATTAATGAAATTAAAATTACTCGCTATTATACTCGTACCCATGGGTAAGTTATTTAGCGAGGTTTCGTAGGCGCACGGTTAGAGTGTACTTCAACTGTTAGCTATCCGTACACGCGTAACCGTTGTGATACGGCTATGTGCAGGTTTGATGACGACCATGTTACAATTTCACTTCACAACTTGCCGAAACATTAGTCAAAACAGACAACCAAAACAACACATCACCAAATATATCCGACCTTAAATAACTATAAATGACCGTCACTGTATAAAAATATGTCTGTTCGTAAAATTGTTTCTTATAAAGTTAAAGGACAATGCAGACGTTTAAGTACGTTTTAATTTTCACACTTGTGTGTGCCGCTACTATACTCGTATCGAGAACACTTTTACACTTGGGTAGTTTTTATAACAAAAAACACAATGTCCACACATTTACATTAAACTTACACCGTTTGAAGATAATGAGAGTAGAAAGCATACCTTAACATATTACTTGCTGAGGTGCTGTAGTTTTGGAGAAATTAGTAAAACAATGTCATGAAAATACGTTTTTACATGCAAAAATAATTTTCGTCTATTTTCAAGGCAGTGGACACTATTGGTAATTGTCAAAGACTAGCCTTCACAGTTGGTGTATCTCAACATATGCATAAAATAACAAACCTGTGAAAATTTGAGCTCAATCGGTCATTGAAGTTGCGAGATCATAAATAAAGAAACAACACCCTTGTCACACGAAGTTGTGTGCGTTTACATGGTTGATTTCGAGACCTCAAGTTCTAAATCTGAGGTATCGAAATCAAATTCATGGAAAATTACTTCTTTCTCGAAAACTATGGCACTCCAGAAGGAGCCGTTTCTCACAATGTTTTATACCA
Organism: Asterias rubens; assembly: GCF_902459465.1. Taxonomy (NCBI): domain Eukaryota; kingdom Metazoa; phylum Echinodermata; class Asteroidea; order Forcipulatida; family Asteriidae; genus Asterias; species Asterias rubens. The sequence goes on along the minus strand of NC_047064.1, from coordinate 20,493,048 downwards.
TCAACCTCTCCCCATTACTCGTCACCAAGAAAGGTTTTATGCCAATAACTATTTTGAGTAAATACCAATATTGTCCACTGCCTTTAAGGGATTTGGGTAGTTTACAAATGAGTTGCTGAGGTCTGTAGTTTTTGAGAAATTAGTAAAACAATGCCATGAAAATACGTTTTTACATGCTAAAAAAATTTCGTCTCATGATCACTGAGACGAAAATTATTTTAATGACATTGTTTTACTCATTTCTCAAAAACTACAGCACCTCAGTAAGTAATATTTTTATGGAAGCTTTCTACAATCATTATCTTCAAACTGTGTAAGTATAATGTAAACCTGTGGACATTGTGTTTTTTGTCATATAAAAAGTACATAGCCCTTTAACTAGATTGTGTAAAACGTCATAAATACGCAAAGAGTGATGACGTCACAGCCACTATCCAAACGTCGTTGCTCCGCTATTACCGTACGCCAGATTAATGGACTACTGCAATGACGGTCCCTGATCGAGCAAAAGTAAATTGCATATACCATCCGTATCCAAGTTCAAACTGCTAGATTATAGCGTATAGGCTGAGTGGTTTCGGGTCACTTCTCAATCTAAGAGCTTCTATTTTATTCATTCCTCCCTCCCCTAGTACAAACATCCCGAAACAAGGAAAGGAAGAAAAAAACGAAAGTCAGCGATGAGAATGTGATTCGTTCCGTAATAAAACATTCCTGTTATTTGTGTTGTCAGCGACCCAGTGTTTCCGTTCATGAATCTCGGACACTAAATCAAAATGAAAAGTCTTCTTTTTGTTCCCCTTTCTATTTGGATCTTCCACGGATCTTCAAGTCCGCATCAGTGCTCACATGTCCGGTTTGTCTTGATGCCTCCGTTCCCAAAACACGCAAACGGATTAGCTGATATTGCCAACTTAGGCCACCGTGAAATGTGTCTAAACCCCAACAGTGCATTGCACCACTCTCACCCTGCGATCATTTGCGTAGTTTCTGAAATCGACACGGGGGAGGGAGGGGGGGGGGGCAGGGGGACACACTCAATAAATACTGCACGACAGGAACAACAGTAAGCTTCGTTTATAGTCGTCACATTTTGAGACAAACGGTGAAAATCTCATTGGTTAACTCTTCTCACTCATACGAAACATATTTTCGTGAATTTGTTTTACTAATTTTCTCAAACACTACAGCACCCCAGCAAGTAATATTTCGTGGGAAGCTTTCTTCCATTATCTTTAAATATTAGTTTAAAGGCAGTGGACACTATTGGTATACAACGTTGGCATAAAACCTTACTTGGTGACGAGTAATGGGCAGAGGTTGGTGGCATAAAACATTGTGAGAAACGACTCCCTCTGAAGTGCCATAGTTTTAGAGAAAGACGTAATTTTCCACGAATTTGATTTTGAGACCTCAGATTTAAAACTTGAGGTCTCGAAATCAACCATCTAAACGCACACAACTTCGTGTGACAAGGGTGTTTTTCTCTTTCATTATTATCTCGCAACTTCGATGACCGATTGAGCTCAAATCTTCACAGGTTTGTTATTTTATGCATATGTTGAGATACCACAAATGTGACGACTAGTCTTTGACAATTACCAATAGTGTCCACTGCCTTTAAAGGACTATGTTGCCTTGGATCGGACGAGTTGGTCCATCAAAAAAGCGTTTGTAACCGTTTGTTATAAAATGCACATGGTTGGAAAGATGTTTTAAAAGTAGAATACAATGATCCACACAAACTTGCCTCGAAATTGCGTGGTTGTTCATTTACTTAAAGAACTAACACGGTCGGCCAGTAATATGGGAGTCAAAAATTTGACTCCAATAAATGGCCGACCGTGTTAGTCGACGAGGTAAAAGGAAAACCGTGCAATTTCGAGGCATGTTTGTGTGAATCATTGTATTCTACCTTTACAACATCTTTCTACCCATATGCGTTTTATTACAAACGGTTACACATGCTTTTCAAAGACCAACTCGACCGATCCAAGGCAACTGTTCCTTTAAATTATGTGGAGGTTTGTGTTTTGTGTCGTACAAAAAGTACCCAAACCCTTTAAGATAAACAATGTTCTATATGACAAGATAACGTGAACAAGTTCAAATCTCTTGCATAAAACCGGTTCCACTCTAGCGAGCCATTCGCGATCAAAACCTCCTCAACCATCCTATGTCATCAATTTGTAGGTTAGGTAGAGGAAAGTCAACCGAAAGGTGGTGCATGCGTTGAATTTCATTCAATGAAATAGAATGACTGAATTATGAGCAGAACGAAATCATGTGTCACGAAAACGAAATTGAATGCTCTATATATACCCACATACCCCTATGTTCCGACAACCCTATTAGGCAATTCTAAAAAACCCTGATGATTTTCACGGTAGAGTTAGGATTTGGGAAAATACACTCTGGGGTGTCGAAACATAGGGTTCCGAAACCCTAGGCCCAGGGACATCGAAACAAAGGTATAACCGGAAAGATAAACAATAGTTTATATAGAAATACAATATTATAGTTTTGCAACGCAATGGCTAAGTGGTACCAATTGCAATTATTTGTTTAAAGGCAGTGGACACTATTGGTAATTACTCAAAATAAATGTTAGCATAAAAAAACATACTTGGTAACGAGCAATGGATAGCTGTTGATATCAAACCACAATGTAAGAAACGACTCTCATTGATATTGAGTTTTTGAGAAAGAGGTAACTTCTCACTAATAGAAAGACTTCAGCTGAAGCCTTTTCTATACGCATCTGATAGCACAACAAATTATGTAACAATCGTCTTTTTCTTTGAATGTTCTCTTGCAAATCCGATGACCAATTGAGCCCAAATTCTTACGGGTTTGTTATTGAATGCATGATGTTTGGATACACTAAGTGGTAATACTGGTCTCTGACGATATTAACTAACGTGTCCAGTGCCCTTTATCGTAGTTACATCTTAAACATACGCCTATTGATCATTGTCTAGATTGAAACTCATGAAATACATGTTGCTAATTTGACTGAAAATGCCATGCGGTCCTGCCTACCAAAACCACGCACTGCCTGCCATAAATCATGGTCAAAAAACTACATTTCGCTCAACAAGTAGATGAAAATATAAGGGTTTTCAAATAGCATCCAATTAGGGCCAAGGTGGCTAGTATATTGTTCAAAATACATAATGTTTAGGACATCGCGTCATTTTGATACCAATGCCGGAACTTAAATGGCTTCGCTAAACTATTGCCATTTCATTATTACCCAAAAAGCCTGATTTTGGAGTGAGGCGTCAAATTTGATTAATTATTAATTTCCTCTGAAAAGATTGGCTGAAAAACCTAAAAGAGCATTTTTTTGCGCTTAATTGATACCCTTGGCAAAATATTAATATCACTTTTGATATTACGTGGTTTGGTAAAGAAATATCCGCTCGATCCTTTCAGTTGTGTCGACCGTCAGGCGTTTCATACGGCGCGGTTTTTCTGAGTTCGCGGTTCATTGATCAAACTAAGAAGAATTCAAGGAAACAATCTTCCACCCACACCTTCTGTGTTAGGAGCAATAATTATCCAAGGTTATTTCTCGTGGGCGGCAATATGTTATATGGATATTTTTTTTTCAAAAGAAATTGTGTCAGAGTAACTCATTTGACTACATGGGTTTATGAGGGAATCGACTCGAGATTTGCAAACCGCAGTATTAATTTTGGTTTAAAGGCAGTGGACACTATTGGTAATTACTCAAAATAATTATTCGCATAAAACCTTAATTGGTAACAAGTAATGGGGAGAGTTTGATGGTATAAAACATTGTGAGAAACGGCTCCCTCTGAAGTGCCATAGTTTTCGAGAAAGAAGTAATTTTCCACGAATTTGATTTCGAGACCTCAGATTTAGAACTTAAGGTCTCGAAATCAACCATCTAAACGCACACAACTTCGTGTGACAAGGGTGTTTTTTTCTTTCATTATTATCTCGCAACTTTGATGACCGATTGAGCTCAAATTTTCACAGGTTTGTTATTTTATGCATATGTTGAGATACACCAACTGTAAAGGCTAGTCTTTTACAATTACCAATAGTATCCACTGCCTTTAAAGCAAAACTTAAAAAAAGTTACAAATTTAAGGTTTTGCGTGTCGTGCCCGAGCGGACAAGAGCACTGGATTGAAGCTCATAGTCATAGACCAATTTTGTTGAGCTGCTTAAGTTGCTTGAAAAAAGCCTGCTTAGCAATAATGAGCAGGATACCCGTCTTAAACTGTACCTAAGACATGGTATTTTTGCTGGCTAGCATAGTTTTATTTGCCGGCTTTTTTTTTTTTTTTTTGGGGGGGGGCTGAAGCTGCTCACTGAAATTGAGGCCCTAGTGATTCGATCAGCAGAGTGCGGGTTCTTGAAACCGTATTCTTCATTAGCGCTACACTTTACCGCTATTGTTCTGTCCTTCGGATGGGACGTAAAGCTTTAGGTCCAGTGTGTGTGTAACGTACATAAAAGAACTAGACTTATAGCTGGAGTTGCTCCACAGCACCTTGTAGACCAGTACAAGGTATGTAAAACAATTTGGACGTGTATAAGATTTGAGGCATTGCATGGTATATCAATGGTTTACGGTAACACCATGTTTATATCTACTTGGCAGGTAGCGTCTGTTCTTAGAGAACCGTCTTTCTTATATATCTACTTGCCAGGTAGTGTCTGTTCTTAGAGAACCGTCTTTCTTATATATCTACTTGCCAGGTAGTGTCTGTTCTTAGAGAACCGTCTTTCTTATATATCTACTTGCCAGGTAGTGTCTGTTCTTAGAGAACCGTCTTTCTTATATATCTACTTGCCAGGTAGCGTCTGTTCTTAGAGAACCGTCTTTCTTATATATCTACTTGCCAGGTAGTGTCTGTTCTTAGAGAACCGTCTTTCTTATATATCTACTTGCCAGGTAGCGTCTGTTCTTAGAGAACCGTCTTTCTTATATATCTACTTGCCAGGTAGTGTCTGTTCTTAGAGAACCGTCTTTCTTATATATCTACTTGCCAGGTAGTGTCTGTAGTTAGAGAACCGTCTTTCTTATATATCTACTTGCCAGGTAGTGTCTGTTCTTAGAGAACCGTCTTTCTTATATATCTACTTGCCAGGTAGTGTCTGTTCTTAGAGAACCGTCTTTCTTATATATCTACTTGCCAGGTAGCGTCTGTTCTTAGAGAACCGTCTTTCTTATATATCTACTTGCCAGGTAGTGTCTGTTCTTAGAGAACCGTCTTTCTTATATATTTACTTGCCAGGTAGTGTCTGTTCATAGAGAACCGTCTTTCTTATATATCTACTTGCCAGGTAGCGTCTGTTCTTAGAGAACCGTCTTTCTTATATATCTACTTGCCAGGTAGTGTCCGTTCTTAGAGAACCGTCTTTCTTATATATCTACTTGGCAGGTAGTGTCTGTTCTTAGAGAACCGTCTTTCTTATATATCTACTTGCCAGGTAGCGTCTGTTCTTAGAGAACCGTCTTTCTTATATATCTACTTGCCAGGTAGTGTCTGTTCTTAGAGAACCGTCTTTCTTATATATCTACTTGCCAGGTAGTGACTGTTCTTAGAGAACCGTCTTTCTTATATATCTACTTGCCAGGTAGTGTCTGTTCTTAGAGAACCGTCTTTCTTATATATCTACTTGCCAGGTAGTGTCTGTTCTTAGAGAACCGTCTTTCTTATATATCTACTTGCCAGGTAGCGTCTGTTCTTAGAGAACCGTCTTTCTTTATTATACTGCCGCGGAGTATAGATTTATCGGATGTTCGGGAGACTTCTCAGTTACGAAAAGAACTGTCCTGCTTCTTAACTACTCCCTGGGTGGAAGGTATAGAAGATTGGCTGGGGCACTACTTTAGCTTATAGGATCGTAATTAACTGCAAATTGGGGGAACGTATTGAGCATTGATTCACAAATACCTTCTAGACAAAAAACCGAGCGCTTTGAGACGCCATCTTGGTACGATAAAGCGCTATCTGAAATGATTGCTAAAACAAAGCTGTGAAAAATAAACGCACCATACAATGATGTTGTTTCATTCATTCAGTCAAACAAATTAGTCATTCAGAAAAGAAATGATCGAGAAGAATTATTGATCTTGCAAACATCTGCCAGACAAACTTTTAGAAAAAGTGTGGTTTATATAAATAAAACATGTCCATGCGTATGTCTTTGTAGTCGCTGGGCACCTCTGGAAAAAAAAACAGTGTTTCTCTGAAAAACAGTGCTTTACTGAGAGGTTTCCTCAGGGTAAAGACTAAATCAATAAATAAATAAAACACATGCGTACAATTATTTTAGTGGTGAAAGATTTGTGTCCATGCATGTATGCATTATACATACCGGCCACCGGTCCGATTGTCGTGGGTTCGATTGTTGCGTCCCTCCGTTGCATCTGATGTAGAATTATATGCCCTGGATTTAAAAAGCGAATATTTTAAGGACACTGTTGTTCTTGTTGTTTTTAGGTTTTTTTCAATTTCATGCTGCTTCTTTATTTATTTGTATTGATCTTCCCACCCTGCCGTCGATTTCACCAAACTCTTCCCAACTTAGGAGCAATTTCGATCAAGGGACTATATTTGACTATACCATTGGGAGATTTCGCCTGGCACCTAAGATGTAATTTTGTTTGCATGTAACCATGGAACATTGACTAGTGGTTTACAAATGGTCGCTGATCGGACTTGCTCTAGGATTAATCTTTAGTTTTAGACGTTAGGACGCATTGAACCCATCCTAAGTTGAACGTCACTAGTCCTACTTCGTGAGAGGATTAATCCTTTAGCGCTTCGTGAAATCGGCTGCAGGGAACTCGGCAAACATCCATAAACACCAAGCTGGCAACAGCTAATTAGATCTCTCATAAAACCATTGGTTTACTGTCTATGACTATGAATTCCACAAATCGAGAAACTGAGGAACAGTACTAATTGTATTCATTGTAAAATAAGCGGTTAGCTTGGTAGGATTCGAACCCACAACCATCTGGTTGCAAGTCATGCTCAGTCTTACCACTGGACCACGTGGTGACCCTATCTCCTGTTGACTCTACGAACTTTAAAAGTCCTTTCAAAATGTAAGATGACGAAAACATATTTCTGAAGAGAGGCTTTACAAAGACCGTGTTTTTTAAATAAACAAAGAGATAACTCCTTGAATACTTGAAACGTGTTATGTTATGGCATTGTCAGAATTTAACCTCATGGAGACATGTGAATTTAGTATTTCCCTCCTCAGTAGCTGTGAGTTTAGTAAAAGTTCACTGTACCCCCATGAAAATGCTATCAGTAGGCAGGGACAGTAGGAAGTTATTCGGTGTCTGTGTTGACCCCGCCCCCCCCCCCCTAAGAAAAAAATATGAGCTCTCTCCAGCAAAGTTCTGGTTTTGGGTGGTTCTGGTAGGTCACCCAGTGATGCCAAAGCCTAGAAACTAAAAAAAGAACTGCCAAGTCTGTTCCCCTCACACCGACCATGAGGAATCATCGGTTAGGTCAAACGGCCGAATGCACCATGAAGACGATTCATAGAAAGTGAAACTCCTGCCAGAACATTGAGAACATTTCGTCGTATTATTTCAAAAACGTTCTTGCTAGATAACAAAAAACAAAAACATAATCCTACATTGTGTTCTGTTCTGGAGCATGCATAACATCTCTTGTACTATAATTGAATGCAATTTCTAACATTATTTCCATCCCCCTATTGGACTTTCTGAGCGGTGCTCCGCTCACAAAACACCGGGCAATATTTGCACAGCGATTGCAGCTTCCAGTTCGTCGACACTTTTTTCCCGTAACATCTGGCAGGTGGAAACCAGCGTCAAAAACCACGCCAAAAACACTTCGAGAAACCGTGGGATCTTTGACGTAACTGTACACAATCCACCTGTTCTGATTTCCGAGGGAGAGTGGTTTTGTGATGCATTTAATAATTCACTAACATCGAGTGCGTAGATCTTTTAGTTTTTCACACTCAGATGCAGAATTAGGGTCCCTTGACTGCATTGTCCATGTTGTGCATTGATTTACTTATGTCGACTTCCATTGGCAAACAAGTCACTCTTTTCTTTGACGTTTTGGAAAGAGCTAATAAATTAATACTGTTTCACAGTTTCAAGACCCATACAGTACTGCGACCTTTTGGTGAGTTTTCCTTGAACGCCAATCAAGTCTACACTCTCCGGGACTGAGCACAAGTTTGAGTTAACTTTTGGCAAATATAACGCATTCTTGATAAACTCCAAGCTTTAGAAATGAGGGTTGTTTTTAAAGGCAGTGGACACTGTTGGTAATTGTCAAAGACTAGCCTTCACAGTTGGTGTATCTCAACATATGCCTAAAATAACAAACCTGTGAAAATTGGAGCTCAATCGGTCATCGAACTTGCGAGATAATAATGAAAGGAAAAAATCCCTTGTCACACAAAATTGTGTGCGTTTAGATAGTTGATTTCGAGACCTCAAGTTTTAAAATTGAGGTCTCGAAATCAAATTTTGTGGAAAATTACTTCTTTCTCGAAAACTATGGCACTACAGAGGAAGCCGTTTCTCACAATGTTTTATACCATCAACCTCTCCCCATTACTCGTCACCAAGAAAGGTTTTACGCTAATAACTATTTTGAGTAATTACCATTAGTGTCCACTGCCTTTAAATCGCTTATTAATTTGTTGTTGTTGTGTTTTTTTGTTTTTGTTTTTTTCTTTGTTTTTTAGGTTTAGGATGCACTCATTAATTTTCCCAGGAAATAGAGTCCGTGTGTGGGTGGGATGGGGGAATTTCAGTTAAAATTTCAATTTATTTTATTCCCATATTGCAACATGTACTAACGAGTAATTATAGAGAAGGTCAAGTGAACAACAATGACTAATTATGCTAATAAATATCTACTAATTATGAGACACAATGAAACAGGGGCATTTTGCATATGCAAAATACCAACTCTTGTAAAATACATAAATGACACCATGTAAAACAAAGTACTTGACTTCTAAAAAGAAATTAAAAGTAACGACACATCCAATCAGGAGAGACGGGGTACGGAACTGGGCTCAATTTCATAGAGCTGCTAAGCACAAAAATTTGCTTAGCATTAAATTTCTTCCATGATAAAAACAGGATTACCAGCCAAATTGACATTTGTTGTATGTTGCTTCTTACTGGTATTGAGCTGTTGTTTGCTTGTCATGAAATTCACGTGGAAATTTGGTTGGCATTCCTGGTTTTTTTCATGCTAAGCAAATTTGTGTGCTTAGCAGCGCTATGAAATTGGGCACAGGACCCAGTAATCAGGATACTTGGCATCCTTTTTGTTGTGCTGAGCTGCCTACTTGTGTTTAAGCAGCTCTATGAAAATCGGCCCTTCAGGACAAACAAACAAAGCTAACGCGACCTAACGAGCTAGGACGTAACTAGACGGCAAAACATTTAAACTTGAGTGGTAGGGTCGGCTTATATGTTTTTGCAACACTTCTCCAAACGACACACAGATGGCCATCAATGCTAATTACAAAGGCGAATTGCAACTCTCTAACCTTCACTTTAAAATGATATAAAAATGCCAGTTTATCTGACACTCTTTCTGAGCGAAATTTAAAAAACATGACGTCATTATCAGCAACAATGGGTTCAACATTCTAAACAGGAATTTTCGCGTGAATGAAAATGTCGAATTCATCCCTTTTTTGTATTTAATATATCACAATTCAAGAAAGAACAATGGGATTTTCTTTACAAAATGTACCAAAAGAACCCATATATTTGAATTTGACGTTTGGATGTTTTAAAAATTTGAGCAGATCTGCAAAGAATGAAAGGGTGGGCAATACAATACGTCTGCTCAGAACTAGGTCCCTAATGATCAAAGAGATCATTACATGAAACTTTCATATAGAGTTGTCCACAAAAACAAATAAAAAATAATATAATAATGTTTTACTAATAAAAAACGAATGTTTCTTTTGGCCTGACAACATTTTTGAAGATCACTCTTGTTCAATAAACCTCATAAGGAGCTCCATGGCGTGTCATTGCCTTGCGGTCAAGCTCTGGTGTTTGATCAGCAGAGTGTGGGTTCGCTTTCTGGTCGTGACACTTGCTCATAAAAATGAGGAGGTAGTGCTTTCTGCTCTACCAGCCAGGCTTCTGATTGATGATACCCAAGCCTACACCCGTATGGACTTTATAGGTGGTAACCCCCTTGTAGCCCACACCTTGAGGTGGCCTTCTCAAAAATATGCAAAAGGTAGTTTTGCGAAATCCAGACATTGCACAAAATGACCCTATAGATCTGAGCAGACGAATAGTGATATACAAGCCTGAAGTTAAAGTAGGTTTTTCCCCACTTCAAAGACTCCATCTATCGGAAAATGAGTGCATCGCGAAACTAAGTTCAACCTTGGCACCCCTCTATTAGCAAATATACCCTTCGCAGATAACGTTTCACCCAAACGGATAAACCTTAATAAATAGGACAATACATCGATGCTTTTTGCTGCATTATTAGCGAAGCAAAAACATCCGTTGTAAAAAAAAAAATTCTGCTGAGAAGTTAAAATTGAAAAATCACATCCTTGACCATGACAAGCTAGTTCCATTAAAAGGAAGATAAGTCTATTTCTCTTATTGATCTTGTAAGATGGTATGACGTATGTGATCAATATTATCATCTAATTACGAATCCTCCATAACCCAATGAAAACCGATCGATAAGGAAGTGCTTCTTGTGTTATTACAAGATGTGACGTTGATGTTGTGTAAAGTGCTACTCACACGCAGCATTTTAACTGGGGTCCCTTGCTTAATTTTAGCATGGGTGTAAAATGTAGCAATGTTTGACACGATTTTGCTGGAGGACTTGGCTGAAGAAAACAAATATTCTTCAATGTCCTTTCAAATGTCCTTTCACACGAGGTACATTTTAGAACCATGTTGCGATTTGGCAAGGGACCCTTGCTAAAATGCTCTCGTGTGAAAGGGCTTAAGTTGGCGCTGCGCGGGGTTCAAATGTCGTGGGTGACAGTGTGGTACGCTGGGGTTGGACGAAACACAAAGAACCACGTGGGTGCGCTCTCATCTCATCAATCTTCTCGTCAAGGGAACTTGGCAAACTCCCACAAGGAGATATAAACACCAAGCTGTCAACAGCCAATCTCTCTCATACATACATTGGTTTTATGGTTTAACGTCTATGACTATGAGTTCCACAAATCAAGAAATTGTGATTCAGTAACTAGACTACAATAAGTAGGATTTGAAACTTTGCACGGTGGAAATACGATATAGAAAGGTTTGTGGTAAACACCATATAATAACTATCTCTAAATGAGTTGGGGTGGTTCTGAAAAGAACCGTTGGTTTCAACTCGACATTTCGATCAGTATGCTCTGATCGTCTTCTGCAGGAAGCTGACGACAATACTTATTCTGTTGTGTTGTGAAGTGTTTGGTTAGCTTGGTAGGAATCAAACCACCATTTTGTGATCGCAAGTAATGCAGTCTAATCACTGGACCACGGTGACCTAATAACTCGCGTGACCTCATGGTGTCGATTAAATAAAATAACATGTTTAATATTTGTTTAATTCAATTAACAACACTTTACAAAATATTGACTGGTTCTTGATGTTAGAATAACTTTCAAGTAGTTATGTCATCTACAAGTTGTCCGTATCCGTTTCAGACAAATTCGCATTTCGCCAGAACGAATTTTATGTCGACTCAAAACGAGCAGGAACGAAAACAAATATCCTTATTGTAAGATCAATAAACTGAATTGAATTGAATTGAGTTGAATTGAATTGTATTGAATTGAATAAAAGGACCATTTAGTATACATTGGTCCTATGTGACTCATAGCAGGAAGCCTGAATTATCCATATGCATTGTATATGGTATAAGGAATTCATGAATATGACATCCATTTGGCGGCAATTACAAAAGGAATCATTTTCAGTATTTTCAAAGAAAAAACGTCGAATAGACATCTACTTCTTTTTCTGGCATTGAATGAATGGTTAAAATTTATTTCTAAAGTTGTCTTTTATCCATTAGTGTCTACCTTGCCCTATATGGAAATAATGGTTTACAAAACAAGAAAGCCTGGTTTGTCCGAAAGGAAGCTCCTATACACATTGACAACGTTTCATGACCATCTTTTCCCAGTCAACTGAAATAAATCCCTCTTTCATCTCGGGGTTTGTATTGGCTGCACTGCCTTGGAGAGCTCCTTGTTCATGGGTCCACACATCGCTAATTTAGCAAATAACTAGGGCAATTGCGTCCTTTTCCCTACCCAAACATCCAATAGTATGTTCTTAATAATAGCGTCGTCCACCCGGCTTAGTCTTGACATTTAGAATAGACCGCGAAAGCCAAAAGAGAATGAAGCTATTTATATAATTAAAATAACGGCTGCAAATGTCCGGTGTAGCGTAATTCAACAGAAAATCGATGAGCGGGAAACCGAACAAAGTGTACCCGTTAATCGGCGTCTTGGTACGGGCTGGATTGCTCTCGTATTACGCTCGACTACTCGTAGTTTACTCTTGGTTGGGTTCAAAATGACGACAAGCGAGAAATACAAAATGGAGGGGAAATTAAAGAAAAGGGGACTTATTGAAGGGTTAGGACATTGCAAGTTGTATGATGTGTAAAGATACTATAGATTGACTACACCAGTGACGGGGAGAGCCGTGCGTTTCATGAAGTAGGCCTACCATGTAGGTGAATGTACGTGTTTTGTTTATGTTATACTTTAGTTTAGTCAGTGATTAGTTATTCATTTAATTATTTGTTCATTTAAATGTGAATCGAATGAACGGACGACCAAAGAACGAAAGATTGAATGAATAAATCAGTTCATGATGAATTGAATAAACGAATGTTATAAGTGAACGCATTCATTTTGAAATCCGTCAAACTTGGACTTTCCGCAGACACAATGTGTATGGGGAGGGAAAACAATAAAAATCGTGTTTTTTTTTTTTTTTTTTTTTAGATTGAAGTGTATTTTTCCCCCAACTTTTTATAAGGTTTAAATTTTTGGGTCGACATAATAAATTACCATTAGGCCTACGGACATACACCATTTCGAAGTCTGAAATGTTGCTCATGTATCTTGATAATGATATGGTTTTGATGTGCGAAAGATACACTCTTCCTGGCTGGACATGCTTTTTCAATAGTCAACTATTACGTGTATTGACATATCGACCAATGGTAAAGCAATAGACCCTTCCAATGAAATATGTAAATTGCGCGTGGCGCGTGCGCACTAACGTTTTGGTTGGCAAAATGAGGGAAAATCGCGCTGTTTTGTACACGGCTAATGGGTGCGTGACGCAGACGCGACTGCGCGTCTGCTTAGTGCACAACTCTATGGCGTTTGCCAACCAACAGGGTCTGTACGCATGCGTGAATGTAATTAGCATATTTCATGGGAAGGGTCCGTTACATAATGTGTTTGAAAGTTCAAAGTTTATCACAGTACTAAACTAAATTAAGGAACCCCTTTACTGTCAAATTTGTGTATCCCTCCGTCCGTCTGCCATTTGGAAGTATACGAACAACTCAAAGGATCATTACATAATTGGTTTTGCTAACTAAACAGTTGCTGGCAGTAGTAATCCACCATATACATAAACTGACAAACCTGTTGAAGTTTGAGATCGATCGGCCATCTGTGTCACGAGACAGTGATGCAATGACAGTGACGCAAAAAAAAAAGAAATTAAAAAAAAATCGCTCACTGAGCGATAAACTCCAAACGCGAAATAAGATTATTTTTTTCTCATCAAGATATGACGTTTCAGGCAGAAATATTTCAAGGGATGTTTTCAACTATCATCATCATTAGACCGTGTAAGTTTGATGTAAATCTATGATCTTCAGAGTTTTTGTTTCTTACCAATTCTATAACATTCCTTTAAATTCATACTTCCTCACTGCGTATAGCGAATTTTGACGTCACAGCTCCATTTTCGCTGACGCGAATAATTCGTTGCGAATTTGTGACGTTAATATTCCTATCGCATCCGCATGAAGTTTGACCCGGGCTTTACTTTTCTCAAGCCAACCGCTCGCAAGTGTTTGGACCTAATTTTAGCTCGTCGCGACTTTGCAGTATAAGCTGGAGTAAGCCATGTGTACATGTATTCATTCTGAGTATGCCAAGACCTAGATACAGCCGTGAATCAAAACGTGAATTATACTTCAAACATCCTGACCACCAGATGTCGAGGTATGACGTCTTATCCATTAAGCTATGCCTGCAGCAGCTAGCTGCAGCTAGCATTTCAAAAAGGGGTCACCCAGGTTGAAACAGAACGGACTCCTTTCAATTCCATACTTTGAACATGATTCTTCGGCGTAAAGTAGTAAACACAAGTAATGAAAGAGAATGATGGTAAAAGTTTTGTAACGGATTTGTCGCCAGTCAATATACGTTTTTGTAAATGTGGAGCATAAATTATAGTGTTATATATATGTTTTACAATGTTCTTTTTTTGTTGTTGAGATGTGGCGAGGCATGGTGACCCTGTGGGGGCGTGGACAATAGGAACAAAAAGTAACGACTTGTGCCCATTACGCCTTCGGGCACAAGACGTGAATTGTGTCGTAAATATTCACGACTTTACTCACAGTCGTTCGTTTATTTGCTTAAACATTGGCGTTGTTATTTACGACTTCGGGTACCAAGTCGTGAATATAGTCGGAAATTGGCATGAGTGTAAGGCCGACTTGTGAACAAGTCGTAAATTTCATGACTTGAAGGACCAGTCGTTAATTTCGTCTTAAACATTAGGTCTATTGACGTACTTTTTTTACGACTTCAGGCAAAAAAGGTTGTGAATTTCTTCGGTAATTTGCGTCAGGGTTCACGACTTGTGCCCAAGTCGTGAATATTGGCGTCAACATTCTCGACTTGGGGGGAGGAGCACAAGTCGTGCATTTCACCATGTTAGATATTGACGTCAATATTTATATTCAATGTCCCTCCAGGGTAGGCCACCATAACATTTCCCATTGTTTAGCAAAACAACATAAACCAATACACGCTGTTTGATTTGATACAACGGTTTAGATGAACACCGAGGTGGGTTGGGAATGAGGCGTCACCGTGCCTCCGTCAGTGGGTGTGTTGGCGTCGACTGTCCCCCGTAGAATTGGTGTCCAACATGGGAAGACTTGGGTAAATAACACCAGTCTTAAATGTCATAGCAGGCTTAATCGATTTGGATATTAGAAGCTATAGTTTTTAACAAGGTGATTACTGTCGCCACATCTTTGAAGGTTTTCGTTCAGGAAGTATGAATATGTAGAGCCTCTTCGATATAGTACAGGCGTACCCCAGGGCTTTTTTTTTTTCTTTCTTTTTTTTCACAAAAGTGTCGGATGTTTTTGAGGTTAAGTACTAAAATTAATGACAAAGTCATCTTTTTTATTTTTTTTAAATCTTCTAACATAATTCTTTGTTGGCAGGGGCCGTCCAGGGTAAGGCAAAAGTTTTAAAAACTGGCATCAAAGCGATGTGCCCTCCCAGACCCCTTTTCACATCGATTCAAACAGTATAGTTTGCAAGAATCACCCTGAAAGGTTTTGATACATTTTGTACCAAGTTGTTGGCCATGATATTAAATTTCTACTCAATGTGAATGGAACAACTTCAATAGTCGTCAATTTTTATGAGAAAAAACAAAGTGAAAATAACACCGTAATGTTTTCAAGAGAGTCGCGTTCATCCGTTATACTGAGACAAACATTATTTTCGTGAAATTGTTTTGCTAATTTCACAAAAAACTACAGCACCTTAGCAAGTAATATTTTAAGGGAAGCTTTCTACCATCGTTAAAATTCAAACCGTGTAAGCTAAATGTAAGTCTGATGTGGACGTTTGTGTTTTGTGTCTTACACAAGGTACCCACACCCTTTAAAGGCTCTGGACACTTTTGGTAATTACTCAAAATAATCAATCATCATAAAACCTTTCTTGATTACGAGGAGTGGGGAGAGGTTGATAGTATAAAACATTGTGAGAACAGCTCCCTCTGAAGTGACCCGTAGTTTTCGAGACACAAGTAATTGTCCACGAATTTGATTTCGAGACCTCAAGTTTAGAATTTTGAGGTCTCGAAGTCAAGCACCAGAAAGCACACAACTTCGTGTGACAAGGGTGTTTTTTCTTTCATTATTATCTCGCAAATTCGACGACCAATTGAGCTCAAATTTTCACAGGTTTGTTATTTTATGCATATGTTGAAATACACCAAGTGAGAAGACTGGTCTTTGACAATTACTAATAGTGTCCACTGTATATAGGATTTGAGGCATTGCATGGTGAGGTATCAATGTATATTTGGTTTGCGGTAACACCATGTGTGTATCTACTTGCCAGGTAGAGTTGTTCTTAGGGAACTGTCTTGCTTTATTCTTCTGCCGTGGAGTAGATAATCGGAGGCTCGGGAGACTTCTCAGTTCTGAAAAGAACTGTCCTGCTTTTTAACTATTACCAGGGCGGATGGTATAGAAATTCGACTGGCCTACTACTTTAGCTTATAGGATCGTAATTAACTGTACTGCCGCGGAGTCAGTTCTGAAATTGGTCTCAACGTTTCGACTAGCTTGCTCTAGTCATCGTCAGTGACCACTGTCTTTAAACACACATTAAAGACAATGACATGAAGCCTTTTTCTGTCTTAATAAAATCACTTAGCTGTTTAGTAAGGTTGTTATTAAAAAAAAACAGTTAAAAGCAATTTACTTCGGAAATATTTTAGGAAGTAAATTGCAAGAACATTTTCGGTCGGTTGGACAATGACGTCCTAATTTTTACTGTTTGTTAAACACATGTCATAACACGGCGAACACCCAACGTTTTTTCCCCCAATATTTGTAGACACTCGACAATTACACCAAATCTAATGGAGATAGATGTAATATCCTCCCGGCTCATCTCATTTGTGAAGTTACTAAGAAATTCATTAAGGAACTTGAAGGCATTGTTAGCTACGAGCACATGCAATGTATGTAACTAAATTCGCTGGGGTCGATTTCACAAAGAGTTAGGACTAGTCTTAACTTAGGACTAGTCCTAGGAGGTATACAACAAGTATGGGTAGTCTTAAGTTGAGATAAGACTAGTATTAACTCTTTGTGAAATCGACCCCTGGACACCTTTGATAAAAGACCAGGGTCCAATTTCATAGAGCTGCTTAAGCAAACAATTTGCTTAAGCGCAAAAATAGCTCGCTTGTTTTACACATGTTACTGGCCAAAATGTCATGCCATATACATTGCTTGTGACTGGTATTTAACTGTTGTTCACTTAGCATAACAATTGATCGGAGTCTTGGCCGGTAATCTGATTTTACTAAGCAAGGATTTTTTTTTGCTTAAGCAAAATTTTGTGCTTAAGCAGCTCTATGAAATTGGGCCCTGTATTCCGACTTTCAGACCAGATGCATCCTAACATTATGCACACATAAAATAAAACAAACTGTGAAAATTTGAACTCCGTTGGTCTCTGAAAAAGCAAAAAAAATTATGAAAGAAAAAGACTACTCCTTATTCATAAATTGTTGTGATTTCAGATGCCTTCAAGGGCTTCAGGCCAGAAGTATTTTAATAGTTGAGTGAGAAACAACCTCTTTCTTAAAAAAAAACAGCTTCAGAGGGAGCCATTTCTCACAATGTTTTATACCATCAACCTCTCCCCATTACCCGTCACCAAAAAAGGTTTTATGCTAATAATTATTTTGAGTAATTACCATTAGTGTCCACTGCCTTTAATGTAAGAGCTCCGTAGACTTCACAAAGAGACCCACAATGGGTTTAGAGTAGAGACAGTGTATTGTGATTCTAAATTAATTGCGTCACACAAACATAATGACATGGACATGTAGCTACGGGTGACGACATAGTTATTGATGCTACATAACGATTTTGTAACTAACTCTTGATGCGTAATTAGGTGAAATCGAAGGTAAAAACAGGACACACGTGTCTTGTAAACACATAATACTTGACCCTGAAAATTTGTGAGGATGCTATCGTAGGAGGTTGCCCCGTTTGCAGACTCATCCAACAAAATGTAGGAGCTGTTATCTTCGGGAATACTGCCCTATTCAGTGGTGGATGTTTTTTGACCTTATTTCTTAATTTAATTTGGCAACCGAAATAAGCACTCATCGACGTGTGCTGAAATCCATAAAGACATAACAACATACTTTTACCATAAAGCATCTAATAACCTTATCAATTTGTAGCTCATTGTTCTACGGTAAAGATGTTTGAGATTAATAAGTGCGTAATTTGTAAAGATGGATACCAAATTATGTAGCACTTTGTAAAGGATTAACGCACTACTGTGCATTCAGCAGCCACTGCAAGAAACACTGCGGCAAACCCCTTCTCTTGGCGATAAGTGTAACCGGCTTTGCGTCCCATCAGAAGGACGAATAAATGATGGTTAACTTGTTTAAGGACACGATTGCCACGACCGAGAATCGAACCCGAACTCTGTTGATCAGAAACATTAGAGCTCGAGTCCGGCGCGCTAGATTTCTCAGCCACTGAGGTCTACACGACTAGCTAAATGTTTCCCAATTGTTTCTTGTGCTTTATTTGTGTGTATGGTACCGCTGGATGTCCACCGAATTTGTCAAATTAGCATTATGTCATCCAAAAGATGCTTGGTCTTATTTTTTTTCCAGAATTACCTGAAGATTTAGTTTCACATTTTAGAACTTTTAGCTATTTTGCCAGATTCTAAAAAAAGTTACAAGATTTCATTTACGGTATAGTGCACGAGCGGGAAAACTCCCCCCAAAATCAACAGAAACGCCAAAAGTATATTGTGTATCGTGTTTAATTAAACGAACACATTGCTATAACCCCGACATGATCTCACGTCACAGGCATTTACAAACACTTTTACCTGTTACGTTATGTGGGCAGTGTCCGTGGCAAATGCAAAACTTTGTGAGTCTGTTTTGTTTTTAACAAGCATCATCTGTCGAAATTCACTCGAATAAATGGAATCATAAAAAGGGAAAACATTTTCTCAAAACGGGCAATAACTTTAATGTCAAACCTTCTTTGTGTGCCGGTGTTACTTTAAATAAAGGGAGTTCAAACTTCGTCGAGTCTTTACATTTTCGCACAATATAAAAATCTACGCGACAATAGTGTTACTAGATTTTAACTGGAGGTACGGAACACACGAAAGACTTAAGTAACCAAATGAGCGCTCCAACTCAAAGAAGACTTGCTGCTTAAAATTAAAAACGAGCTGCGATAACAATTTCATGGACAACTTTGTATCTTCATTGCACAAAATATGAGCCGTGCGAATTTAAGCTATTGAAATTTTGAACTACAACGTAGACGTATTGCAATTTCCACTATAAATTAAATGAAGATGCTAACAAATTAATCAGTTCATAGCAGACCTGTAAAGAATTTGCATCAATAAAATCGGAAAGACTTGTTGACAATAATATTATTTTGTTTTCATAAAACTCACCTTCTGTGACTGTTCCCCAAATGATTGCAATGACCAGTAGAAAAACCACGCCGTAAACACTCGGTCTTGCCGTACTACCCATCTTGCTCTAAAAGACAACTGTTTTACAAAATAAAAAGTTTGCAATCAAGTTCACCCCCGAAGACAGCCCCCGAATCAACCGCTCGGTCCTCTCTTGTGTTTCTGCGTCAAGACAAAAAGTGTTGAGGAAGTTTGCTTATTCTCTCGTCGTGATGACACCTCTCAAGTCACCCGTGTCCTCTAGGATGAAGTTTGACACTAATACTGCTCTGATCTTAGAAGAAAGTAGAGCGACATCAAACAGCAAAGAAACACTCCCAATATTATATTCTAAGAATGCGGATACTCTTCAGTGGAGGGTATCATTTACTTAAGACACGTCCGCCAGCTCCTTGTAGTAGTAGCCGTTAGCTCAAGTTGTCGCACCAAAGATGAAGTGGGGAACGATGAAATGCCCTTTTTCTTTAAAAGCTGTAGCCTGGTCCCAGTGGGGATTGGTAGCTCGTTTGCGGTTCCGTAATGATCACAGACGGTAGTGTCAGGTGAGTGGGATAACAGACTCGCTTGAGCAGCCGAGCGCAAAGTGACTAACACGGTGGGGAAGATCTACTTGTTATTGCATTATCTTGTAAAAATGCGCACACTCGTCACATCCGGCACGCAACAAGTTTATTCCCCTGTCCTTCTTCGCGGGTGAGGATTTATCAGTAGCGTATGACTAATAAGATAACTACATCCATCATGTAATATAAACATGTATACAGCATCATCAGCCCACCCCCTTCGTTCATTAGTTGATGACGATGGCGCTGACGAACCAGCGAGATGTTCATTTACATCGTCTTGTAGTAACACACGTGTTACCAGTGAAGGCACGTTGAGCGGAGAGATGGTTTGATTAGGGGTGGCGTGGCGAAGCTACAAGCGGTACCGATACGTGCCTAACACCCTGACATATCCACTAGTTTCCGTTGTCGTCTTAGCATTTGTGTCACTCCAACTGTCAACCCTGCGCACACAATACTTGCGGCTCTCTTACAGGATAATTATTCACGAAATAGAGTCAGTTATGGTGTCAGTTTTTCAGAATGAAAATTGACATGGCTACTTTTTGCAGTCGCGTTCTAGATGAGGCGAGGCAGGTTGACATTTATCACCCTTAAATTATTGTCTTCAGATAGAGTAACACTTGTTTTTGCGATTGCAATTTTAAATCTATAGTTTTGGTATATCATGTAGGATTTGACCAGCTTAAAGCTGATCCCTCTGGTGGCATCTCATCAATGAATCCGTTGAGAATCGTTATTGTCAGGAATAGTGTATCTTCTTAAACTGCTTTATTTATAAGTCAAATTTATACTGCCAATGTTTTAAATAATATAGTCACCAAAAAATAACGAACTTATTCGATACTGATGTTTAAGGATGTTTTGCACAAAAACAAGGAAAAGAAAAACACTACTGTTTGGATCGCTGCCCAGAATTCAAGAAAATTTAATCATGTCACTACTTCAGACCAGAAAACTTTAACAGAGTAATCGCCCTGAATAATATTTTAGATATAGTTGCAAAATTCTTCCTCTCTGTGTCACAACTATCTGAGGTTTTGTTTGAAAAACATTTCAAGCAAAAATTATTTAAGTTAATTTTTCTCACCCTGACAATCTTATACCTAAGTTGCTTGTAAAATATGGACACACTCACCAATGATATGCAAACCATTTTATTTAATCCTCGTTGGAATTGTACCCGCTATTATGCAAATATAGCTATTTACCTTTTCTTCGTAATCAAAATACCTTAATTTACATTTCCAATTAAAATGTCATTACATTGATAATTCTTTATTAAGTATGCCAACACAAATCAAGTTAATTGGGTTGAGTTGATAAATAAAATACCCGCCCAATCATACAGCGAGGGGCATTTATACAAGACATTGGTTAATATATAGCCTTGCCTGTGTATTATCTTAGGCAACAATACAACACGGAGATACCACCAATTCATGTTTAACAGTTAAATTTGCGTGGGTTTGTTTACGTTCGTGTTGGGGAAGGTTTCTTTAGCTAGCTAGTCGAGGGAGTTTGGGAGATGAACTTGGATTCCCGTGCCTGGCTGGGAAAACAATAGATTTAAGATCGATCGTAGAAGGTTAAAGCTACATAGACGGCTCACAGACTACATCCATTCGGATTAATTATGTCATTTAACCCGCTTTACCGTGATTCACTTACAACATAATAAAACGTACCATGGTTTTAGGCGGGAATACTATACCATGCATTTTACGTTAGCAATAGAGAGGTTTAGCTGCACGTTGCGCGAGCAAAACCGTGAACGTCAAAAGAATGTGTAATTTCTAGGTGACGTCACAACTTTGGGCTTAAAATACGTATGACGTCTGCACGAACGTAACTGACGTTCACGGTCACGTATTTGCTCGCATAACGTGCAGCTAAACCTCCCTAATGTCGTGGCCTAAAAGGCGTAATCGGGTAAAAGGGTGTGTACGACATTCGTAAGATTGTTTATAAATAATGTTCACACTATTTTTTACATGACTTAAATGGTATATATAAAGATTGCCATGGTGGGAAACCTTTCTTGAAATAGTTTTGTTTAAAATGCCATAGTTGTTTGGAAATTTGGTAAAACAATTATTAGAGAGGTTTAGCTGCATGTTCCGCGTAAACGTGAGCGTCAACGTCAACAAAATCTCACTTTTTTTAGCATACATGAAGTTCCATTTGTTCACGTATGTACGTCGTGCGCGCAGACGTCATACGTTAGCATGCAATAAGCCCAAAGTGGCGACAACCCATTTTGGTTTCACGTTCGTTCACGGAGTTGCTCACGTAACGTGCAGCTGGACCTAGCTAATGTTCTTTACCGCACGCGTCTGGTCAAAACCCGATGTTTGAAACAGTGAAAACACTTTAACAGAGGTTTCACTGTTTCCTCATGATTCTGATGACTGATTGAACCTAAACTTTCACTAGTTTATTATTGCATGTATTAAATGTTAGGTCACATACATTGCAGATACTGGTCTCTAAACCATTACCAATGTAATGCATGCGTGCATTTATCGAAAAGAGAAGGGGTTCGCCCCGGTGTTCCTGTTTTGATTGGCAGCATATTGTGCCACAGCACCCCCAAGACAGTACACGGTGCCCTGTATAATTTAAAAAAAAAACGAAGTCCCATATACTCGAGTATTGATTAGGGGAAGCGTCTTGATCGCCACTGAGGGACGGATATGCGCGCTATAAGAAGCCTCTACAATATTAATAATACGTGAGCTATAGAAACCTATATTAAAGTCACCTGGAAGTGGTATTTTCTTTTTAAATAAAGCTTTTGTCACTAAAATATGTGTTTTTATGAGAGGAATGTGAATAAAAAGTTAACTAAGGTTTAAAAATATTAGTTTTGATTGTATTTACACATTTACGATTAGGCCCCGACCCGAGAGGGCGCTGTTCGTGACGTAATTCAAGGCGCGAGATTTGAAGAGAAAATTTGTAGTCAGGCCCCGTACATTACGTCTGGGAACATGGCACATCAAAACAAATTTAGACACGATTTTACACGCATACGTACATTGAAACTTGAACATGTTGAACGCCTAGTGGTTTGTGCAAAAGCTATTGCTGCTATTTTTATTTAACTATGCGACTTTTTAGTGACCAAATGGGTTGTAAGATGTGGGTCTGCCTACGTATTATTATAGAAATACGGCCACGGAGCAGACTGCACGCACGCACTACGGCTGCTGTATATAACGTGCGGACGGTCACATAGGACCTGCTCGCACGGTGAATCGCATGCGGTACCAATACCAAATCGTCCAAACTTACCCGAATTTTTTTCACGTTTAGCAAATGCTCCTCTGGGTTGGTCACGTCTTTCAGATACCTTCTTTGACTTCCCACTAGCTGGAAAAATTGTTGGGACGGCGTCGTGTTTAAGAATGGCTCTTCTCGTCATGTCAAATGAGTGGTGTATCCCGGATTCGAAGCACGACGGCGGCTCGAAATGTTCGCTGCATAGCGCTGAAAAAGACGTCGGACCGGACCACTTTGCTCTAGTTAATCTGACATTCGCAGCCCACAACCGCCTATACTTGGGATCTGCAGGAAACCGATGAAGACTGACCCCATCTTTAGTTGTTTTGCTGCATCCAGCAGCAATACACCTGGTCGGCATTGCCGGAAAAAATGCCAGAAAAAGAACCTTTTTCGCAGCGTACAAACTAACGTCTTAGAATTACATGTACTTTTGCACGTGTGTTTATCTACGCATCGAGGGGGGGTCTATGTTTGATCGAGGCAAAGTCTTCCTTTTCCTACGTCACAAAAGGGGTAGGCGGAGTCAACACCCCAAGCACTTAATTAATTTTTTTAACATATAAATCGTGACAAACAATTACTCAAAAAATTGTTTTATTATTAATAAACATATACTCTTATGTTTAAAAGAAAAAAAATCCTATTTTCACGTGCCTTTGTGTGCGTAGCTCCATTCAATTTTCAAACCACACCGTGGGTGTCAGGGACAATCAACCCATATCTCATTCATACAATGGGTGCGTTCATTTAGCTTCCCGGGGTCGACCCCGGTCTTCCCCGGTGCGTTCGAATAGCTTTGACGTCATTCTAGGGGCCCACCCGGGTCAGCCCCCAGTGCCCTGCTTGTGGAGTGGGTCAATTGGGGGCTGGCCCCCATGTGCATGACGTCACTACGAGGGCGGTGAGTGGTCGTTCGTTTAGCTCTTGTCGGGGGCTCACCGGAGTGAGCCCCGCATGGTAGACCCAGGGAAGCTATCTATGAAGGGCATGGGGACAATTATTGTAGACCAACTTTTTTTTTCTGTATCCAAGCAACAAATTGTTCATAAATATCGGCGCAGATGTTTAATATTTGCGTTTTGTTTGATGCTTTTAAAATCGTTTGTGTGCAACCTATGATTTTGATGAAAGAAAAACACTCTCAGACTTCCCATGTGATATTGTGTCCACGTTATCACAGCAAACCTCATACCTAGGAGATCATTGGCAAACAAACCTCGTCTGGTTTTAAAGTGGCATTTATTTCTAGACTCCACTCAAGTGTTTTGTCTGTCAACGGATCGTTTGCTACAACTACTCCGGAAATTAACACAATATCTGTGGTAATGTATGACAACATCTTTTACTTTTAATATTCAAAACAGTGGTTTTTGTTCCTTTTAGACTAAAATTTCAACAACAAAAAATAGTTAATGGCCTGACGTTTCAATCCTCCGCAGGTTCCTCTTGCCTATTTTCAATATCATACTATCCTTTCATGTTTTCCCGCATTGTGTTACCTTTTGCGTTTACCACTCTTATGGGACCAGCAATCCACCTATTCATATACTGACCATCCTTTGTCCTCACCACTTAACTCTTAGGCTATTAGTTCTTAACCACCCAATTGTTTATAAATCGGTAACTTTGATTGGCTATAATTTTCCCGCTTTTTCTGGATACCCTCCCTTAATCATTTGCTCCTTTTTTTCTATAAATGGATATGGGTAGTTTTTTCCGTACCTGCTTATTTCTTTGAAGAAGGTCCGGTTTGGATCGAAAGCTAAGGCAATTTCTAACCTATCTCATCTTATATAAAATAATAATTTGGTCATAATGAGCCACGTCTGTCAGAAAGACACTCCTGTCACATAAAAAACTCTGCTAATGACAATACTAAAAGCCAAGACTGACCATGTGAGTTTTTGGGTTCGATTTGAAGCTGGAGAGAGTGTCTACTTGTCTGAGGTTCAGTGGAAGAGCTTTCCAAAGAGATGGTTCAGCTTGTGAGAAAGAACGGTAGGCATATCCCCAAGTCTGTTTAGAACATGGGTTGTTGAAGAGCATCGTACTTAAAAAAAAACACTGGACACTATTGGTAATTGTCAAAGACCAGTCTTCTCACTTGGTGTATCTCAACATATGCATAAAATAACAAACCTGGGCAAATTTGAGATGAATTGGTCGTCGAAGATGCGAGATAACTATGAAAGAAAAAACACCCTTGTCACACGAAGTTGTGTGCTCTTAGATGGTTGATTTCGGGACCTCAAATTCTAAATCTGAGGTCTCGAATTCAAATTCGTGGAAATTATTCTTTCTCGAAAACTATATGTTACTTCAGAGGGAACCGTTTCTCACAATGTCCTATACTATCAACCTCTCCCATTACTCCACACCAAGTAAGGGTTTATGCTAATAATTATTTGGAGTATTTGCCAATAGTGTCCACTGCATTTAATATAAAGAAGAATAAAAAAAATTAATGTTCAGAACACGCTTAAATTTAAAATTAATCAGTATATTTTTTACAAAATTAAACAAAATCTTGATAATAACAGAAGGAGCAAAACGCCCTCAATATCAGCACAATCTTCTCACAGCACTCCACTGGTTATTATTTCAAATACGGCTAAACTAAAACAAGACCATCGTCTCAAATAAACATACACCGAGTAATGGAGCCAGTTTGGAGCCTCTGTCTGTCTACAACAAAACCCCTCTCACTGATTTATCGATGAGGTATACTCCATTTGTGTGTCATAATGGAGTAACAAATCGTTGGTAATGGTTGGGGATAACTGAGGGAGTGGGCAGGGACAGTCACTCCTGAGTTTGTTTCTGGTTAGAGGTTCCAATCTTTATTGGTGCACTCTAAAAGCTCCGGGCAGTATTGAACCAAATTATGTGTTCAGACCTTTATCACGGTGTGGCCATCTTGATTTTACTCCATTCCAACTCATTGTAACCAAACTGAGGCTGGACGAAATAATAGTATGGTGCCATATTTGCACAATGAATGTTAGCATGTATTACTGTTATTGCAAACAGGGAACATGACCAAGGTGGTGACAGCTTGAACCCTTTTACGAGTCAGGCTGACCTGGAAATTAAAATAAAAAGTTGAATTGAACTCGGATTTGGAGTCAGTTTGTAACGGTTTGTTGATAGACTGATTCGGTTTAATTCCTGAGTCATTTTTTGACACAGATTCCAGGGCCCAATTTCATAGAGCTGCTAAGCACAAAAATGTGCTTAGCATGAAATTTTTGTCTTGATAAAAACAACCAAATTTCCACGTGATTTCCAGAATAAGCAAACAACAGCTGAATACCAGTAACAAGCAATATGCAACAAATGGAAATTTGGTTGATCTTGTTTTTATCAAGGAATAATTTTTTGTTTCTCAGCAACTCTATGAAATTGGGCCCTGATCACACATAAATGAGCCCTGTCAGATGCAATTGTGTCCGCCGTGCAATACTGTCCGCTCCGGACACTTTTGCATATGCAATCGTGTCCGGGGATATGCAAAAACCGTCCGGTGGACATTTACATGACTGTACATGTATGTGCGCACGTAAGCGAGCGTGCATGCACTGAACCTACGTATATGCAGCATGAATATTCACGTATTTTATGATTGCAGCGAATACCCAACGGCCGATCATTTCCCATGTCATTCATGGCATGCACTTAGTTAGATTGTCAAAACTGCATGCGACACCGGCGTCACTTTGTAAACCCACTGTAAACCCACATGAAATGCTACATTTATAAATGGGTCTCAAAATTCATTACTTCGACCTATCTTTTTGAGAAAAAAATATGATTACAAGTATATTACGTGCTCTGTTTTATAAGACTTCGATGTTATTCTGATCCGTTTTTAAGAGTGTATCAAGAAATCTATCGACTAGTTTTCTCGTCAGAAACAGCTCGTCGTTCCAAAAAAAGTGCGTTCCTCACAGAAAGTACAGGGTTTTTCCAGCTGTTCGGTGTTTATTCTAAGCTTCAGGATGAACCATTAACATCCTCGGCTAAAAACGCATCCTTAGTAAATCTGTGATCTTTGTAGCATGATTGATGACGCAATTCCCTCTCTACAACACCCCGCCCCTCCAATCCGGGATTGGGGGGGGGGGTATTACCAGTTGTGGTCAAAATGCAGGTTTGCAGGAACATTCAAGGCAGTGGACACGTTTAGTAATATTGTCAAAGTACAGATTTGCACTTGGTATGTCCAAACATATTATTTTTGTATGCATAAAATAACAACTCCGTGAATATTTTCACTCAATTGGTCATCGAAGTTGCAAGGGAAGATTGAAAGACAAAAAATACCACTGTTGCACAATTTGGTGTGCTTTCAGATGGCAAAATCCTTAAACTGAAGTATTTTATTACTTGAGTGAGAAAATTACATCTCCTTAAAAACTACGTATACTTCAGAGGGAGCCGTTTCCCACAATATGTTATACTATCAAACAGCTCCCCATTACTCGTTATTATCAAGTAAGTTTGTTTGCTAACAATTATTTTGAGTAA
Organism: Asterias rubens; assembly: GCF_902459465.1. Lineage (NCBI taxonomy): Eukaryota > Metazoa > Echinodermata > Asteroidea > Forcipulatida > Asteriidae > Asterias > Asterias rubens. The sequence goes on along the minus strand of NC_047064.1, from coordinate 20,465,103 downwards.
TAACCAACAGTGTCCAGTGACTTTAATAAAAATTAGATCGCCACAGTTCGAGACAGCAATCGATTTAGAAATGCAATAAGCTAAGAGCAACATTTATGCATTTGTTATTAAATACATGTGCATCACTCAGAAACTGATTGAATGTTTTTTTTTCTTTCTTCCCCCTCTCTGTTCCGGATTCTGACAACCTTGGTCTGGGGGTACTTAAAGGCACTGGACACTATTGGTAATTACTCAAAATAATTGTTAGCATAAAAAATTACCTGGTAAAAAGCATGGAGAGCTGTTGATAGTAACGTAGTTTTCGAGAAAGAAGTAATTTTCCACGAATTTGAGTTCAAGACCTCAGAATTAGATTTTGAGATCCCGAAATCAAGCATCTGAAAGCGCACACCTTCGTGTGACAAGGGTGATTTTTCTTCCATTATTATTTCGCAACTTCGACGACCAATTATTTTGTGCATATGTTGATAACACTGGTCTTTGAGAATTACCAAAAGTGTGTAGTGTCTTTAAGGGGGAGGGGAGAAGGGGGTGGAAGAAGGGGGGGGGGGGTCATCTTCCCAGTGACTCTGACTCAGACTCACTTAATAACAGCAGCTCAAATTCTCTAATCGATTTATTTTTCATCTTGATGTCTAGATAATGCTGTTTGGAATTTCAAATTTTGTTTTGATGGGTGGTCTTTCCTGGTTAAATGGTAACTGATACAACTCCAGAGCAAAATTACTGTTTGAGGTTTGAACACTTCGTGCAGTGAACTCACACTCGGTGATTTATTTTTTAGGAAACAATTGTTGGCCTATATAGATAATTATCACTGATGAGGAATTGATCCCGTTTGTCAAACAAAATTGCACTTTCAGATTAAAGGCACTGGACACTATTGGTAATTACTCAAAATAATTATTACCAGGCAAACTTACTTGAGAAAGAGATAGTTTCCCACTCAAATATTTGAATCCAATAAAAGACTTCGGGTCTGAAACCCCTTTTAGGCTGGGCATCTGAAAGAACATACAGTGTGCAACAATGGTGTTCTTTCTTTCATTGTTCCCTCGCAACTTTGATGACAAATTGAGTCCAATCGTTTTACAGATTTGCTATTTCATGCATTATGCTTGGATGCACCAAGTGAGAATACTCGTCTTTGACAATTACCAAAGGTGTCCGGTGCCTTTAAGAATACATGTCATATTGCCCCCTTTTAGGCCACCTTAAATACATAGCCTACACCGCAACCTTTAAGGGTCTATGTAACTTTTGTAGGACAAAAAACACAATGTCCACAGATATACACTAAACTTACACAGTTTGAAGATAACGGTAGTAGAAAGCTTCCCTGAAAATATTACGCGCTGAGGGGCTGTAGTTTTGGGGAAGTGAGTAAAACAATGTCATGAAAATAATTTTCGTCTCATGAGACGAAAACTATTTTAATCATTTACAAACGTATTTTCATGACATTGTTTTACTCATTTCTCAAAAACTACAGCACCTCAGTAAGTAATATTTGAAGGGAAGCTTTCCACTATCATTGTCTTCAAACCCTGTAAGTTTAATGTAAATCTATGGACATTTTGAAAAGGTACCCAAATCCTTTAAAGGAACACGTTGCCTTGGATCGGACAAGTTGCTCTATAAAAAGCGTCTGTAACCCTTTGTTATAAAATGCATATGATTGGAAAGATGTTTTAAAAGTAGAATAAATGGCCGATCGTGTATAGTCGACGAGGTAAAAGGAAAACCGTGCAATTTCGAGGCATATAGGTGTGGATAATTGTTTTCTACTTTTACATCTTGCTACCCATATGCATTTTATAACAAACGGTTACAAACGCTTTTCAAAGACCAACTCGACCGATCCAAGGCAACGTGTTCCTTAAAGTATATTCAATATTACAAGAAGGGTTCGCCAGACTTACGGACAAGATCCACTTACTTGTGTTGTATCAATATACATCCCCCAGCTTCTTACACTATTTCTAAAGTTCACTTTCATTTCCAGCTGTCTATATCAATTAATCATATAGAATGCCTTCAACATCGCACCTGTCTTCGGCAGCGTGTAACGCGCTTAAACTTGATGGGGGAAACACGCCCCGATCCCCCGGCTACGTCTTGACCGGAAAAGGAAGAATATTTTGGTCGCGTAAGAAAGCCGTTCTCTCGGGCATTATTTTGTGGCCACATCGGTCAGATTTTTGGTGTGGGAAGAAAGATGATCGTAAACTTGGGGGTGCTTAGAGAAGGGTGGATCGGGGTGAGAGTGGGGGCGTAGACAGGAACGGTTCATTGCGCCTCAATGTTTAATCCTCTTAAAATGACGTTTGGTTTACTGAACAATGACAAATTTCGTCTAAGGTCATAGGTGCTTGCAGTATGCTTTATTAAAAAAAGGTATGTTTTGGTTCTTTTTAATCATTCTAACAACAAAACATAGTTACACTGAATAAAGCGATTATTTTGTTTATTTGTAGCCCTCTTTGTATATATTTATTTAATTATTTGTTTTCTCTTGATTTATTTATCTATTTATTTGTTTATTTATAATTATTTTTCCCCAGGTTGTTTTCCCCCGACATAAGCTGAAAACAAGGTAAGCAGTTTGTTGTTTTACTCCCACACTATTTGGCTTTAAAAAGAAACTATAATGATAGGCCTCGTATCTAAAAAAAAAAAAAAAAAAATGTTCTCAATTTTTTTTTGAAAAGGAGCTTTTACGACTCTCTTAATTTCCATATCATTTTACCAAATTAATAGCTGGAATCTTGATTGAAATGTTGCGTTGAATACTCAATCATGATATTTTGAAGAACAAACCTTTTCTTTAAACTTCACCCAGTCCTTTCACTAATGAACAGACGGCTCACGTTCAAGGGCATGTGTTGATTAAATGCAGTAATAATGATGGCCGATTCCTGACCCGAACCGGGAAAAAGTATTAGATTAAAATAATGTAAAAAAAAAATAAACGCGAGTACAAATATATTCAATGGAATTAATTTCCTCTTGCTAAAAATATTCGTATAACACGTAGGCCTACCCGTATAAAATAAACAATCAAATCTAGATATCAAGCCGACAATTGTTATTCGTCATGCAAGCCTTAACGGACTATTTATACAAATCTCTCATTTCCAATCATATCAAATTCATCAGTTTGGACAGCTCTTCTTGTCTAACACACTTCATTTGACGTTCCAGAAAAGCCTTTAAAGCAATTATTTCTCCAAAGAGCCATCATAACCCGGAGCAGCTCCTTTGTTCCGGATGTAGTTTAAAATGTAATTGTCAAAGACTAGTCTTCTCAGTCTGTGTATCTCAACATATGCACACAAAACAGATCTGTGACAATAATATGAACTCAATTGGTCGTAATCACCCTTGTCACACGAAGTTGGTGTGCTTTCGGGACCTCAACATCGAATTCTGAAGTCTCAAATCGTATTTGTGGAAAATTGCTTCTTTCTAGAAAACTACGTTACTTCAGAGGGAGCTTTTTCTCACAATGTTTTATACTATCACCAGCTTTCCATTGCTCGTAATACCCATGGAGTTTTTTATTTTGAGAACTTACCAATAGTGTCCACTGCCTCTAAGGAGTTGGAAAGGGTGAGCGGCGGTACCAATCGGGTTCTTACTTAACTGCCATTGGAGGTGAGGAATGGACAACTATTACGTCACTGATGCGTAGCCATAACTACATTTTCAATAGATTTTGTTATAAAGTTTATGAAGTCTGCTATTATTAATCCCTCTGTGCGGTTTACTGTTTTAAATATAGAGTCCCGTTTTTCGGCGTTCAATTTTTTTCTTTCTTTTTTTCTTTTTAAGTACACATAAATTCTCCGTACGTGGACAATATAAATAATATGTATTGTATCGTATCGTACTGTTTTGTATTATTGCATTGTTTTGTACTATAGACTATTGGATTTTATCGTTATACAACGTTGGCGTGTTTTGTGATGTGTTGTAGTCAAGCGTCTTGTGCTGTAAACTATTTGTCTAGTAGGTAAGACACTGCTCTAGAAATGCAAAGGTCGTGGGTTCAAATCCCAACCGAGTAATATGCCTGTGATTTCTTTTTCAACAGAACTCGGGTATAAGTACTGAGTATACAGGGCATGTGTATATGGGTAAAAATAAAAAATTAATATAATTTGTATCAACTTCTGAAATTCTTGAGTGCAATTTATTCCGAAGCTGCGGCGATAGATAAGTAGAAATAATGCGGTACCGCTGCTTCATGGTAATTCAAGCTCTGGATCTAAGGATGCTCCACGGGCCGCTGCTCCCCATCCAATGGTTTGAAGATACAATCCATATCACCTCCTTAAGGATCAAAGCTCCCTGTTTGCAGATGGATGCAGATAAAACACCGCAACTGGATGAAACCTTAAAGGTACCGGATACTTTTTTTATGCAAGTCGCCAGACACACAAGGCCTGAAGGCCACTTCAAGGTGTGGGCTACATTTTGTCCAGAGGCAGTTGCCACCTACTCTTAGGGATAAAACAGGGTTACCCCTTTTACAGTCCAAACGGATGAGGCTTGGGTATCATCAGTCCGAAGCCTGGCCGGTAGAGCAGAAAGCACTACCTCCCCAATTTGGTCGAAGACCAGGGTTCTTACTTGGTGTATCCCATCTAATGCTTAAAATAACAAATCTGTGGAATTGTCGACTCAATTGGTCATCGAAGTTTCAGGAGAATAATGAAAGAAAAAAACACCCTTGTCGCACAAAAATGTGTGTGCTTTTAGATTCATCTTAATAAGTCTTTTAATATTTGAGTGAGAAATTACCTCTTTCTCAAAAAACTACGTTATTCACATCAGAGGGAGCCGTTTCTCACAATGTTGTATACTACCAATATCTCCCCACTGCTCGTTTCTCAGTAAGTTTTATGCTGAAATTTATTTTGAGTAATTATGTAAAGAGTCCAGTGTCTTTAAGGATCAAGCACCCTGTGTGTAGATGGATGCCGATAAAACACAACAACTGGACAAACTTTATAGACAGCGTGCGGGGATTTGTTACGTTGGACTAGTCCAAAGCTTATAGTCCCGAGTAATCGATGCTGCACCTCTTCGCTTTAAAGACATTATGACGAGTGTCAAACAAAATTCACTGAGAACTTTTAGCTAAGAAACCCGCACTGGTACGAAACCGTTATTAGGTTGTATATTGTTGTATTTTATTTTCAAATAAAGTTGAGCTTTACGAAAGTTTACTCATTAGTTATAAACATACACTATAATTTGATCCTTGGGGAAAAATAGTAAAACTTAATTGACTAAAAGGGCTGACCTAAACATGTCATATTGTGGATGCTTTAAAGACAGTCGACACTATTGGTGATTGTCAAAGCAAAGGCCACACTTGGTGTATCTCAACATATGCATACAAATAACAAACCTGTGAAAATTTGAGCTCACTTGGTCGTCAAAGTTGCGAGATAATAATGAGAGAAAAAACACCCTTATCACATAAAGTTGTGTGCTTTCAGATGCTTGATTTCGAGACCTCAATTTCTAAACGTGAGGTCTCGAAATCAAATTCGTGGAAAATTACTTCTTTCTCAAAAACTATGCCACTTCAGAGGGAGCTGTTTCACACAATGTTTTATACTATCAACTTCTCCCCATTACTCGTTACCAAATGAGGTTTTATGCCGATAATTATTATGATCGATTACCAATAGTGTCCATCACTGCCTTTAATAGAATTTTCAGGCTATTTTTTCCAGGGGATTTTCTTTTTTAAATCTTACTAAAGTAGGAGGAATATCGAGCTATGCAAAGTGTTAGACTAAGGGACATGACGGTTGTTTGATCCGTAGGACGTCTAGCTTATATTGCTCTTACATTGTAAAAGAGATATTGTAAACGAGACATCATAGTTTCCCAAAATCAGCACACTTCGCATCCTTTTTCAATTTGTCGTTGTAACCCTGGTTATGTGTAAACACCCACAGAGTAAAATGATCTTTAAGTTTCCTCAACTGCCTTGGGCAAGAGGGCGTCCCTCTAGAGATAAACGCGAAAAGGGCTCGGGTGATGTTTTATTGACCTAGTCAAAGGTACTCGAAGAGGTTCCGCGTTCGGGTAAAATATATCAATCCAATAATATGTAGAATATTTTGAAATTTTTGAAGGGTTTTGGTACATTTTGTAGTTCACGTTTTTGGCCATGAAATGAATCCTTACTAAACCGTGAAAGAAGATGTTTGTAATAATTAAAATTTACCTGTAGAAGTTTCAGCTTCAATAGTTGTCAAGTTTTTGAGAAACAAAAACTGAACATCACAAAGCAGCACCTCAGCAAGTAATATTTTCAGGCAAGCCTTTCCACAAACTGTGGAAATTTAATTTAAATCTGTGGACTTTTGTGTTTCACAAACACTTTCCAGAAATGCATTTCAAGGAGATCGAGGTGCATTTTATGGTTTTTAAAGTTTAGTGTTTGTTTTCAGAAAGATTCAGCTATGGTAAAAATAGATAGGCAATTACGACTCGTTTTACTTATACCACAAACTATTTTGGTCTGGTAACAAGCTTACAGAAGCTATTTATTGTATTCTTATTCCATTATCAAAGGCATTAAGACATCGGCTTCTCTGCACCGTTCCTTTATTCAAAATTTCTTGCAGCAGACTTTTCCTCTACTCTCCGTAATCTTCTGATCGGTTATAAATGTAATGACGGTTTCAATTTAAAAGGGACTGGGAGCGGGACATGTTTGAAGTGTTCTTGTGGTGAAATGTTGGTCTAAATGACAAATTCAAGTGTTACATACGGACTACTTTTCCCCCTCAAAAACATTAAAGGTAATATACAGGATTGGTTGAGTTGACAAAAAAGACAGTGTTCATGGTTTGTTTCGTTGTGCGAGTCAGAAGGGATAAAAGGTGAAAACAATGCACTATTTCCATCTTGTAAACACATTGTAAAAAAAACCAACGAAATTAGCTGTCTTGGGTTCTCGAAATACTTCATTAAAATGTAATGAAATTTTAAAACAAATAATTTGTTATCCACATCCTTGTCCTTTTCTAATAAAGGTAGAAGGGGGGAGTTCCACCTTGTATCCATGGCAACAAGAATCTACCAAATCTTGTAATATTTTTCTTGGAAGGTAATTTTCTTGCAATAACTTTCTGTACAGAATAAAGTTCAATTGTTATATACTTTTTTCACTCACTGTCTGTTTTGTCATTTCTAGAATAAATGTCACTCTGAATTGTCTTCGAGTATATTTTCTTAAGGATTTTACAAGAAAATGTCTCCAGAGAAATGATTGCAGATGGTTAACTTTTTTTCACAAAACAAATTGTAATCTTGAAAAGCTACACTTATACTAAATGATTTATAGATTCTAGCCGTTTCAACTTTAGGCCTTAACTGTCCAATTTCTTGAAAAATTCATCCCTCTTTATTCTATCAGTTTTAACTTCGGACATTTTGTCACAATATCTGAAAAATTTAACTGGTGAAGTTCCTCAAGGTGTTATAATGAGGCTGGTAGATAACTGAAACCATAGCTGGCTGGAACTATCAGGGCATTACTCCCAGAATCTGTTTGACGAACTCTGTTCTGTCTTTGTGTGTTTCTAGAGATGCCCACTCAGTGCAATGAACCTATCCAGAAAAGAAGAAAAAAAAACAGCAAAACAAAATGTCTGTGAATTCAATTCAATGTTTAGAATTTCCCCGAGGCTGAACTTAAAATGCCAATATCCTTCCCACATTATGAGAAAATTTGAATGTACAGATGTTCTTTTACACTTTCTTTGAAGAAAAAATAAAACCTTGCATTTTAAGGAGATTGCACTGTGCATTATTTCTTAACTTTTGTTGTATTTTGTGGGCAACTGCTAATGATTTTGCTTGCTTCTTGTCACCAGGCCTTTTTGTTGGTCAAGTGGTTAAGAATTCTGATCTAAAATGCAGGGTTCATGGTTTCGAATCCCACGCCCCAAGGACCCGGAAAAGCACTGACATATACTTGTATCCTTGGATACTTTTAAAGGCAGTGGACACTATTGGTAATTACTCAAAATAATTATTAGCATAAAACCTTTCTTGGTGATGAGAAATGGGGAGAGGTTGATGGTATAAAACATTGTGAGAAACGGCACCCTCTGAAGTGCCATAGTTTTCGAGAAATCAGTAATTTTCCACGAATTTGATTTCGAGACCTCAGATTTAGAACTTGAGGTCACGAAATCAACCATCTAAACGCACACACCTTCGTGTGACAAGAATGTTTTTTTCTTTCATTCATATCTCGCAAGTTCCATGACCGATTGAGCTCAAATTTTCACAGGTTTGTTATTTTATGCATATGTTGAGACCCACCAACTGTGAAGGCTAGTCTTGGACAATTACCAATAGTGTCCTCTGCCTTTAACTGTATTTTATGTGCAGTTTTTTCTCCTTTCTTCTCATAAACTGACATTTCAGGGAACAAGAAAATCTATGGGGGAATAAGAACAGAATTAGACTCCAACTCAAAGACAAATTCTGGAATCTGTGGGAATACATTCAAGGAGTAAGGTTGTCAAAGGCTACGTAAAAACTCTGATAGAAGTGTTGATTTCTGACAACTGGATTCGTAAACTGTGCTGATTACAATTTTTCTTACATCCCAAACATGCCTCAGGAAAAGAACACAGGAAGTATCAACTTTCCAATGAATTAAAGATTTCTTAAAAAGTGCACCTTTTAGATTGATTCAAGTCCAATGGATGAAAAACTGCCTGTTTAATCAGAGTTTGTTCTGATGCTCTCTTTTTTTACAGATGCATTGAGAAGTTCTCTTCAAATTTTTGTCCTCGTCATTCAGTTCCAAAGTACTCATTTTGCAGACAACTTTTAGGTAAGTTAGGATTTATTGGATTTGAGGCATTGCATGTAATGGTGAGGTATCAATGTATATGTATGTATATTATTTGGTTTGCGGTAACAACATGTCTGTATCTACTTGTTAGATTAGATTATGTTCTTTTTGAGAACATGACTTGCTTTATGCTCTGCCAACAGGGAGTCGATTTTTCAGAAATCGAGAGACTTCTCTACTACCGCAATGAAAGTTGTTGGGATTTTTCATAAGTATAATCGAAATGCAAAAGTTTGACATACAATCTCAGGGATGCGAGCAAAGATGGTTTTAAATGACCTTAACTTTGATTGGATAAGTTATTTGAACCTTGTTGATACAATAAATGGTCGCCCATTCTAGTACTGAACACAGACAATGGTGCTAAGAGGCACTGGACACCTTTGGTAATTGTCAAAGACCAGTATTCTCACTCGGTGTATCTTAACATATGCATAAGACAACAAATCTGTGAAAATTTGGACTCAAATGGTCATCGAAGTTGCAAGAGAATAATTAATGGAAAAACACACTTGTTGCACAATTTTGTGTGCTTTCAGATGCCTAAAAAGGCTTCAGGCCTGAAGTCTTTATATTTGAGTGAGAAATTACCTCTTTCTCAAAAACTTCATTACTTCAGAGGGAGCCGTTTCTCACAATGTTTTATACTATCAACAGCTCTCCGTTCCTCATTACCAAGTAAGTTTTTATGCCAACAATTATTTTGAGTAATTACCAATAGTGTCCAGTGCCCTTTAACTTAGCAACATTGCCTCTGTATTTCCCGAAGGGTAAACAGTATTTGATGTATCTAGATCGAACCAATACAAGTAGCATCCCAGGGCACAGCTAACTAGTTCACATCAAAGCTAAGATAATCCCACACAAAAAATTGCCCGTACAGTAGAGATATATTGTGTGCTATAACTATATAATGCACATCCCCTCTGGTCATGAAAATTATTTGATATTCATCTTGCCACCTCAAATTTTTTGTTTATGAGGTTTCTTCAAGCATATGAAGTTCACCATGAGTACTACCTGTTCATTAATAAATACTTGTTTAACATTTTCTACATGCTTGGAGGTTTTTCTCTTTCTCTGGAAAGGTTCAAACATCGAGCAGAACAAAACTCATGAATTTTAAGGGGTTGGACTTCAGGAAGTGTCATGGCCGAGCGGTTAGGAGCACCGAATTCAAACTCTGGTGTTTCTGATCAGCAGAGTGTGGGTTCGAATCCCCAGCCGTGGCACTTGTGTCCTTAAGCAAAACACTTAACCATTGCTCCGTCCTTCGGATGGGACGTAAAGCCGTTGGTCCCATGTGTTGTGTAACGCATGTAAAAGAACCCAGAGCACTTTTCGAAAAGAGAACGGTGTTCCTGGCTGTGGCTGCTGGATGCGCCGTAGCACCTTGTAAATCCTTATAAGGTGCAAAATAGTTGGGTCTCAGAATCCATCACTGCAATAACCTATCTTTCTGAAAGTTTGTATATACGCAGCGCCTTGAGTACCTTGTTTGGTAGATACATGCGCTATATAAGACTTTGATATTATATTATTATTATTATTATTATTATTGCTAGGAGCTTTAGGTGATTCGCTGGAAGGTAAGTAAACAATGTACACAAAATCTGATGATCTTTTTGGTGATTTTTTTGTTTGTTTTGATCAAAGGTTTCATACAATATGTGCAGCTGAATGTGTGGGGGTTTTACGATGATGTTCGGTGTTTAGCGGGATGACGTCATTACCATGTGAAAAGTGTAACCCAAGGCCTCCAGGTGTCGTTTCTTGATTATTTCTCTGCCGAGTGGTCGTTCTGGGAAGTTGGCACAATACTGTGCATGCCGAGTCAAGTCAATTGCTATCGTCTGCTCTTCTTGCTTCGTGGCTGTGATTAAAACATCTGGAAATGACAAGGAATTAAAAAGAAAAGTACTTTATAAGAGCCACATGAAAATGAACATCAATTCATTCAAAGAATTGTACAAAGAATGGGAGACTTTCTGGGACGATAGAGGGCAGCAGACTTACCGGGTAAATCCATTGTTCTCAGAATTATGCGCATGTTCAGAACTACGTAAACAATGGAAATTTACTCGGTATGTCTGCTGCCGCCTAGCGTTGGAAAGTCTCCTATTGTCTGCATCAAGATTACAAAATAATTCTAAGACATTTCAGGTTTACTCCTTTTGTGGTGCTTTGTTCTCAATATCAAATAAAAAATATTATTTTTCTCATGAAAATATTGTACCTCACAAACCTGATATCATTTTTTTAAGCCAAATGCAAATTATTGTTTTCCGTTGATCAAATAGTCATGGATAATTCAGTCAAGGTTTTCTGTACATCTCCTACTCTCTTTACCATTTGTGAAATTTAAAAGAAATATATTTATGAAACTAAGAAAAAGGTTTCGGTGCTATTATTAACCCTGAAACTTTTTACTTCTTCACTCCAACCCCCCACCCACTCGCTTACCTACTGTATATCCATGACCGACAGTTACATCGGTTGCCAGGCAACGTTGTGTATTCTGAGTCACATCTTTGAACACTTCTGCCAACGACACCTTCAATTTGCGGATCCCTTCAGCGTTTGCATCTTCACTCGCATGGTCGGCTGCTCCGAGTGGATGTGACAGATGTATGGGATGATCCCGATCACTAGGGGAATGTCCCCCGGGGGGTAGGAGCTCCGGTCTGTCCAGTTGGATCATGGTGCGGAGGAAGTGTAGATGGGAGGTGGCTTTACAATCAAAGATCAACAGGAGAGAGAAAGGGACAAAAATGAAACCAAAAAATTTTACCAAAAGAGTTCTTTTAATCAGGGTTGCATTGATCTAGTAAAAAAAGCTTTTAAAAAAGGGCTGACCCATTTTGTTTTAGACACAATATGTAATGTTGCTATTTTTAATTTGTTTTAAGGGGGTGGAGGGGTGGTTGAATCTCTATTGCTTGTGCTGTACAGTTGTGAGGGAGCAATTAGTCAGCCCTTGTGTATAATGCTGTACCTTATCTTGATTCAAAGACTGTGAGCATACCAGTGTACCTTACAACGTTACATATTGATTCAAAGCCAGTAAGCATGCAAGCTGCAGCAGCAGTAGTTTTCCCAACGTTAACAATGCTACTTAGTCTTGATTCAAAGCCAGTAAGCATGCGAGCAGCACCGTTTTCTAATACTAACAATGCTGTTAAATTTGTTTTGATTCAAAGCCAGTAAGCAAACACTTACAGTACACTGCTGTACCTTATATTGATTCAAAGCTAGTAAGTGTACGAGTGGTAACAGGCTTGCCAATGGTACCAAGACTGTACCTAATCTCCAGGGATACAATGCTTTCAGCAAGGAAGACGTTAACACCCGTATTCATTGCAAAAATTCTTGCTCAAGGATACCCTGAAGGGAATCGGATCTCGCTTGACAGAGTGCCTGATTCCCCTAAAACAGTGCAATATTCCACTAAGGGCAATTTAAGCATGGCTTTCAATGCATTTAGCTTTACCTCAGACTCGAGCTGCTTTTAAAATCTTCAAATCCGGTCTAGTATTCTAAATGCAAAGCTGTTTGCAATTGGACTTTCAAATGTCAAGCTAGTCCTATAAAAAGGAATTCCAGTTTGGTTAATTTGTATTTAAAGTCTATTTTACCTATTTAAATACACCATCGATTAATTACTAATGTCCTATCTTGTGAAAAACAGATCATCACAGCCGAGGTGTGAAACGTTTTCCTTCCAAAGCCATACATTTAAGTGTTTGGTTGAGGGTGTTTGATAGCCCTGGGTTATTTCCAATTTTCCAGTGAGCATGGCTTTCAATGCATACAAGACACGACCAAAATTATCATACAATTTATATTCATAGCTACATAAGCTTTAGGCTACATACGTGGTGAGAAAATTGCTTAAATTAGACTTGGTTTGTTTTCAGAATTGTAACAAACTAGACTTTGAGTTCAACTGGTGTTACATACAAGCTTCTCATAACAACAATTTGTAATTTTAAAGGCAGTGGACACTATTGGTAATTACTCAAAATAATTATTTGCATAAAACCTTACTTGGTAACGAGCAATGGGGAGCTGTTGATAGTATAAAACACTGTGAGAAACAGCTCCCTCTGAAGTAACGTAGTTTTTGAGAAAGAAGTCATTTTCCATGAATTTGATTTCGAGACCTCAGATTTAGAATTTGAGGTCTCGAAATCAAGCATATGAAAGCACACAACTTCGTGTGACAAGGGTATTTTTTCTTTCATTAATATCTCAAAACTTTGATGACCAGTTGAGCTCAAAAATTCACAGGGTAGCTATTTTATGTATATGTTGAGATACACAAAGTGAGAAGACTAGTCTTTGAAAAATTTACCAATAGTGTCCAGTGTCTTTAATGACATATTTATCAATGGTAATGTGAATGGTACATATTTGGCGCAATATCTCTTTGAAGGTGTACATTGTGATATACACGCCAAACTACAGAGACAATGGTGTCAATTGCCTCATTGCCCCCTGGTCACTGCCTTGGTGCCCCTTGAAATGTTCCAGTAGAAGTTGATATTTCCATTGGGAGGTGCCTTGCCCTTATACAAGAACCAAGTATCAAGAAATGGTTCAGGACATGCTTTGTTTTTGAAAGGCCAAAGGCACCAAGGCGTTTTCTTCGGTGTAAAGGGCACCTCAATACGGAAATGATCAATTTCTATTTCAACATTTCAAGGGGCACCAAGGCAATGAAAAGGGGCAACAGAGACAATTCTTTTTGTTCATGCTGTTGCATCCAGGAAATATCAGGCCTGAATAAGTAATACTTTAAGGCAGTGGACACTAATTGGTAATTACTCAAAATAATTATTAGCATAAAACCTTACTTGGTAACGAGTAATGGGGATAGGTCAATATAAAACATTGTGAGAAACAGCTCCCTCTGAAGTGCCATAATGTTCAAGCAAGAAGTAACTTTCCACGAATTTGATTTCGAAACCTCAGATTAAGTTGAGGTCTCGAAATCAAGCATCTGAAAGCACACAACTTCGTGTGACAAGGGTGTTTTTTCTTTCATAGTTATCTCGCAACCTTGAGGACTAATTGAGCTCAAAACTTTCACAGGTTTGTTATTTTATGCACATGTTGAGATACACCAAGTGAGAAGACTGGTCTTTGACAATTTTACCAACAGTGTCCACTGTCTTTAATTCTATGCAAATTTAGGAGTTTGATTTTTCTCTGCAAGTGTACAAATTCTCATTTTTTTTTATCCATAATTTGACTTGTTTTTTTCCCCTCTAAAATTCCATTTCAATCTCTATGCTGATGTATTCAGAATCCCATGAAACAGGGTCATTGCCAAAACAAATGGGTTTATTCATCGGTTGACTTCATCGATCAATACCATTTGCAATCTCCAATTCCAGTCATCCATATTTTTTAGCCAGTGTTTTCTTTTATTCAGTTTGAAGTCATCTAGAGTATGTCAGACGTATCCAAGGCCCACCCATCGCTTGCATTTAATGTAGGTCAATTGTTTATGAATGGAGTGGTTCGACACACAGTGACCCTGATCCCTTTTAATATCTGTATATTTGTAGAATTCATGTTTTATTGTGTTCTTATTTTGTATGGAATTTTATTGATAATTAATAAGCAGTTCTATCCCTCCATTTCTGGCGCTTGGGCTGTGAATGTGGTATGAAATATAGGCTATATCAATATGAATTTAAACTTACAATATTTTCATAATTGACTACATGTAAATAAATGTAGAAAAACAAAATTCAGGACTCCTTGAATCTGCAGGTGAACCTTTTGCCAGTGACATGTATCTCAGCGCATGTAGTGTCATGTAAAACATTTGGTGTAGGGACAAAACTGACATCCATTTAAAAACTCATTATTAATTCATACTTTGAGTTGTAAGTCTCCCAACTTCAGGTTATTTCCTTTAACACTGTTTAAGATTCAAAACATGTACTTAATTGAACAGGGTTCTTTTGTCAGTCTGCAAGGCATTATGTGGGGACAACGTACACTGTACGAGTAAGAAAATCTTTTGGGAGTTTTAAAGGCTTATTCTTGTTTAAAGGCAGTGGACACTATTCGTAATTACTCACAATAATTATTGGAATAAAACCTTATTTGGTTTGGTAACGAGCAATGGGGAGCTGTTGATAGTATAAAACATTGTGAGAAACAGCTCCCTCTGAAGTAACGTAGTTTTTGAGAAAGAAGTAATTTTCCATGAATTTGATTTCAAGACCTCAGATTAAAAATTTGAGGTCTCAAAATCAAGCATCTGAAAGCACACAACTTCGTGTGACAAGGATTATTTTTCTTTCATTATTATCTCGAAACTTTGATGACCGATTGAGCTCAAATTTTCACAGGTTTGTTATTTTTATGCATCTACACAAACTGTGAAGGCTAGTCTTTGACAATTACCAATAGTGTCCACTGCCTTTAATTCAGCGAGTTATGAATAATACATTATTTCCAATACACTGAATAAACACCTTCACTTCAAGTACTGTTATTTGTATAAAATAAACTACCAAAACAGTTTAGATTAACATTTTAAAAACCTATTTTTGTTGATTCAGGAAAGTTAAAAGTTTTTATTTTATTTTAAAAAGTACTGTGGGAAAAAATGGCCCAAAGGTAGGTGGTCGTAAATGAATTTAAAAATATATCGCAGTCCCCACATTATCTCATGTCCATTAACCATGTAAAAACAATGTGTACATATTTGTCATTGTTTGTAGGATACAGACATTTTGGGGTATGACTTCATTTTGAAAATGTTTTTTTATTTTGAAACATTTGATCAACGTGCGGCTCCCTTATTTTTATTTTTCCATTCTACTCAATGTCAACTAAGCAAAGAGTGGGCACAATTTCATAGAGCTGCTTTAAGAAGCATAAAAAGTACTCAGCATAACAAAATTATGCTTACCAGAATAATGTTACCAGCCAAACTACCATGTCACAAGAGCAATTTGTGACTGGTAACCTGCTGATTTCTGCTTAGCAGAAAAAAAAGGTGACCAATATTCTCTGCTTTAAAAGCAGCTGAACTGAGATATATGAAATTGGGCCCTTGAGGGAAAAAATATTCTGGTCCCATTTTGTCACTATGAGAATCAATACTGGTTTTATGTTACTGAACACAGGGAGCAAGAAAAGATGGTTGCAGTAAGAGGGATAAATACAAACCTTCCCCGGACTCAAAAGATCGTCTGCTGAGGGCTCTCGTCACCAGACTAGGAGGGAAAGATCCACACTGAGCCAGCAGTTCCGTCAATCTCACCAACTGTCTGTAGACAACACCAAGATCATCACGCTGGCTCTCCTCAAGCTCGCACTCCGCCGCATCCTCTACGAGATCAAAAACACCAATGTCCGTTGGAGTATGATGAAACTTTGCAAAGGGGGTGACCAGTTTGATAAGGGTACCAAACTTCACCCCTTCAAGAGACCTCTCACAAACTGATGTCGCAAGTTTGTTGAGGAGATTCTTGTGAAGGAACCTTTGGACGGAGTAGGAGGCAAGGATTTTTGAGAGGTCGTTGAAACTCCACTCATTGATGCTGTCCGCTATCAGATCCCCGGCTTTCTCCAGGAGGCGTGGACTGTAACACTGCCAGCTTGGCAGAGAGTCTAGTACTCGCCTCAGCATGTCCGGGGGTAGGTGCTCAATATACGCAGTGAGAATCTCACACGCCTCCCTCAGAAATTCTGGATTGTGGTATCCTATGGATTCCAATGCGAACATTGTATTGGTGGTGTCTCTGACGACTGCTTGTGGGTCTGTTTCTGCTTTAGCTTTCAAAATGGCGATGCTACGAATGGCCATCTGGGAGAGTGTGCGTTTATCGAGGTGTTGGCCGGTGGTGTAAAGGAGGGTGTTCAACGATGTGACATTGGCGCAGGTATCGATGCGTGTGGGTACCAGCAGAGCGATGGCCTGCAGCAATGCAGTCACACGCTGGTCATTTTGTTGCATTTTGTTCAGCTTGCTCGCTAACATCGCCAATTCATCGCAGTTCAAGGAGTTCAGTCGATGTTCTGCGTTCACCAGAAGAGTCTGGATCATCATACTACTCTGAGGTATCCCGAGATCCACCACAGCTTTCAAGACATTCACAAGAGAGTTTGAATCCAACGCCCTGGCATGCCGCAGAGTCAACTGGCACAACTTCACAAATTCCTTGTCTCGATGAACACTAAGTCGATTCTCTTCGGTCACTTTTACAAGTTGCGTAGAGTTTCCTTGATCGTCCTCCATGCTGGTCGCCATCTGATTTTGAATCTGAGATAGCTTGATGATAGCCTGAGCTGCATGAACTTCAGTTAAATCTCCACCAAGTTCTCTAACAGCCTGGAAGACGGCAGATGTAGAGAAGGCATCGTGTAACTCCTCAAGCACTCTCAAGCTTCTCCCGTCGACGATCTTTTCAATCGGAACAATCTCAGACGATCTGGGTTGTGCTTTTACCGTTCTTGGTGTGTGTGCTTTTCCTACCGGATGATGCCATGCTTGTGAGCCATAAGAACGCTCCAAAGTTTCAAATGAAATACCAGGGAATTCATTGGTACCAGAAGGTTTTGCTCTGCTGATTGCGAATGATGATGTCTCCCATTTCTTCAGCATGTGTCTTGCAGTGCGTGTGAGCATGATGCTGTTTTTGGTTGCAAACATGATTAGTTGAATGTAGTTTAAAAGTACCTTCTTTGATGACTAAATATCAGGTTCAATTCAAGTATAGGCCTTCTTGAAAATATCTGTAATAAAAAACAAATGTTTTTAAACTTTGTACTCCATCAAAACATGTCAAACGCTTTCTTCTGCACCCCCAGATTGGGCCAGAGCTGAAAGAAAGCAGAAGAGACAATTTAATTAAGTAAAAATACTGTGACAACCTGACCCAGTGATTATTGGTACTACAAACTAGAGTAGTGTGCGTCAAGTTGTGGATGTGTGCACATGTCTAGTTTATAATAAAGGCAAACTAAATTGATTTGTATAGTTCAATTGGGATAAAACCACTTTTTTTAAAATGTCCATAGGGGCCTACTGGCACAATCATTTGAAAACATCCTCAGGACAGGTGCCAAAAAAAAAAAAACGGCCGGAATTTGGGGGTTGTTCTAAAACCCCCTCGACCCACGACCCCCTCGACCACTCGACTTTATTGCGATTTGTTTTTTTTGTACACCGAAATTGCTACAGTTCACAACCTCAGCCAATCACGCACACATTTGTATGCTGACGTAGACTACACCATGCCTCGCACAACACAGCGTACGAGACAAACCATACACACGTTGTATGCACGAAGCAAACTGCGCGTGACTGGCTGCTGAGATCGGTCCTGTGGCAATTGTGATGTACAGAAAAAAAAACGCGGCATTTCCACGCGTATCTCTTTAATAAATCTAAAGTGTATTAAAAAAAAAATTATACAGAAAAACAATATAAACTAAAAGCAATCTCATTCAATACATTCAATCACAAACAATAATAAATGTTTAACCTGGTCGCAAAACAATGACTAAATGAATCAATAATTACTTGCGTTCATATTAATTAGTGTCCGCCATCTACAGGAAAAGCATGTGGGAGGATGTCTCAAGAAACAACACACACATGGGCGCCGCCATGTTGATTGTGATCTGTGATCGTTCTCAGCGCTAAGCAAGCGTACTCGCGTACTCTAACGAAATGTGGATACACGAGGTTGAAATTTATGTCTAGACTGGTACCGGTGAGTGATATCAATGGACAGGTGGCGATGACTAATCGATCACCGCACATTTTGACTACTGGGTCCCAGACAATTAGAAGAGTTTCAGTTTTGTCGCACGAAAAACCGGAAAATTCTAACAACCCGTCGACCATTCTTCACGCCGTCCTGCTTTCTTTATACCTTGCCAAAGTAAATATTCACTTTCAAAATGGCCCCACCTCCTAAAGATCGGTGTATAGCTGTCATGGGGTTCAGATCTGTTGGTAAGTTTTAAGTTTCTTTTTGTTTTTATAGAGAACTTGAAAAATTTGCTCGGTCTTCAGTTTTTGAGATCGATCAGCTCCCCCATGCATCCACGTCGTAAACATCGGAATTCACCCATTGTGACTGGTGAGGACTAGTTTACAACTCGACCTATTCATAACTAATTCATTCCAAATTTGACTATGAATCTGAATTAAAGCAAAGTTATATGGTCAGCAAAGCATCTTATTCTTATACAAATAGTGAACCATCTTTTTATTTAAATTAATACAAATTTTACAATGAAATTTTTAATGGATGAAGACAATAATTTAGTTAATAAAACTTATTACTTAAGTCTTGATTAAGTCAAAAAGTAAATAAACAAAATCAGGCCTACCAGTACACGTTTTCACTTTCAATGTATTTGAAAGTTTCATTCAGAAATTGAAAAATAAATAGGCCAAATATTTGCTAATTAAAAATAAATTAGGTATGTAGAAATCTGTAATGGTTTGACTTTAGTTTTAAAGCTTCATGTTTTATTACGACAAACAACTTCTGAAAAGTCAAATGTCTAAATTTTGTAAACATGTAATTGTAAACATGTAAAAGTTCAAAACAAATGTCAGTCATCTTGCCCCCGGCAAAGTTGCCCCAAACAAAGTCGGCCCCTGCAAAGTCGCCCCGGCAAGCTAGCCCCTCCAGGTACAAGAACTTTCTAACATAGGCATACAGTCTGGAATAAAAATGAAATTTTGTTTTATTAAAATGTCTTTATCTTGTCTCTTTCTTCAGGCAAATCATCGCTGACAATTCAATTTGTTGAGAACCAGTTTGTGGATGCCTACGACCCTACCATTGAAAACAGTAAGTGACTAAGTAATAATAGCTCACATTCCAGCCCTCATGTAATCCCATCATCAACAGCGATTTCAGGCCTGGAATGCGCCGTATTTTTCGCCGCGTGAGGGCGCACTAAAGAGTATGTTTATCACTTCCGGGGTAAACGCGATTTGTCCTGCACAGATAGTTTTAAGTTGCTTTAGAGGTGGATTATAACGGCTCCTTGAAATGTCTTATTAATAATAAGACATTTGTAAAGCGCCTAATGCAAAAGCCTCTAAGCGCATTAAAGAAACAATAAAATAAACAATTAGAGAAAGATACAAGATACAAATAGGCAAATTACAAAAAAGAAGCTTTAAACAAATGAGTTTTCAACAAGGACTTAAAACATTGTAAAGTATTAGCTTGGCGAATATGCACAGGAAGACGATTCTAAATAAACGGTGCGGCGTAAGAAAAAGATCTGTGGCCATAAAAAATGGAAGAAGCTCTAGTAGCAGAAAGCAATGACTGTTGAGATGATCGTAAAGTCCGAGTAGGGGAATAATGATGAACAAGTTCAGATAAATAAGCAGGAGATTGACTTGTTTGAGCCTTGAAAGTTAACAGAAGAATTTTGTAAACTGTTCGAAACTTAACTGGGAGCCAATGCAATTGCATTAGTACAGGTGTAATATGGTGAGAACGAGGCAGACAAGAAACGAGGCAAGCAGCAGTGTTCTGTACACGTTGAATTTTAGCAAGATCTTTATCTGGGAGTCCATACAGAAGTGAATTGCAGGAATCAAGTCTAGTAGTGACGAAGGCATGAACAAGACGAAGAGTAGTTGCTTCATCCAGGTAGCGGCGAATTTGTGATATTTTCCTAATAGCCATGAGAGCTCCTTTGCAAACATTATCACAATGTCTACTCATGCACAATGATGAATCCATAATAACACCGAGGTTACGGGCAAATCAGATGGTTCAATGACAGACTGGGCAATTTGTATTGTTGGCGGCGAAATATTTGTGTCCGTGATTGATTAGATGTCTGTGTTGTATGTGTTCCACTTCCAGTCTGTAATAACTGTTTTGGGTATGAATTAATATACCCCCGGAAGTGATTGAGAGCGCCCTCACGCGGTCAAAAATATGGCCCACCACGCAGGTCAGGAAAGCCATATAGCCTTTGTTGCCCCTGGTCTTGGCCTTGGTGCCCCTTCAAAAAGTCTCCCAATGACTTTTAGATTTCCCAATGGAAGTGCCCTACGTGTAGTTGCAAAATGAAAGCGGCCTTGCCCTTTCCAAGATGAACCTCCAGGCCTGCAATTTGATTGAGTGCTAACAGAATGTTATGGTCAATGGTGGCACAACTGTGAACAGAACCATCCTATTTACATATGTGTAACCATGGTAACTATGTAATGCATATCATAATATTTATAACACATTACACTGGCATACATTGTGTAATTGTAAATTGTGTATCATTCAAAACAACAATGGATGATATTGAATGGTCAGACAGTAAGAGAGTTGACTTTGAACTATGTAATCACCAAATGATATCTTATTGCAGGCTGGCATAGTGCATCTATCATATAAAACCACAGTTGATAAAATTGAATGGTCAGACAGTAGGAGGGTTGACTTTAAACTGTGTACATGCCTTCACATTGTACAACATTGCAGGCTGGTATAGATTATCTAATTTGTCAATAAAAACCACAGTGCATGACATGTAGTGGTCATAAATTGGGATGGATTGACTTTAAACTGTGTATACATTCACCACATGATACCTATTGCATGCTGGCATAGTTTATCTACTTATGTCATTTCAACCACAGTGGATGTTGATAATGATATGGAATGGTCATGAAGATTAACGGCTTTGTTTTGTTGTTTGTTTTTCCTAAAGCATTTGAAAAGATGTTAAGACTTGGAAATCAAGAGTTCAAGCTGAAGATAGTAGACACGGCTGGTCACGATGAGTATTCCATCTTCCCACAATCCCTCACTGTCACGATACATGGATATGTCCTGGTCTACACTGTGACGTCACAGAAAAGGTAATCGTTGAAGGAAAAGATGAAGCAAGGTCTGAATAAAAGGGTTTTGTAGATACATCTTTTTGGCCACACCCGAGGGCTTCTCAAAGCGCTTCCAACATTATAACCCTGATCACTGGGCCTTTTCATTCCTTAGACCATCTCAGCTCCCTGGGGAGTATACAGCCTGTGCTGCCAAATATGTAGCACACTAAGCTAAATCAATCACAAGAACCCAGCCCTGATACTTCGGCTTTTAAGGGGCACGGCAGTTTTGCCTTGACTTTTTGTAAAAATTTAGGGCACCAAGGCAATTTTCAAAAATTTGGAAGGGCATCACGGCAATCATAAAAAGTTGCGAAGGGCACGACGGCAGTTTGAAAAAAAACCTCCGAGAATGCCTGTAAAAAATAGTTCTTCCAATTGTTCCATTTTCTAACTGTTACCCAATGAAAAAAGAAAGCATTCATCTAATTCAACAAAATAAAGAACTACAACTACTTACAATACACAATAAATAATTTTTGTTCATACGTAATCCTACTATTGGTCATGCATGTTGTGTAGTTTTTCGTAGAGACGCTAAAATTCCCACGTAACTGCTCCATTTTGACACGATGTTGACAGAATAAATGCATGCGGTGCGCGACGCCTATGCTGTACATGATGGTACATCAATGTACCAAGCATGGGGAAAACCACTATCCCAGCATGCAAAGACACGTCGAGTCTTTTTATCAAGGCGTTTAGCGTTGGTTCGCGAATTTTACCACTAGAGGGCGTTTAATCTCACGCTATCGCTCTGTTCCGAAATGCCTCTAGCGTTCGATGTTTCAAGTATTTTTTTGTCGCACGCAAAGAACAACGACTAACGGGCCTGAAATCTGCTGTTGTGCCTTACGTGCGTGAAATTGGGGTCTATTTCGTTGCGTGAAACTTACACAGACAGCGGGACTTTTTGGCTTATTTTCGAACTTTGACAACGTTGAATATAATTTGTTTTCGGGAGGAAGGGTACGGCGGCAATGATGAGAAAAGGGCACGGCAATCATTGCCGTGAAAAATTGGGTTTTAGAAGGGCATTGCGGCAATCGGTAGGGGCAACGCCGTCTTTGCCGTCGTGAAGTATCAGGGCTGAGAACCATCTCTGCCCTCACCGGTACCCATTTACCTATAGATGGGTGGAGAGAAGCAATTATAGTTAAGTGTCTTGCTCAGGGACACAAGTGTCACGACCGGGATTCAAACCCACACTCTGTTGAACAGAAGCACCAGAGCTTGAGTTCGGTACTTATATCCACTCGGCCACGACACCCTACAATGATGAACAATAACAATATAGAAGTTCTGATAGCATTCATATTAACACAACATGGAGTTAAAAATTAAAAGTAAAGAGAAAAGTCCACACGGAAGATGAAGAAATATGGAGAGAGGATTTTCTATTTTAACTTAATGCTGAAAGATGTTATCGATACAAAAAGTATTTTCCTTTTTTTGAGTATTGAGTACAACATTAATGAACTTATTTTAAATAACTTTTTTCTTTTTTGCCCTAACAGTTTTGATGTTGTAAAAATCATATATGAGAAGTTACTCGACACAACCGGAAATGTAAAGTAAGTGAAGCTCCATATGTTGCCATGGATACATGTACACCCATTTTCATTGGTCGCCATCAGTGAAGTCAAACAATTGAATATTTTTAAATAATAATAAAAATATATTGTTACAGCGTTTAATACTTTGTTTCTAAGCGCATGGTGCTGGTGTCCTTGAAGACTATAGTAAACCAGGGCAACGTCACCAAAACACAAGGATACAAATGCGCACCTTGTGTACGCACCACGCACAAATCTATAAAAAAACAACAAGAAAACACTTGGGCAAACCCCTTCACCTTCTTGGCCATGCCACACTGGTGATATTGACAAATAAATAAACAAGGTTGTCACAGCAAGTACAGAAATGGGCCTTCCGTGTTTGAATGGTCAGGGATAATTAATCACACTGAAGAGGTTTTAGGTCTGGAAAGATCCCACGTGAAAGTGTATCCATAAAGTTCAATTACTAGATTGGTACGAGTGTCCTTTCGCACATGACGTCTTCTGAGTCGGGTGCTTTTGCCTGGAAGGTCAAAAGACAGTTTATTATTCATTGGCCAATCCTGTGCGATGCACGTACACTCATCAGTGCGTTTGCATTATTTCGTCATCGGTTTACCTCTAAGAAGGCGGCTTGTTGACGTCAAGGCAAAGTCGTTTAAAAGATATCATCATGGGTTGACATTTTGTTTTGAATAATTTGTCATTTTCTTCTCCACAGTGTTCCAGTGGTTCTAGTCGGAAACAAGAAAGATCTACATATGGAGAGGTTCGTTCTACTGATTTATTTATTTATTTATTTTTACAAAGATTTCTTTTAAAAAAAAAAGGGCAAGGAGGAGCCACTTTAGACACCCGCAATTCTCAAGAGATTTTGTTTATTTTTTTAAGGAAAAGTACTCTATCATCTATGATCTATCATCATTAATTTGGGCCGCATCCATCATCTAGGCGTCTAGTCACCCAGTCCCCCCTTAGCCACCCAGTCCAGACGATCAACACTTAGTCTCTTAGTTTGATGAAAATGTGTGTGGGTGTGGTTTCTTAGAGCTGGCCCATTAAGAAAATGACGTCTTTATTCCTGATTCACTAGTTTCGATTTCAACTATTGGTTTTAATAATACATGGGATTTGAGGCATTGCATGATGAGGTATCAATGTATAATGTTGCCGGTAACACCATGTGTGTATCTACCTGCTGGGTAGATTATGTTCTTTTGAGAACTTGTCTTGCTAAATATTCTACCACCGCAGAAAACATTTACGAAGAACAGAAAGAAGCCACAATTGTTGTTATTTCAATGATGTCAATTTTGGCTCTGCTATACTTCAAAGCCTTACTCAGTAATCAATTTTAAATTAGTCAGGTTCCCATCTTCAAAAGCGATAACGAATACTGATTGTCAAAACGCCAAAAAGGATCAGACTGTGTTCCTACCGACCTAGGTTGATCCAATTGTACTAGCTGGCTTAACTCTAAACCATGCTGCTGTCAAATGACATCTACAAATCTAGTCAAATGATGCGAGGTCAAACATGATTATGTACATGGGATAATAGCAGATCTCTGTAATTCACTAGCCTCAAAGTGTGATGTCAGATGTTTAGGCTCATTCGACTGCAGTCACCCACCAGAACTTGCTGGCCAGTGAAAAGAGTGCCCTCGCTTGACTTTTACAATGAAAAAAAGAAACAGATGAAAAATGAAGGAACAAAATTGTGATTTGCCTATTGATTTATAAGGACTGTAGGAGTCGGGGTAGGTGATTTGTACACTGACTTGTTGCACATCGGTGAAAGGGTAAAACACTAAATTTGTATAAATTACCCCCTGCTGTGATCAATTAATGTTGTATTTTGTTATTATTTTTTTCAGAGTTATTTCAACAGCGGAAGGGAAGGAGCTTGCACAGTCTTGGAACGCAGACTTTATAGAATCATCAGCTAAACAAAACGAGGTGAGACTCCGCAATGTTAGTGAAGTCAAGGCCTGATACTTCAAGGAGGCGACGAAGGGCGATTGCCTCCATGCCACCAGGTCATTGCCTTGGTGCCCTTGTTGTGTTCCAGTAGAAATTTACAATTTCCTCATAGGGTGCCCTTTACCAAGGAGAACATACCTTGGTGCCCTTGCCCATTCAAAAACGAAGGCTACAGGCCTGCGCTACAGTTCAAACTTGGTATCGGACACCAGGGATTTGTTTGTGTTTTCACCCATCCTGACAGAAAGAAGGCTGTCCTTATTGTTGTCAGTGCAAAAACGTATAATCTACATAAAATAATTCTTGGATTCCCTTTTGAGGCATTGTTTTTAACCAGTTAAAGGGTGTATGTACTTTTTTCAAAAAAAAAAACCACAATGTCCACAGATTGACATTAAACTTACACAATTTGAAGATAATGATAGTAGACTGCTTCCCTTAAAGGAACGTTACAGAATTGATAAGAAAACAAATTGTCAAGATCACAGATTTACTTCGGACTTGCACGGTCTAAGAATGATGATAGTAGAAAACATCCCTTGAAATATTTATGACTGAAATGTCATATTTGGTGAGAAATAAATAATCTAATTACGCGTTTGGGGTATATCGCTCAGTGAGCGTTTTTTTTTTTTTTTTTTTTTTTCGTCCATCGATTTCATGCAAAGTGTGTAATCGGTTTTTCACTATTTTCCCGTGACCCAGATGGCCGATCGATCTCAAACTTCTACAGGTTTGTCAGTTTTTGTATGTAATGGATTACATAGAGTGCTTACACTGCCAGCAACTGTTTTGTTAGCAAAACCAATTCTGTAAATCCTTTAAAATATTACTTACTGAGGTGCTGTAGTTTTTGAGAAATGAGTAAAACCATGTCACAAAAATAATTTTTGTCTCAGTTTTAGCATGTAAAAACGTATTAAACTTGTTTAACTCATTTCTCAAAAACTCTTGCACCTCAGTTAGTAATAATTGAAGAGAAGATTTCTACTATCATTATCTTCAAACCCTGTTAGTTTATCGTTAATCTGTGGACATTTCGAAAAAGTGATCGAAATCTACATTACTACAGAGGGATACGTTTCTCACAATGTTTTAAGTCATCAACAGCTCTCCATTGCTTGTTACCAAGTATTTTTGTATGCTTACAATTATTTTGAGTAATTACCATCAGTGTCCACTGCCTTTAACATCATTTTGTCTGTCTGTTTTGTAATCCATTTCAGAGCGTAGTGGATATCTTCAAGACTGTTCTCCAAATTATTGAGAAGAACGAAAGGGGAACGCAAAAGAAAGACGATAACTGCGTTCTACTGTGATTCCAAGCCTGTCTACATCATGTGTCACAGCAATAAAAGGTGCGCCTTTGTATTTTTAAAGCTTTTTTGTTATCGTGTTTTTTTTTTTTGTTTTTTTTTTTGTTTTTTTTAAAGGGAGGGGTTTTAGGGCTAGTCTTTGTAACCAATTATGTTTATTTCTTACTCTTTAGCTATTGGCGTCCATGTCGGGCTAGAATAAAAAAAAATATACAGCAAACAAATTTTGAGAATTTGTCTTTTTGTTTGTTTTCGTTTTTAGTATTAATATTTTTCATGGATAGTAATTGTTGGTTTAAAAACCTTTAAAAATCAAAATGTATTGCCCTTCCCCCCCCCCTTTCTCCCTCCTGTTTCTACATTGAAATGTTTTGTCACTCTTTTTCCCCGTTTTTATTTCATATTGTTTTTCCATGGTATAAGTTTTACTCTATTCTTGTAAAAAAAAAAGTGGAGGAAGTGAATGAAATGACACTCTCTTAACCAAAGTTATACCGTATTAAAAAAGAAAAAAAACTAATAAATTTGACACAAACCCAAATCTTGAGATATATAGGGTGCGTTCGATTAGCTTCCCTGTGTCGACCCTGCAGTGCTCACACGGGTGAGCCCCTGACAAGGGTTAATTGAACGATCACTCACCCTCTCGTGGTGACGTCACGCACTTGAGCCAGCCCCAAGGTGACCTGTTCCACAAGCAAGGCACCTAGGGCTGACCCGGGTGAGCCCCTGGAATAACGTCAAAGCCATTTCAATGTACGGGGCAGATTGAGGTCGACCCGGGAAGCTAATCAAACGCACCGATTGTGTCAGTCTCAGGGAGATTTCTTTAAGCTCTTTTAACAATAAGATGGAAAGGTTTTGATTGATTGTGGGGGTGTCGTGGCCAAGCAGATAGGAGCATCAGACTCGAGTTCTGGTGGTTCATTGGGATGTGGGTTCGAATCCTGGTGGTGACACTTTTAATCTTTATCACAAACAAAGTTGGCACCTAATAAGTGTTTTTGTGTGGTATTTTTCTTGACAATTTGAATTTACTGTACTCATCTCGAAACTGATGTTGTACCATCTTAAATTTACTACACCAATATGATAAAATTAAGACCGTAGCTGTAATGTTTTTGTAAGGGTTCAGTTCCAGAAGTGTATGTGTGTGCGGTTTTTCGTTTCTTCTAAAAAATAAACATGTACTCCTTAACGAAATAGGTTTAAAGAAAAGTATTTCTCACCTGCTTTGTATCCAGTAATTTTGATATTTCTTGATTGAAACCAAACTTAACCATCAAAAATTGCAAAGTACATGTACATATTTGTATGTCCTTTTGTTCAACATGTGTAGGCAAGTAAGAATACGCACAACAATTGGGTTCTGTGGTCTTTATAAAAGACCCAACCGCCAAATAAGACACATTTAAGGTTATTCAAGTATACTTCCTTCTTGCTATTTAATTCATGTAACCAGAGAGTTAAGCTGTATACCAAACGAATGAACAATCAAAAGTTTTGGAAAACTTTCCCTAGAGATTAGAATTCCCTTGTATCTAAGAGTAATGGTGTATATTTGGAAATTGTTTAAAGACACTGGACACTATTGGTAATTGTCAAAGACCAGTCTTCTCACTTTGTGAATCTCAGCATATGCATAAAAAAACAAACCTGTGAAAATTTAAACTCAATTGGTCATCGAAGTTGTGAGATAATAATGGAAGAAAAAACACCCTTGTCACACGAAGTTGTGTGCTTTCAGATGCTTTATTTCGGGACCTCATAATCTAATTCTGAGGTCTCAAAATCGAATTTGTGAAAAACTACTTCCTCTTTCTTAAAAACTACCTTACTTCAGAGGGAGCCGTTTCTCACAATGTTTTGTTCTATCAACAGCTTTCCATTGCTTGTTACCAAGCAAGTTTTTATGCTAACAATTATTTTGAGCAATTACCAATACGGTCCAGTGCCTTTAACCTTATTTGTAAAAATAACCTTTTTGTTTCATCAGTTACCATGGTGATGAACGGGTAAACATGTGGATTTGTAATTGACGGCGTTGATTCACTATGCACTCATTCGATGGTGCTTTTTAATTTATATTAATCTGCCTTTTTTTTTTAGTTTAACAGAGTTTCTTGACTGGTACCCCTGTACATTTCTAGTTCATACTACTCACAGTAAGTGGTTACCAGTGATCCCTTGTATAGATCTAGTGTGTTGTTGTCGTCCTTGGCCCAAGTTATAGCACTACTTACTGCAAGAATCTGCGCTTACATTATCAACCCTTAGAATTCCACACTTTCCAGGGAGTGGTAAGTGCAGAATTCGGTGGTAAGCAGCACCCGGGGCCAATTGCTGAGCTACTTTTAATGCAGCTCTATGAAATGTGTGTGTTTTTAACCTTGTGTAGAACCTGTCCAATCGTTGCATTCTGGACAGTATTTGCTTTGAGGGAAAAAAAGGCACGCTGCTGTTTGAGCTGTGTGCCAAATTTCAGCTTTCCCATTGGCTAAACTGGTTTTTTTTTTTCATACATGCATGTCACATGGTATTGATACTCTATGTCCACAGCTGACATAGAGGGCGTACACACCAGACATGGACAACTAAGCTCAGTACTTTCTGTGTTGTAGGCCCATTCATTGGTTTGGACAATGAGCACATGGACCTACTCTGAGTGGCTTGGGGTTTAGCGCCCTCTATAGTTGCATGTCACATGGTATTGATACTCTATGTCCACAGCTGACATAGAGGGCGTACACACCAGACATGGACAACTAAGCTCAGTACTTTCTGTGTTGTAGGCCCATTCATTGGTTTGGACAATGAGCACATGGACCTACTCTGAGTGGCTTGGGGTCTAGCGCCCTCTATAGTTGCTTGTCTTGAGTTCTACTACTCTGGTAATAATTGTCTCGGCTGGGCTTTGTTGACTAAAAGCAGAATCAGCAGAACCATTGCTTCGGACTTCATTACTTGCCCTAACTCGAGATATGATTAATCCTAGCGTGTGTGTGAAATTGGCTGCTGGCACACAACAATGTACACTATTAACGAAACTTGTAATCTATACAATACTTTGGTATTCTTCTTAGAATATTAGTGTCTTTTCCCAGACTTCTTTCTGCTTTTTCAAAAACTAGTATGCTTTATTCCACTATAGCATGTACATTGTAATATTATTCTGTATAAATATTTAATCTTTGATGAGTAAAGAAGTAGATAACTCTTTTTAACGATCCGACAAATAAGGCAAAATGATGCCATCAGAACTTCTTCAAGTGAATTTCATTTTCCATTCTTTATTATTTTTTTGGAGGCTGCCTTTATTAGTCGTGTATAAAGTCATTCAAAGTGGAAGAATAATAAATAAATAAACTAATATTACCAAGAAATCTTGATTCTTCAGATTGTTTGTAGGGTTTGAAAGAGTACAATATCACAATCACTTGATATGCTCTATGGCCTGTGGGACTGTAGTCTTGGTTTCAAGACCTTCGCATGGATCAAGTTCCAAGTTATATCAATAGAGCCTACTGCATCATTTTAGAAGATAAAATCGCATCTTGAAAATTGACAAAAATTTGAACAAAATGCTGAACTTGCCCCTTATGATTTTTTCAACTTTTGCAAATTTTTCAACTATCAATGTTTTTCAAAATAAAGCTTAAGTTATAGGCCAAGTTGTATAAAAAGGCATCAGTAAAGCTTACCGCATCATTTTACAATATAAAATCGCATCTTGAAAATTGACCAAAATTTGGAAAAAAATGCTGGACTTACCCCTTATGATTTTTTTTTTATTTTGCGCATATTTTTCAACAATCAATATTTGTCAAAATGAAACTTGAATTCTAGGCCAAGTTATATAATAAGGCATCAGTAAAGCTTACCACATCATTTTAGAACATAACAATGCATCTTGAAAATTTACCAAAATTTGATAAAAATGCTGGACTTACCCCTTATGATTTTTTCAATTTTTACCTACTTTTCAACTATCAATTTTTCTCAAAATAAAGCTTAAATTCTAGGCCAAGTTATATCAGTAGAGCCTACTGCATCATTTGAGAACATAAAATCGCATCTTGAAAATTGACCAAAATTTGATAAAAATGCTGGACTTGCCCCTTATAATTTTTTCAATTTTTGCTAATTTTTCAACTATCAATATTTCTCAAAATAAAGCTTGAATTCTAGGTCAAGTTATATAAAAAGGCATCGGTAGAGCCTACTGCATCATTTTAGAACATAAAATCGCATCTTGAAAATTTACAAAAATTTGATGAAAATGCTTGACTTACCCCTTGGAACATTTTTTCATTTTTTACCTACTTTTCAACTATCAATATTTCTCAAAATAAAGCTTGAATTCTAGGCCAAGTTATATAAAAAGGCGTCGGTAGAGCCTACTGCATCTTTTTAGAACATGAAATCGCATCTTGAAAATTGACCAAAATTTTGATAAAAATGCTTGACTTGGCTTACCCCTTATGATTTTTACAATTTTTTTTTCTGAATTTAAAGATTTGTTTTTACGCACTAAAATTACTTCAGATTCTATTTACACCAATTCTAATCACACAACACTTGTCTTAAAGGAACAATTTGTGCAGATAATTGTAAATTTGTTTTTGATTCTCAACCAAAATTCTACGATTCTATATTATGCTTTAAAATTGGATGCAGGAGACACTACCGATGCCATGTTCATCACTTGACCTATGACACTTGACCTATGACACTTGACCTATGACACTTGACCTATAACACTTGAACTATGACACCATAAAACAAATCAAGAAATAATCACCATATAGTTTGATTTCTTGTTCATCGTGTATAATCCTTTATTAAGTTACATTCTTCACTTTGCTTTATGATATCAAGCATGCACCATTTCAACAGGAAAGAAAACACATTATATTTATTCCAAATGATTTTCCTTTTTTTATAATAATAATTTACAAAGTCATGCCCATCGTACTTTCATTCATGCTACAGTATTCAATGTTGGAAGTTTGGAAGAGAAGACGTACGATACTGGCAGTCAAAGACAATGCCGAAGACCATATGGTTTGGTGGGGTTGACCTTAGCTACAAACCTTAAAGGCAGTGTACACTATTGGTAATTGTCAAAGACGAGCCTTCACAGTTGGTGTTTCTCAACATATACATAAAATAACAAACCTGTGAAAATTTGAGCTCAATCGGTCATCGAACTTGCGAGATAAGAATGAAAGAAAAAATACCCTTGTCGCACGAAGTTGTGTGCTTTCAGATGCTTGATTTCGAGACCTCAAATTCTAACTATGAGGTCTCAAAATAAATTTCGTGGAAAATTACTTCTTTCTCAAAAACTATGTCACTTCAGAGGGAGCCGTTTCTAACAATGTTTTATACTATCAACCTCTCCCAATTACTCTTTACCAATTAAGATTTTAGGCTCATAATTATTTTGAGTAATTACCAATAATGTCCACAGCCTTTAAAACAGATGTTCTGACCAAATTCATCATTTTGCAATCATTCAATTAAAAAAAGCAAACAAGTACAATATTTGTATTTTTGGTTGCTGCATACAACTTATTAGAAACCCAATAAATGGAATGAACAAATCTTTCTCAATCCAATACTGATTGTAACTTTCTTCAAAGATTACAAATTGTTGGAAATTACAAATGTAAATTAAATGAATAGTTCTGAGAAAGTTATTCTTGAAACCTTTAACTTGACACCGTTTATTTCATCAACTGATTGAAGTAGTTCCAAACGGAGTTTGTTTTTGCAAAAACTTGTTGGATCTTTTGCGATTTCTAAAGTTTTGGGAAAAGGTTCAGCATGGAGACTGCGCATGATGCTTAACGCACACGCAATTTCTTGCATTCATGTATAATATACATTGTTTATGAACAATAAGGTCGTCAGCTCTCCACGTTCATTACTAGACACACTTTTGATAAAATATATAACTTTACAATTCCACGTTCAAAATATTATCTGACCATGGAATAATTCCTTCAACAAATTTGATCGTTTAGACTAGAGCATAATGCTATATATAACTAGGAATATCCATAGTCCATATAAAGACCAGTGCATTGGATTACTTGTATACAAAAACAAAAAATCATTGCATATCACATTTTGGTCAACTTTAAATGGTTTCCTTCGTCCACTTGGTGGCTTATTGAAGACAATATTTTTAAGGAATTACTAATTGGGAATATATTCCCACAATGGCCGACAACACACACAAATGATTAATATCACTGCAAATACAAAACACTGTAGTTGAAAAGTATCAAAATAAAACGCAATCCAAACATCACCTACTTTTTGAGAGCTCAGTCCTGCTTGGAGGGTAAAAACCTAAGAGGAGTATTTCATTATTGTCCATGATCAAATACTGGAAAAGCTAGTCAGAGACGTTTTATCGGGAAAAATTATTCTTAAAGGCAGTGGACACTATTGGTAATTACTCAAAAAAATTATTAGCATAAAACCTTTCTTGGTGACAAGTAATGGGGAGAGGTTGATGGTTTAAAACATTGTTAGAAACGACTCCCTCTGAAGTGCCATAGTTTTCGAGAAAGAAGTAATTTTCCACGAATTTGATTTTGAGACCTCAGATTTAGAACTTGAGGTCTCGAAATCAACCATCTAAACACACACAACTTCTTGTGACAAGGGTTATTTTTCTTTCATTATTATCTCGCAACTTCGATGCCCGATTGAGCTCAAATTGTCACAGGTTTGTTATTTTAAGCATATGTTGAGATACACCAACTGTGAAGGCTAGTCTTTGATAATTACCAACAGTGTCCACTGCCGTTAAAGGAAGAAGAATTGCCACTATTTGTATCTTGCAATCAGGGAGATTTTGTACAACACTCCGGGAGACATGTTTTTACATCAAACATAACATACTAGTAGGGACACAGTTTCCCTAATCAGGGAGATTTTCAAATTTGTTTACCAGAACATGGACAGATTGGTCTATTTTCAGGGAACTTCCTGCAGAATCAAGGAGAGTTGGGAGCGCTGATGGAGAGTAATTACAGATTACACTATACGGACACTATAATTTACCACACATTAGTTTAATAATGATTGAATACTTTCTGAATAAGTAACCCAAAATAAACCCTTAGTAAATACTCTTGGGTACGTAGATATGCATAGTGTAGAAGGAAAAACAATGTTGACCATGGTAAAATAACACAAAGACAGCTATCCCCAAGGCCTAAACCCATGATTTTTATCTAAGCTTTTGCGCAGACATATTTTTTAAACACGCACAAAATAAAGTTAACTTAGAAAAATCATCTC
Source organism: Asterias rubens (assembly GCF_902459465.1). Taxonomy (NCBI): domain Eukaryota; kingdom Metazoa; phylum Echinodermata; class Asteroidea; order Forcipulatida; family Asteriidae; genus Asterias; species Asterias rubens. The sequence goes on along the minus strand of NC_047064.1, from coordinate 20,431,123 downwards.
GCCTGCAATTAATGACCAGTAAGTGTTCCAAATTTCTTTTCTTTGCTGCAAATATTTCCTTCTGAAGCGGACAGACAAAAATGCACATGAAAATATTAAAGTAAGTCTATTGCACAATAACAAAAATAGCACTAATATAAAAGCAAACATTGCCAGAAATGTTCTTAATAGCGAGTGAAAAAAAAAACCAAAAAACATAAAAGTTGCAAAAAAGAAGTACTTGTAACTGCTCTTTTACAATTTTATTAATGCTGCTGTTTGAGTCAAGTTCCTTGTATGTTTGTTCTCATTATACTAAAATGGGACCAGACTATTTTGTCAATTTTTTGGGGGGGTTGGTGCCTTTCAAAAATAATAATTAGTCTTGTAAGAAATATCTCTAGTCCAGTAAAATTGCAAGAGAAGAGCATTGCTGAGCCGGAAGAGAAGACCCCTGGTCCATCGGAGGTTTCTTTGAAATTTAAGCCTCGACTCTATTTTCAAAGTGAGTTAAGTAGTCCGCAGTTATCTGAAGGACTTTGCAAGCACTCTTGAGTCTTCCTCTTACTGTGTCTTACCATTTATTTCGCTGACCTGTGGGGCGTTTGCGCTAGTTTAAACAGAACACCATTCCATATACTAATTATTATTAAAATATCTGGCTTGAAATAATGAGTGGAATTTTTGTTTTATAATGCACCCTGTTTTCAGCTTTTAAATGCTTTGCGAATGCTTGGCTTTACGTAAGTAATTCAATGTTTAAATTAATCTGCTACATGTATGGGACACTTTTAAAGACACTGGACACTATTGTGGAAATATGTTGTGTCTCAACATATGCATAAAATAACAAACCTGTGAAAATTTGAGCTCGATTGGTTGTCGGAGTTGCGAGATGAAAGAAAAAAAAAACACCCTTGTCACAAGAATTTGTGTGCTTTCAGATGCTTGATTTCGAGACCTCAAAATCTAATTCTGAGGTCTCAAAATCAAATTTGGAGGAAAATTACTTATTTCTCAAAAACTACGTTACTCCAGAGGGAGCCGATTCTCACAATGTTTTATACTACCAACCTCTCCCCATTACTTGTTACCAATTGAGGTTTTATGCTAATAATTATTTTGAGTAATTACCAATAGTGTCCACTGCCTTTAAAAGGGGACCAGAGCCAAGACCAAGGCAACAGAGGCAACGGACTCCGTAATATTCCAGGCCCGTTAAGGAGTAGTGTACACTGTTTGGGGCGTTTTGTAAAAATTTGATATTGTAGTCGCATCATATATTTCAGACAATTTACGAGTCATCAAGAAAGTTTCTGGGACTTTATAAACATCAGACAAAACAGAAATTATTGATAATACATGCACACAAGTGACCCTTTAAAAAACAGTTCCCATAGTTGCTGTTGAAAACGCCTTAGCATTATTAACTGAATTTAGCAAAAATCACTACTTGTTTGCTTTGCAAGAATTGTAACGAAAGATTGCATTTAACCTTCATGGGAGTCACCTTCAAATCTCTTATTTAAAATGTTGTGTACAATTTTGAGGGTTAGAGAACCGTTTCTCTTGCACTCTCTAAACTCTTGGCCAGACATCCCTGAAGCAAGGCCTCATGTTTGGTCCCACTAGTTCCGATAAGATCTGCATCTGGACAGCTATGCTCAAACTTCGTCTCTGAACTCGGTAAGACGCCCTCCTCCATCCCGCTTTCCTCCACAAGCCTCAGTTTCAAAAGGTCCTTGGGGTTCAGCAGCGGACTCGGCGTTTGAGGCGAGTCTTTGTTTTCCGGAAGCTCAGGATCTTGTTTGCGCGTTGACGTCTCGCGGCTGAGTTTCTCTGCAGAGTTTGCCTTCTCGATGTATCCATCGATGATATTATGGCTCTGAAGAGCCTCAGTGAGGTACTGCTCATCGGTGGTGATCACATTCTGAATGTCTTCCAAGACTGTCTTAATTGCCGGCGACAGCCCGCTGATGGATTGTTTCAAGAAACGCGACACGAGGACACTGGTGTCCTGACTGAGTTCCACCATGGACTTGGGTCTGGCTTTGGGTTTAGGCACTGATGACAAAGGGTCCTGGGCTGTTGTGGAAGGCGTGGGTGCACTGACTGAACTTTGTATCTCGGGAGGCAGGTCGTCCATCGGCATCGGAATCCTTAGAGGTGATTCTCTGGACTTTCTCAGCGAATCCATAGACTGTTGAGTGGGTTGTGTTTGCTCCGGCATGCTCTGCACACCGACAGAGGTATACGTTCTCCCAGTGTCTCTGTGAATCCACGGATCACTCTCATCTATAAAAGTAACCGCGGTGGGATGACTGCGCCGTGATTGGATGGCGGGATGAGATTGCCTCAGGCGGAGATTGAGAGAATTTGGTCGTTTCTGGCGCAGGTTTATTTGTTCTCCCGTATCGGCCCATGATGTAATAGTCATTGAAGATTCAGGTTCATTGGCAATAGGAGGAGCTTGAGCTACCGCCATTGGTACATAATTTCTTGTCTGAGGTTCTGAACTATTCGCTCTTCTGCTGCTTGCTGATGTAGTCTTTTCCGTGTTTGACCTTTGGTGTTTAGGTCGACCCCTGGATGGGGTGTTACTCGAAGATCCAGAGTTTTTCCTGTGTTTTTGTTCACGATGACCCCCTATACTTGATCCATGAGCATTAGTAGGGTCCATCATTTCATGTTTTATTGCTCCGTTGGCCATCCTGGCAATCATTCGCCTCGGTGGGGGTGGGTGCCGATGATCCTCATCGCTATCGCTGGAAGAACTTGTGGAAATAAATCGATTCCGACCCCGTCGCCCGCGTCCAAAACTCCCACTGGTGCTGGATCGCGAGCTGCTTTCCGTTGGAGATGTACTACACGTTGTCGATGAGGAAACTCGTCGTCGTTCGGCGGCGTGGCGACTGTTTCGCCGTCGCTGTCGGCGACCGATTGCAGAGTCCCGACTCGTGTGGCTACTACTAGTACCAGTTAGGCGTTCGTTACTGCTGCTTGATTTGGTGTTAGAAGGCACACTGGTGGTGGTGGGTCCTGACACACTGCCAGACGAGGAACTCGCTTTCCTGTCCATTAAACCTGATTTAGATTTGACGGATACCCTACTGGGTTCATTATTGTTGGCGGGGCGACTGTTATCACAGCCCGCTCCTCGGATTTGATTCACGGCCCTACACAAATTGGCAACACATTGAGATGACACGACGGTGGAAACATTTTGCCTGACGGAGCAAGGAATATTCGGGATGAATCTATCTCCTACATTAATACTCTCTGCATTAGTAGCTGAGTTCACATTGGTAGCATTATTATCAGTCCCCTCGAGAGATGTCTGTGAAGCGGTCGACACGCGATTCCCCCGTGACGGTCTACTCCGGTGATGTCGCATAATCACCACCGGTAGACAACCTCCACTGTTTGAACGTAGCCGTGGCTCGGGACCAACTCCATCATTTACAATTAGTAAACCGTTGCTACTCTCACCCTGCTGGGGTATGATCTGGCGAGGTAACCTCCCCTCCTGCCGCTGTTGGTCGGCCCGTGGGGAGCCTCCCGACGATGTTGAGCGTGGCCGGGATTTACTTTTCACATGCCGTCTATTGTTGTTAATGATTTGTACAGGCGCTGGGGCATTGGCAATGTTGCTGTGGCGATGATGGTGGTGGTGCTGGTGAGGTTCAATGGAACTACAACCAGACTGTTCCATTCTGGGCATGGGGGCGACTCGTGTTACATGATGACTGTCCCATCGGAGTGGAGGGGTGGGTATCTGTTCGGTGTTGTTTCTTTGGTAGATGGTGATGATGGCACGGCCAGGATTGTAGGAATTGCTGATGGCAGTCTGAGAACCAAGGCGACGAGGTTCGATATGACGTATCTGTAGTAAAAAAAAAAGCAGGATGAAAAATGGAAAATTAAATACATCTTCTTAAAAGGATTTCATTCACAAAGAGACAATATTTTCTCAGATTGTAATAACGTAGAAAATCCTTAAAAAATGGGCGGCTGTTTTCCAGGGATGAAATTTGAAGAATGTGAACATTCCTGTTGCACTGCTGGCTGGACTGGGTTTCCCTTTATATTCTAAATCAGATGTTACAATTCAGGAGGTTTGTAGACTCTATGCATCATCAGAAAAACAAAGTACATATTAAACACAATGTCCCTTTGAAAGCAAAAAAAAAATTGTAAGAAAAATTCCTGATATAAAAAAAACCCATGAAAAATCACATGTTTTTTTTCCGTTGGCTTGGAGAAGAACTCAAGTTGTTCCCAATGTTTTCTCTTTTAACTGTGATTAAACAGAAAGGTCAAGTGAACCCTGACCTAAATTTCAACTGGAACAGCAGTATAAATCATGGTCAATGAAAAATGGAAATAACTGCCACTTATTAATCTGGCACTAGTTCCAAGCAACTATAGAATGATTATCAGGTGATCAGGGTACCATACTGACCACCCTGCATTCTTTTTTTAAAATTATTATTTTAGAAATATCCAATAAATGGGAGACATCCCTAGGGAAAAACAAAGGGTCTGAATTAAACTAGTCAATTACATGAACACTGGGGATGAGGATGTCGTCATGAACAACCTCTATTCCAAAAGTACAATGTTATCAAATTAACTACTGCCAAAGTTTGCATTCCCTGAACCTCGGAGACACAACTGAATTATGTTCCCACAGCAGACAGTAGGAAAGCACTTTAACAATGAGTCAAATATTTGCTTTGCTTTAAAGGAACATGTTGCCTTGGATCGGTCGAGTTGGTCTTTGAAAAGCGTTTGTAACCGTTTGTTATAAAATTGATATGGTTAGAAAGATGTTGTAAAAGTAGAATACAATGATCGTGCCTCGAAATTGCGTGGTTTTCGTTTTACCTCGTAGACTAACACGGTCGGCCATTTATGGGAGTCAAAAAGTTGACTACCATAAATGGCCGACCGTGTTAATTCGCGACGTTAAATGAAAACCGTGCAATTTTGAGTGATACTTGTGTGGATCATTATATTCTACTTTTAAAACATCTTTCCAACCATATACATTTCATAATAAATGGTTTGAAACGCTTTTGTATAGACCAACTCGTCCGATCCAAGGCAACGTGTTCCTTTAATGTGTATTCTGATTATTTGAGCATGGCGGTCATTCTACATTTTAGGAGTAAATGAACTTTGGGCGATGGCTGATTAGCCTCCAGTGATCCACAGGGAAAACCTTGTTTTTAGGTAAGGTTCATTTATTTGCAACCACATACGGTTAGATTCATTATTTAAAAAGAAAATAGATCTATTCTTGCCGTCGTCACCTTAACCATCTTACTAGATGAACCATCTTATACTAGCTGATCCATCAAGCCTACCACCAAATGAAGTAGTGTTCAAAAACATCTTCTACTTGATGTTCAAAATATTAAAAAGAAAGTCACAGCAAGGGAACATTTGATGGGCGTGGCTAAATCAAGTGGGCTTGGCCAAAAAAAGTGGGTGTGGCTGGGTTTGCATTATGGTGCACCCGAGTCAGTCTCCCATATTTCCACTCTGAGGCGGGCAACTGGTTCCATTTATTAGGCGAGGGAACATTTTGATGACCACATCTAATGGGCTGGGCAACATCTAATGGGCGCGGCCACGCTGGCCTAAACAACAATGCATTGGTTCTCAGTTAAAAAACTCCAGGGTCTCAAAAAAAGGTTATAATAAAAAAAAAGACAAAACAACATTCGTGAAGTGCCACTACAAATCAAAATTGATTTTGTGAACATGACATTAACAAGAAGAGATCCAACTGAAATGAACTTTGTGTTTTAGAATAGCGCCCATTGAATTACTTTACCAGAGACCTCCTGGACAAGCTACACAAAAAACCCTCACATAAACCCATTCTGACATTTCTGATACAGCCTGCAACTTCTTCCAACCCTCTCTTAATAAAGCAAGCAGGGCATGTATGATAACCCGTTTTCATATTTCACTCTCTCTCTTTCTTTCTTCATTGTCTCTCTCTCTCTTTCTTTCTTCATTGTCTCCGTTGGCGTAGAGATCACGAGTTGTGATAAGCTCCAACCTCCTAACCATCGAGACAGTTATTGGATATTGACTTTGATGCAATAACAGTGTCTCGGCCACTGCACTTGTTAAAAGATTACCTTGTGTGGCTTTTAGGTACACTGTAGCCTCCAGCAGACATAATCATCCTGTTTTCCCGATTATGAAGTCCAACTAAAACCATCCAGAAAAAAATTGATTGCAGATTTGTCTGCCTCTACGTACCAACATTTCAAGAGGGAAGCAGTCGGAATGAATACTCGGTATGGTTTTGGGAAGCTGGTAAGCCATTCCTGTTTAAAGTGAAAACGTTTCCGTGTTAAGCGGATTTGTATGCATGAGATTTGTATACTATAATGCCAAAATGATTTCAAGATAAGTTTCAGACTGCTTCATTTGGAGCTGCCATTTTGGTTAACTCCCATTCAAATCAACAACAGTAGTTCTGATTGCAAAATTTCTCTAGAGGATCAGTACTTGTGTAATTAAGTAACAATCATTGAGCTTTCAGATTCAAACTCCTCTTTTTTTTCAGCTACTTAGAAATCCCATACTGTGTCGTTAAAACTCCTGAATAAAACCTCACAGAAGAACAATTCTCTTGGATGTAACAGCGACCTTCATATAATCACCTCTAAATAAACCCAAACAAACCAGACAAAAAAAGGAACAGGCGATGCCCTATTGAGGTACCTGTTCTATTTGATCCTTTTCCGTTCTGCAACAACAGTTTGTTATTCTGCGCTCCCAGACAGTTCCAAAATGCCCCACAACAGTATACCCCGTTTGACAGGCCTTCATCTGGCACTGTGTTTACTCAAAACAATCTTTTTGAAAAAAAAAGCTCACAACATGAGGGCGACATTGGTTAACCTTGTGCGTATACAGCTATTGTGTCTGAAGAACGCGTATTGTACGGTCCTGGATGGGTGCTTTTGTATGCAAACAATGCACAAAGTACTGGACAAGGAAGTGTACACAAAACTGTTCAGAATACAAGATGAATATGCCATAAATTGAATTATTTTAATAGATGTTCATTTTGCATCAGGGATAACAAAAGATATTTGTTTTCCCCATATATACACTGATATCTTTTCAGCAATGTCTACTCAGTACTTTCCTGAGTTCTGTGAAAATATCTTAGTGTTCATCAAAAAAAAATGTGTGGAGAAAGAAAGGCTCTTTTCTGAGTTACCAACACAAGATATTCCCATTACATGAAGATACCAAAAACTCTGCAGATTGTCAGGAAGATCAGTGAACAATCCAAAACCATGACAAATCCCGAGACTGATAACCAAACTTCAACCATCTACACCTCAACATCTCAACTAATTACATTTATATTCCAGGGATGAGAGTAATTTCTCACAAAAAGGTCTGAAACTATGTAGGGATACAAATTCTGCTGATGTATGTTGAAATTATTGCTTTTCTACCTCTACAGTAACCCCTGGAGTTATAGATTCCACCAAGCGTTTAGGAACAGTGTTCTCAGCATTAGAGAAGTAGATCAAAGAGCAGGTTATATTATGGACAAAGTAACGGCTGATTTTCTTCACCAGGCTGACTTAAAAAGTCTGAATTCAGATCAAAGTCTGACAAATCTCATCCCTGATATTCATCCCCTCCATCAAAACCCATTTGGTTTTTCAGTCTCTGCATTCTAAGGTGGCATTATAACCCCATAATATGATGAAAATTGCTTGAAGGTGAAATAAATTTCGAACTTCCTCTCAGGAGCTCTATAGCCAACACGGTTACAAATGAAACTACTTACATTAGGGGGAAGGTCTATGCCAAGTTAAAGCCCTCAGCCACGTTCGTTGTTGTTAACATCAAACCAGGATTTGGAAGGTAGTTCTCCCTTGTCATGACAGCACAATTCCAACCATAATCACTCACTCCCCAAGTACACAATAATAAAATCTGGTCCCATCGACAGTAATGTAGAGTCGGCCACTGCTAACCTCAAAGCTATATTCCCCTGGAGCTGACAATGAACTGCTCACTCTCCGAGACTGACATTACAGGCACATTGTACGAAGAACAAGCACATTGTACGACGACCACGTTTGCTCAATCAAAATGTTCGGGTTTAATCATTAATATCATGAACATGGCGAACAAAGAGAGCAAGAAAAAAAACGTGAGAAAAAAATAGCCAGAGTTTATTATGAAGCCATCATGTTCTCAGCTTGGCACATAGCCAAATAGGCCAAATGAGTAATAATCGCCCAATCACAACTTAACAATGGTTGGTGCGAGGGCCCCAAGCACTTAAATTCCCAGCTTTAATCACCGACTTGCTTTGAACATTACCCGCTGGTGTCAAGGAGAGTTATTAAAAATGCTGGTAATGGTCTTGCACTGAGGTGGCACTTCTTATTTATTGTAAGGGTCAATTATCTGAGAATGATGACGGCCATTAGAGTCTGGAGGATGCGTCAAGTTTTTTTTTTTTAGACCAGCCTTATTAACAGACCGCCTACCAGGATATGATACTCCAGGGACAATTGACCCACCATCTTTATAGTCAGAATCCCCGTCTCCAATAACAATAATGAAACTACCTCTCATTAAATAAATAAGGGGACAGACTAATTTTCCTTCCAGCCTCAGTTTGGTTACATTGATTTGAATCGGAGAAAAGAAGAAAGAGAAAAAAAATGGCTGCTCAATGATGACGGTCTACACCATTCACAATCAAGACTCAGCTAATTAAAGAAACAGACATGTGTTTTTTGTTTGTTTTTTTGCAGCGTTACAGATTATCAGAATCAAGCAACAAAACATTATTGAATTTGGGGTCAAAAACAAACCACAGAGCAGGAATAAAACTGACCACTGAAAACTTTCTGAGAAAAACATTGTTAAATTACATGTACATGTACGCCAGCAGCATAGGGAATATCTTGACAAGAAAAAAGTTTCTTGACTATAAGGCGATTTTAAACCTGTGACATCCCTGGCACCTCCATATTTTTGGCAATATCTTTGTTCAGAGTGCCAGTAAGAAACCAATGGGAGACTTTCTGGGACGATAGAGGGCAGCAGACTTACCGGGTAAATCCATTGTTCTCAGAATTATGCGCATGTTCAGAACTACGTAAACAATGGAAATTTACCCGGTATGTCTGCTGCCACCTAGCGTTGGAAAGTCTCCTATTAGCCAGTTTTTTTTTTTCTTCTTGACAAGATTTTTTTTTATTTTTAACAAGAATTTTTTTCTCTCAAGAGTGGTTTAAAACTTCAGTTCTCACTCCCACGAGGAGTTCTACAAAAAGGAAGTCATGAAGAATAAAAGCCAAAAGGTAGAGTAGAGGATATAAATGGTGTAATGTTACAAGGTACATAAATTACAAGGTATGAAGTACATTGCCAAGGTACAAGAAATACAGACAATATGTACTATGTGACACTGTAAAGATGACACTGTAAACATGACTGCTTTTTAGTCAGAAAATTTGTCAGTGAACTGCAGATTTTAGATTAAAAACACAAATTTAGATAATTGTTAAAATTGTTAAACACTATTGGTAAATGTCAAAGACTAGCCTTCACAGTTGGTGTATCTTAACATATGCATAAAACAACTAACCTGTGAAAATTTGAGCTCAATCGGTCATCGAACTTGCGAGATATGAATGAAAGAAAAAAACACCCTTGTCACACGAAGGTGTGTGCGTTTAGATGGTTGATTTCGGGACCTCAAGTTCTAAATCTGAGGTCTTGAAATCAAATTTGAGGCAAATTACTTCTTTCTCGAAAACTACTCCACTTCAGAGGGAGCTGTTTCCCACAATGTTTTAAACCATCAACCTCTCCCCATTACTCGTAACCAAGTAAGGTTTTATGCTAATAATTATTTTGACTAATTACCAATTAGTGTCCACTGCCTTTAAAGTTAATCACAACATTAACATCAAACCTTCAACCACCAGAAGTATCACTATCAACACAGTTCCCAAAATGGCAATAACTATTTCAACACAAAAACAGTCTCAAATTTTATGGTTCATTCTTCTTACCTACAATACCTTTTAAAAGAGTGAAGATTTTACAAGCAGGAAACTTCCAACACTTCCATATCAAACAATTTCTGTCAAGTAGTCCAAATAAATTCCACGCTCATCTTCAAGTTACAAAGTCCAGTCTGCTGGTGAACACTTGTCAAAATCAAAGGCATGACTGGAAAAGAAAGTCACTTGTTGTGTGGAGTTGGGGTCCTTACTTTATGAAACCACCACGTGTGTGAGAGAGAATTTCACTACAGCAGAGCTTTAGGACCCAACACGGCTAATGTTTAAAAGAGGTCAACCATATCAAGTCACAATGTCAAAATCCTCAGAACGGGAATAACTGAAATACCTTTGTTGAATCCACCGTGTTTTACTTTCACAATGAACGAGACACCTATACCCATAAACCCACATCCTGTTTAAAAGAATTCCCTAATCCCTCCGTCAATAAATCATATCTATTCATCATTAATATATCATGATTGCTTTTGTTAAACAAACATTCACGGTACTTTGCAGTCAAATGGTCCCACTTCAAGCAGAAGACTAAGCAGTGATCATTGAAAGGCCAGCAGACAGAAGAGAAATGTTAACCTTCTGTAATGTCTCGTCGAGGCAATGGATACACCTGTATGACCATGAAGTATACTTTATTACAAAGGTTAGGCTTTGATTGTAAACGATAACCCTGTACTAAGCTGGGAGTAACTATTTTGGATACGCAATGAACATGTCAGGGAATTTGGACTTGCTGCCAATAATTTTCCGAAAAGCATGGCAATCTTTTTTATTTTATTTATATATGTTATTTAAACACTTAAAAAATGGCTTTCTCAGCAATTTTGAATACACTTTCAAACCAAGACTTCAAACAAGCGGACAGTCCCTGTAGAGCCAAAGCGTTAGCCATGAGCCTCAATAAACATCTCAGTCAGAGCCACAATAATCCTCTGGCTAACAATAACACTTAGACAAGTTGTTTTACGGCTCTCATGCGACTATACCCTCACCAAACTGCTGCTGATACAAGACTTTTGCTTTCCTTGCTACGACGCCAGGAGCCAGCAGTCTCGCAAGAACAGTTTAGTCGCATGAGAGTCGTTACCACAACAAACATTTCACGATTTGTCCACAAGTCTACCTAACACTGTGCATATGTAAATGTGCAGAATTTGTATGCCGGAAGACATAGCTTAACGGCTCTCACGCGACTATACACTCATTTTCTTGGAAGCCAAAGCCATATCTATAGCCACAGCCATATTTGTTTTGAAACACCCCCCTAAACACTTTACTTATCTCTGGGATCAAGCCCGCTCAATGATGCTATTTACATACATTCTGTCTACTGTTTATTATTGGACAAAGTTCCACATAGCTCCGAGGCCTTCCTCTTTGATACTCTGCTCTTATTGCACAATGCAAATAAAAACTGACCAAATGAAAAGCTATATTGTGGGTTGAGTTGATCAGTATCAGTAATACCTACAGCATGCTTTAGGGCGTAAAGCACCACCAAGTTCGGATACGTAAGACCAACGACCCTTATTCAATACATTGGATAAGAAAGAATCGAAATAATACTGGAGGTTTCTGCTGCGGTCAGAAATAAATTACTTTTGATGGGAATTCAATTGAAGTCCAGGCTAAAGATTGAAGCAAATATCCTACAAAAATGGGGCGTTTTGATTAGATTGAACGGAATGTTTGCCAATTCAGTCAGTTACAATGTAGCATGAAAAGGACTTCAACAGTAACAAATGGAACTTCCAAATACACAAATACTATAGTGTAAAGGAACCTTCCACTTATTCTAAGAAATTAGTTAATATTTCACAGCACCTCAGAGTAAGTTGTATAAATAAATAAAAACCTTTTGGGCGCCATATAAACACTAGCCTTTGTTGAATATTGGATGCACCCACGCCGTATTTTCAAGTATACCACTTCCTTTCTTGTAGAGTACCAGTCATTTATTTAGTTCATGTCCTAATAGACCGATCCAGTAGGCTCCGCCCACGACGCACGTGTGTAAAGAACACGTGGGGCTCTCCAATGCCTTTCTGCACAACTCTGCCGCGCGCGCCAAGCATACGCGCACGCATGTCGGACCTTAGTGTCGGACCTTCTTTGCGTTGGGATTGGTCAATACGCAATGGGCCGAGCTTAATAGATCGGTCTATTAGCAGCTTCAACTACGACCATCGACTAAGTCATCGTCATCAGGCATTGCAGTAAAGTGTCTTTAGCAACTCCTTTAGAAACAGTCAGTAGCCATAGCTGCAGTCACCAAGTTGGACATGGCCTTAATTATTCCATTTTCCAGAACAACAGATGGCTGTATAATCCCCAGGGAGCTGAGATGTTTAAGGAATGATTTAAGGCCCAGTGACCAGGGGTAATACCCAAATATGACTTTTGTTTCATTAATAAGACCTTTTCAATTTGAAACCGAAAAAATCCTGTCAGTGTTTATTTTGAAATAGCTGTTCAAAGTAATTCTTCTTAGTGGAATTTGGCTGTACCGTGATGACGACACATTTCATGAGTCAATTTCCGCATGGATACCATTCTGAAATCTCAAGTTGCATTTTGTATGGAGCCGATCAGTAGGGAGATGAAAGCGATATTAAAATAGAATTGGATTAAATAATTATAATGAAATGGCTGGGTAGTCAATGTCTTATGTCCTGACTGCAATGGCTTGCCATGAATAACTAAGTGTCTGATTCCCCTGCCCTTTCAAACGTAAAGTGGCGCCGAAAAACGCTGATTAGAAGCTAAATACACTTACTGGAAACTATTTTGTTTTATTGCATTGGGGGAAATCTTCCAAAACAACATCAAATTTTTGAGTTTGTCAGTGGGAAAAACTGTATTCATTTCTTTCGTCTATCCAATTTTTCAGAATTCAAACTATGCTATGACACACTATCACAGACCTGAAATGTCACGGAGGTCCATAAAAACTATTGGCTTGATGGTCCTTTTTCCCCAAAGAATTATCTTATTTTTCTTTTGAAGAACCCTTTTCCATTTTTCCAAAGAAGCTTTGCCCCTTCATCAATAAAATCACAGGTCTTGGACCCTTTGGCTTCATTATTTAATGACACAACTTACTGTAGACTTAAGTATGCCATGCTTTCAAAGTAATCAAAAACAAGCTGAAAAATATTCATTGAACTCTCAAGGAATGTTGCCCAAAACCACATCACAAAATGGTACCAAAAAACAAGCACTACAACAATTTTTAAAAAGTACTCAAAAGAAAAACAAAGTAACGTCTCCAATAACTAAATGGAAGACTTTGAACTAACATTCTAGCTGTCACTATGGATTCAAACTAAGAATTGACAAATCAGATGCAAGATCTGCGCCTCTAGGGTCGAGTACACCTAGGTGATGAACTACACAAATACACACAAGCCGACTTTAATGAAAAACAAACTAACGAACACGAAAACAACTTGACGTATTTTCACCGTAGATGCACACAGGCATTGGTAAAGCCCATACCGATGGAACCTGAAGTTATATTAACCGAGTAGACCGCACAAGTATTACAATTCTATGCCTCCAAACGATTCAGTTCTCATGGCGATGAATTTAAGAAACTCTTTTTCAATCGTGGCAACATTACTGTAGACATCCATACATATACCACAGGGCTCAACTTCATGGCTCTGCTAACCGTAAGCAAAGACTTTGTGTCTGCAGAAGCAGGGAATTCTGTGCTTATGTCAATTGTATTTCATAGGTTAGCGAGGAATTTTGGCTTGTGCGTGTGGGTATTCCACGTTACTAGGCATTCTACGCTTACACAGCTAGTGCAGAAATGTGGCGTTGCCCTTTAAGCTAAGAATGGTGATCGTAGATTCGTAAGCGAAGTAGTCAGTGGTAAGCAGAGCCATGAAAGTGGGCCCTGAAGTGTTGGTTGTGTACGTATGCCATGAAACCATGCTCCGATTATGCCATTAATGGTTTAGGGTATCCTCATATCGACAAGAATCTATTACGCATTCATCCGTCGGTAAGGATTATAAGGTTACCTCCAGAAAATTATAGTTATTAAATCATTTATGATGGAACAGAGCTCAGCAAACCGTTAGGGTATGGGACCCATACAGGTCAAATTTTTAACAAGCTGAAAAATTGCTCACCGAGTTGGTTGAACCAGTCACACTTCGTGAAAACGTGTTTATTGTATTACACAGAATTTACACTGGTAACCTGTTTCTGTCTGCACAGTTGTTTGCTTAATAGAGCAGCTTTGAGAAATGTTGCCATGATTTGTTGAAGGAAATCACAAGGAATGTCCATCGATTCTGTCTTGGTTCTAGACGACATTATAATTATAGCTAGCAAAGTGAATGTTCAAATTGAGACCATAATAATAGCTAGCAAAGTGAATGTTCAAATTGAGACCTTTTAATTATAGCTAGCTACGTGAATGTTCAATTGAGACCTTTTAATTATAGCTAGCAAAGTGAGTGTTCAAATTGAGACCATATAATTATAGTTAGCAAAGTGAATGTTCAAATTGAGACCTTATAATTATAGTTGGCAAAGTGAATGTTCAAATTTAGACCTTTTAATTATAGATAGCAAAGTGAATGTTCAAATTGAGACTAATAGAGAGTGGCATATTAACGACCTGAAAAGCTCACACTTGGCTGATTTTGCAGATAGCTGTCTCTCTAATCTATGGATTATAATCATGTGCTTCGCTGGTCTCACAGACTTATTGTTTTTAAAGGGTATTTCAAACACAAACTGTCAAAAAAGGTGGTATGTTTGGTCGGAATTGAAGAAAAAAGAGACATCTTTGAATTGTTTAATCTTTGAGAAAGACTCTGCTGGGGTCAAAACACCAGGTCATTAACTATATTTTGCAACTTTGAAATGCAAAACAGAAGCTATAACCTCCCATACCGAAGTCCATACGCTCGTACCTGTTCAATATGCAGAGATGCCAAGTCCAGAGGCCAGCTATGCGTGAGATTTTTCAAAGCTCACCACCATGTGTTTACTATAATCCGTAATTCTCGTTGTCGAAATATGTTAATTGTTTTAATGTTTTCTCAAAAAGTAAAGCATTTCATGGAATAATATTTCAAGAGAAGTCTTTCACCGTTACCTTCTGTAAACCTTGTAAGTTATTTGTAAATCTGTGAACTTTAAAAAAAAATTTCTGTACCAAAAGTGTCCAATGGCTTTAAGGGTTTTTTTCTCAAGCAAAATTTATTTAAAAAAAATGACCTTGCTAAGCAGTATTGCAGGCAAATTTACTGTGGTGGGGACACAATAGTTACCAAAAAATAAAGTTTATTCTAAAATGTTAACCAATAATCTTCTTTCCTTATATTATTTTTTTGCAAATAGGTACCCACATATTTACCCACATAACTGCTTTTTTTAACATGCAAACGAAACAGAACCACATGTTTTAAAAAGATCCAACATTTCTAATAGACACAAAAAGAGTTGTCATTGAGTGAATAACGCCAGAGACCGGCCTAAAAAAATTGCAAAACCAGAGTGTAGTTTGACCTCTGACCTCGGTCATTTCACATATAGATACACAGTCAAATTCTATTGCGGACTTGAGAGCAGTGACTATTTTGGCATCTATGTCACTGCACGTATCAAATGATATCATTGTATCCAATGGGAATCACTGGATCCAGCAGCAGGGACCTGTCTTTATCCTTGCGGATAAAGACAGGGGCCCAATCTAAGTGATAATTATCTCTTTCTCAAAAACTACAAATGTTACTTCAGAGGGAGCCATTTCTCACAATGTTTTTTACTATCAAAAGCTCTCCATTGCTTGTTACCATAAGCAAGATGTTATGCTAACAACTTTTTTGAGTAATTACCAATAGTGTCCAGTGCCCTTAACATCACCACCTGCTACATGTTAATACATGCCTGTGGTTTCAGTCTGATGAATATACTTTGTCTAAAATTGCCTGGGTGAGTAAAACTATGTCAGGGTAAACTTTGGTCAGTCACAGGTTTCAACTTCGGCAACTTTTTGATAGTATAAATATTTGCGCAGACCTACCTTACATGTTTGTACTTGTGCGTATTGACTGAGTACACATTCCAGGTGATAACAGAGTACACAATCCAAGTTTAACTTTCCTTTTAGTCAACGATATATATCCCTCAAAAAGCTAATCCGTCTTTCCGGCTACTACAAGTACATACAGTACACAACATACGTACACAAGCTACATGTAACCTATAAAAGCTCAATTATTCTCCTTAAAGCCATTGGACATTATTATCATTATTATCCAAGGCACACACTTTGTGTATCACAACTTATATATAAAATAACAAACCTGTGAAAATTTAGGCTCAATCGGTCATCAGAGTCGGGAGAAAATAACGGGAAAACCCAACCTTGTTTCCACACGTTTCGCCGTGTCAATGACATGTGTTTAAAATAAATCCGTAAATCTTGATATCGAGAATTGATATTGTTTTAATGTTATCTCAAAAAGTAAAGCATTTCATGGAATAATATTTCAAGACAAGTCTTTCACCATTACCTTCTGTAAACCCTGTAAGTTATTTGTAAATCTGTGAAGTTTTTTTTTTCCTGTTCCATAAGTGTCAAAAGACAATCAGGGCATACTGATGGTGGAAGTGTTGAGTCGTTAACCACTGGGTCTTTTCAGAACCAACACTACTCAAACGAGACGGTATCACCGCAAACCTCTCTTGTTTAGTTATACTTCTACCAGACAAAGTTTCAAAATCAGCCCAAGAAAACCAACAAAGTTCTCTTTATAAAAAATTAAAAAAAAAAAAAAAAAAAAAAAAAAATCCCCAATAATTCTACGAATTCTCATTACTAAAGGTCGCATTGAAGACTTGAGCGTCACTCACCCACAACTCACCCACAATGTCAAACCCCAACAAAAAGGGAATTAAGACATTCTGTGAAGGTTCTCCTCTGCTAAACTTCCTGAATTAGTCAGACAGGTTTTTTTTATTCTCTTCTCAAAATAGGTGGAGGTCATTAGCCGCTGATCCTTTTAAAGAATTAAATCCCACTTTGAGTGAACGTTAATTGTTCTTTTGTTGTTAGTGTTACTCCAGTGATTTCAGTATCTCGAGGGCTGTGGTACACTCATATGGACTAACAGAAAATGGACGGCATTTTACCTCAAATGCTGATGTTATTGACCTTGTACGACTTGGAACACAGCATCGTACAAAGGGCGTCCATCGTTTTTGCCTTCTGGGAATGTGCTTTGACTCCCAAAATGGTAGACAAGATAGATACAAAGAGCACTACAAAGTGTAAAATGGGCCACTATATCTATGATTGAAACAAATGAATAGTTTAAAAAAAAGGTTCAAAGTGTAAACAAGTTGAAAATCCTGAAAACTGGGGGGTCTTCTCTCCTTGAAGATTTTCATCGACCCAACAACTTCAAAGATATTACATTTTTGAGGATTCACAGACTCTCTGTATCAACACAAATGGAAAGATGTGGAAAAACGTTTTTCTTTTCATAGAATGTATGTTCTTGACTTCTTGTCTTTCAAGGGAAGTGGAACAACATGGTAGACAAATATTGACAAACCACCTCCAATCAACAACCACTAAACATGAACAAATGATCCTTCAATTTATGGCCAAAATAAAGCTGTAGTAAAAGTTTAGATTATCCTTAATACAAAAATACTATTACAAATCAGATCCTACGTTTCAGATCCTACGTTTTCACAGTTCCTGCATTTCCGGCAGCTCAGGCAATGCTGGCTTTCACAAATTGCCTACTCAAGTATTCCAAATCATCCAGATGAACTATTTTGAGTAATAGAGGAAAATTTACAAATTCATCAAAACAGCAAAACAGGAATCTCCCGCATAGTTCCACTTATATTACACTGCATAGCTTGATCCAGTTTACACTAACCACAAACAAAAAATCTTTGTTGGAATTCACAGAAACCAAGTCACTGAAAATCACAGGATTAAAACATCGCTGTCAAAACACAGAATACAACAGTGCGACCTGTGTGAAAAGGCATTCATTATGAATGGGGTCCAGACACGGAATGAACAATAGGCTCTGTTTTGGAGGAGACACGTTTCCAAGGCTATTTATTAAGACATACTTAGACTCCTTCGGACAAAGGTAGGCAGTCAAGCAGACCACCTTTTGATATTTTACTCCCCAAATAAATAATGCAATTACAAATGGCTGAATATTTGAAGCAAAAAATCTTATTGATCGGGTGTTAGTGGTTTGCACCTTGCAGTGTAAACTACAGGTACTGATGAGGTCTAGTAGTGATTATTGTTATTTGATACAGAACAGACAACAAGTTTCCTTTAAGGTAGTGGATACTATTGGTAATTACTCAAAATAATTATCATCATAAAACCTTACTTGATTACGAGTAATGGGGAGAGGTTGATGGTCTCCCTCTGAAGTGACGAAGTTTTCGAGAAAGAAGTAATTTTCCACGAATTTGATTTCGAGACCTCAAGTTTAGAATTTGAGGTCTCGAAATCAAGCATCAGAAAGCACACAACTTCGTGACACAAGGTTTTTTTACTTCTTTCATTATTATCTCGCAAATTCGACGACCGATTGAGCTCAAATTTTCACAGGTTTGTTATTTTATGCACATGTTGAGATACACCAACTGTGAACACTAGTCTTTGACAATTACCAATAATGTCCACTGTCTTTAACTTACTGAGACACTCAGATAACTCTACAAATAGCCTTTGGGTCCAGGAAAAAGCCTTGCCAGAAATGATGTTGGTGGCAATTTCTTAAAAGATGTATTCAGTGAAAATGGTGCTTTAACAATGTTCTGCTCAGCAACAATTAGCAGGAACTACTACGCAGTATTTTGGCTGCAGGTAAACTGTTTCCGCTAAGCAGATGTCTTCTATGCTAAGCAGCTCTTTAATTATGAAATTGTGCTGAGGTTGTGGCCAGAATGTTAAAATGAAGTTATTTTAGTTTGCCCTTTTACCATACTGGAAAAGAGTGGCATGCAGAATCATTCACTAGAGAACATTTAAACTTGCCAATTCCGCCACACCCTAATTTTCTCCGATATCTCAGATGCCAAACTATTCCAGTTACAGAGTCACGACTTATAAAGTAACAATAAAGTTCACCATTTCTGAAGAATACCAGACCTCCAAACCGAAGTAATTCCAGTCTCTTCTTAGTTTTGGTTTCTACCAAAAACCCCAAGAGATTAGATGAACTATGACAATCCAAGCTGAAACTTTATAAGTAAAAGGTTTTTTTATGCGTTTTTCGTGTAAACATTGTAAAAATCCACCTCACCACTCACATAAAAGTGCATTCAAAACCACCAATTATAAAGCCACAAGTGTCTCGGAATAAAGTTGCGAAAGTCCCACTTGCGCAAATTCAGAGACCACTTGGTTTTGTGTGTCAATTGGTTGTGTTTCTGAATGTGTATGAACAGTAATGTTACCAGGGGTCGATTTCACAAAGAGTTAAGACTCGTCTTACCTTGAGTTAGACCGAGTAACATTTCCTAACTTAGGATTAATCTTGAGGTCTGCATGCTACAGTGCAGGGTTGGGACTCGTCCTAAGTCCTAAGATAAGTCTTAAGTTAGGAAGAGTTTTGTGAAATCGACGGCAGCAAATTTCTTTGCATCTCAATTACAGTACTATCTTATCTTCACTGCCTGCATGTTGGTGTAATCTTTCTGGTTGAATAGAAAACATTGACATAAAACAAAGACTCTCTTGTGAAGATGATCAAAGCAAGCTGATAAAAAAAAAGGGTTTGAATAGAGAGTTTTATTTACACAGTGTGACTTCTAAAGTGTTCTCACGCCACGGAAAGTTTCAACTCCAATGTTATTACTTTGCTTTAGTTTACATACCTACTGCATTAATACATGCATTGCATCATATGCATTGCATCATATATATATATAACATCAAATAATAAACCACAAGGGAAACTGACTGTGGGTCCTGTAGAGGGTAAAGTTACACCAATAGTCAAACTTGAGGGGAAAGGGGTCCAAGCAGACTTGGTCAAGTCTACCTTGAGTCTACCAACAACTGCACAGCCTGCCCCATATTAATGTCCAGACAAGAATAGTTCTCTGTGATCAATGGGAAACCAACCAGTCTCCAGACACAACACAACCCCCCCCCCCCCTACATATCAGTACTTCACCTCCCTCAGTGCCCAACATCCT
The DNA here is from genome assembly GCF_902459465.1 of Asterias rubens. Taxonomy (NCBI): domain Eukaryota; kingdom Metazoa; phylum Echinodermata; class Asteroidea; order Forcipulatida; family Asteriidae; genus Asterias; species Asterias rubens. Next base: position 20,410,829 of record NC_047064.1, on the reverse strand, counting down.
AACATCAAGTTCCCTGTCCCAACTCAAGGTCACGCAGGGTCGCCGCCGAGGGCTGCACTTCTCAGACAATTAAGGCAAAAACACAAGGGAGTTGTTTGAGGATTGTGATTCAGTTCAAAGAGGGTTCCTGGTTTGATTGGCTGCATGTTGCGCCACAGCACCTTGTATCGAAGACCATTAGGGCTAGGGCCTACATGGTACTATATATTTTTTATTTTTTTTTATATTTTTATATAAGGAGCAAATGTGAACAATAGCCCAACAGACATTGACATGGTCAATGAACAGAATGAAATTTGAATCAGACTGAAGGATCTCAAAAGAAGAACTCTGAAGGGCTAATCAAATGGTTCACTGCAGCTCAGATTTACCAGAAAAGAATAACAGAAAAACAAAGATATATAGTACCAAGGTAACACTGAATTATGTAAGAAGGAGTAGGTCTCATACTTCAGGGAATGATTTCATCAAGCAATTTCGCAAACCAAAATCATTTCGACTAAACATGTTTTGTGCATACTCAATGCTAACATTGAGTAGCAAATTATGATTTTTTTTTAGTAGAAACTGACACATTTTGCATAGCATGTGGCTCTGCTATACAAGGGAAATCGTTCACTGTACTTCAAACGAAGTCCCACATACCTTGCAGGAAAATACTGAATGTGGAAGCGCCTTGCGCGACACTGAGTGATATAAGCGCATATAAGAAGCCATTATTATTATTAAAAGGGAAGACTGAATGAAAGCAATTGGTTCCAGGTGTTTTCAAACAGGGGTAGCTAGGAAACAGTAACTCAGCAATGGTCCTCTCATCAAGGGCTTTGTAAAGTTTTCAAATAGCAACGATAAATATAATTCTAAACTGACTAACTTTGTGTGGTGTTTTCAGGCAAAGTGCAACATTTTTGATGATACAAAGTTGGTATGATGGGGAAAAAGCACATTTAACAATCACTCAGCAAAATTGCATTTCAATTCAAGAAATCGGCTTTCTGCACGTCACAAGGCATTCTGGGAAGGTTAAATTCTGCATATGAATGGAAAAAACACATCAGTGAGGGGGCAATGAAATCAAAATGAAACAGTAATGAATTATTCTTTTGTCCAGAGCTCAAACGTAAGCACCATATACAAGTGTCAGACGCTCATTCTGTGACACCAAACAAATTCCTGAATAAGCCTTAGATTTACGTAACTTCAACACTTACCTTACTCCTTGAAAGCCAAGATATTTAGAAAAATAAATACAGCCATCCAGCAATCAATCACCAATCTCCCCATACAGAGTTACATTCTATAGGCCCAGTGGCGCTGCTTATTAGGCAAACATTAAATGCATACATAAAAACACCTGTCATTTGTTAACCCTTAGACAAGCACATTAAGTGATTGTTACCTCTTTGCAGGGTCACACATAGCCAAGCCAACATGTTTTGCCCATCTGGGCACCCCCCCCCCCTCCCACAGGGAGGTCACTACCCTAGAGAGATTATTAGCATTTATGTTCACATTTGCAACTCAATCAAGAGTCATAACATCAACCCTATTATGATTAGCCAGTTGGTTGAATGTTGCAATAACAAAAAGCCATTCTAACTCTTAACCAACAGAAACAACACCCTGAACAGTTTTCAGAATTTTAAAGGCACACACTATTGGTAATTACTCAAAATAATTGTTAACATAAACACTTACTTGGTAATGAGCAATGGAGAGCTTTTGATAACATAAAACATTGTGTAAAACAGCTCCCTCTGAAGTAACATAGTTTTTGAGAAAGAGGTAATTTCAAACTCAAATATTTGAATCTGACATTAGACTTCAGGCTGGAGGTCTTTCTCAGGCCTCTGATGAAAACACACAAATTTGCGCAACAAGGGTGTTTTTTCTTTCATTATTCTCTTGCAACTTTGATGACCAATTGAGTTCAAATTTTCACAAGTTTGTTATTTTATGCATATGTTGGGATACACCAAGTGCGAATACTGGGCTTTGACAAATACCAAAGGTATCCAGTGCCTTTTATTAAGAGTCAAATTGCAAAACTCCTGACAAGATTGTTACAATACAATTATCTTGAACGGTCAAATCAGAAGTCTTGGTTTTTCTTTACTGGAAACTGTCTATTCCAATGTAATTTCCACTAAATTTACTGCCAATACATTCTCTCTCTACATTGCTTTCCCAGGTGTTCTATTATTTCATTTTAGTCAATAATATGAACAATTTAATTTAATTTCCACTTACCACTGCTATGACTGGAAAAACAAGTTATAGATTTCAAAATCTAAAAGATTGACATTTCCAAAGTTGATATAGTGCACGAAAGCCGGAGAATAAACCCTCTTCCATGTTACTTAATAGTCTGATACTAATTTCATAGGGCTGCTTAACGGTTATCAAATTTCCATGCTAACTATAGCAGAAAAAAGTTGCTTAAAGACCTGGACATCTTTGGTAATTGTCAAAGACCAGTCTTCTCACTTGGTGTATCTCAACATATGCATAAAATGACAAACCTGTGAAAATTTTAGCTCAATCGGTCGTCGAATAATAAGGAAAGAAAAAAACACCCTTGTCACAAGAACTTGTGTGCTTTCACATGCTTGATTTCGAAATCAAAATCATGGAAAATTACTTCTTTCTCGAAACTACACTACTTCAGAGGGAGCCGTTTTTGTCATAATGTTTTATACTATCAATCTCTCCCCATTACTCGTTACCAAGAAAGGTGTTATGCTTATTTTGAGTAATTACCAATAGTGTCCACTGCCTTTAAGCGTAAAGAGTATTTCACAGGTTATATCAAGACAATTTCATGTTATCATAGTTCACATCCTCATTGTTGGGTACCTTGATTTTCCCGCTGTATTTTTTTGTTTCCTGGCTAAAAAAAATGAAATGAAATGCCTTATGCACCAACAGGAATCACAGGTACTGGTAGAAGACTTCAGATGGCGAACTCATAAACAAGGCCCCTGGAGGTAGCTTTTTTACCCTGGGTATAATGTGTTTGCCAGACTGACCAGAAAAGGCCCTGGTGAAGTTGAATGAATCCCTCTTGTTGTGGACACACTGAGAAGATCTTTCTTTCATCCATGGCTTTTCTCTCATTAGTTGGGTCCACACAGTAAACACAATTGCAGGGAGTGATCATTCATGGGGGCCATGAGAGATGACCCAGGCAGGGTGTGCTGGAAGTTAACTGAGGCATGGGACAGCCTAGTTGGAATGTAACAGTTCATTGGGGGCATGAGAGATTGGTGTCTCCCTTGCTACTTGACAGGGTGTGTTGTACACTAGTTATAATGAGAGATGACCCATGGTGTGTTGTAAGTTAACTGAGGCATGGGACAGCCTAGTTATAATGTAACAGTTAATTGGTGGTATGAGAGATTGGTGTCTCCCATAAGATGCTTCAGCACTTACAAGAATCTTGCTACTTGACAGGGTGTGCTGTACATGTAACATGGAGCAAAGTAAGTTGCATCCTCAACAACCTAGTTATAATGAGAGATGACCCATGGTGTGTTGTATGTTAACTGAGGCATGGGACAGCCTAGTTATAATGTAACCATTTCTTTCATGGGGCCATGAGAGATGGGTGTCTCCTGGCAGAGAGTATAGATGCTTCAACACTCGCAACAGTCCTGCTACTTGACTGGTTTTGTTGTACATGTACATACATTACATTATCAACAACACAATTATAACGAGAGATGACCCAGGGTGTGGTGTAAGTTAACTGAGGCATGGGACGACCCAGGCTAATTGGTGTAAGTTAACTGAGGTACCAGCAACCTGTAAGTGTATTGAACAGTTCTTTGGGCCATGAAAGACAATCCAGAGTTTGGGGTGCCCTTTCTTGAGTAACTTTTCATTGCCTTCTTCTACTTCTCAGCACAACAAATTCCAGACAGACAACATTGTGGCGTAGCTAACTGGTTAGTCACTGAAAAGGTTACTTTTTGTGTAAAAAAAAACTACACCACCTCAGCAAGTAATATTTTCAGGGAAGCATTCTACCATCGTTATTTTCAAACGGTGTAAGTTTAATGTAAATCTCTGTGGACATTGTGTTTTTTGTCCTACTGAATCCATCCAACCCTTTGATGGATTGTGAAATATTTTGGGATGGTTTTAAGGTTCTTATAAGAGCAAGACAGTGTCTTCTTATTTCCTTCCTTCATCAGGTACATACTTCCTCCTACCCATGCTTCCTTCAAGAACGTGTATTTATAGACTTGTGGACAAGTCGTTAATGGTCCCACGCGGTGAGATAGTCGAGTTGTCACTGCTCTCGCGCGAACTGCTGTTGCCGACTTCTACTCCCCATGGAGAGTAGAAGTCGGGCAGCGCGCAGTAGTCGCGCAACCAGCAGTTCGCGCAGAGGCTGAGCACCGCTGCAACTTGACTATCTCACCACGTGGGACCATAAACGACTTGTCCACAAGTCTAGTGTATTTACTGTCTGGGATCTATCTAATGAGGCATAAGATTGCTCCCTATAGACTAAGTCAAAACACCTCCATACAAAAAAATCACATTGATTATTCAACCTCCATGCATTGATCCAGCCTCAGGATTGACATGGATGAAGACAACAGCATAATTCAGACAGACAGGATTAGCTTCAGAAAAAAAAAAAAAAAAAAACTATCTGCAACCCTGAAGTTGTTCCACTGCTTTTTCAAATGCATTTTCTTTTTTTTCTTTTTTTTTTTCGTGCTGAACAGGCGTAAAATTTCACCTATGAGCAAGGCCATTTTCATTTTGGAAAGGATACTTCCATTGGAAAATCTTAAAGTCTATGGAAAACATTCAAAGGGGCACCAAGGTCAACACCTGAGGGCATGCATGGCCTGGTGTAATTCCAGCCCTGGCTGATGTAGAAAAGGTTAAAAAATGCAAATGTCTCTGCAGATTCTACACAATCAAGCCCAAATTTGAATTCAATTTAAAAACATTGAAACTAAAGTTTGACAGCATTAAAAAAACTGTCTCCAGCTTCTCTTTTTGTCTGATTCCACAACCACCTTAAGTCTTGTTCAACACAGATAGTCAGGACAACGACTACAAGGCAAGTCAAAATCAAACCATACCCGTAACTGTCACTTTACTCCAAGACGCGTCAACAGCAATCACATACAGCCACTTACAATAGCAAACATGGTGTCCCATGTTTGGTTGACGCAGCTCCAGTTACCCTAGTATTGAGCAAATACGAAGATTGTACCCTTTTTTTTTAGCCAGCGTGTTGTATGAGTGACAAGCCATAACCTCAAGGGAAGAACCTGACATAAAATCAAGGGAAGAACCTGACATAACCTCAAGGGAAGAACCTGACATAAGATTCCTTAGCAGTGTACACATGTGACCAGGATATGACAGCCTGATCCAGACTGCATCTATTTTCACCTAACCCCCTTGAATTTAAATCAACAATGAGGCAAAAAAAAACGTGTTTAGCCTCCCAACCTGCTTCCTTTTTAGAAGCCAGTACCCAACTCTTTTTTCTTCTTTTTTTTCTCTTTTTTTTTTGTGAAACAAAAATGAAATTAATAAACACAGTTTAACAAACTGAGAAGCCCAGCCGTGTGTCTTTAAAAAAATGTGTCCGCCAGCCATATGAAAAAAAAGATCCCTCCTCCTTTCTTTATTCAAAAAGACAGTACGCTAAACATGTTTTTTTCTTCATTTGGCCTATAACCAGCATCTGACTTGTGAAGCCAAACCCTCGAGGATATAAAGCTATTTAATTTGAAAATCACTGACTTCAGCTAAATTGATAAAAATGATAAAGTAGCTGATTCATTCCAAATGACAAAATAAGTTTTAGAAAAATGACTTCTTTGCTCTTTTCAAATTTGATTCCATGATATATTGTGTTAATTCTGAATGGTAAAACTGATTTTAGTTACAACAAACGATCTATTCAATACAGGCCTCAGGGCTAAATTGTTGAACAATATTCACAAACTTGTTGCCATGCTTGTTTAATTTTTACTCAACCGTTCTCTTCAACTCTGCATGGTATAGGCCTTGAATAGTTCATTCAATGGTTTATTGTGACAGTCGTGACATTTAAGTTTGCCCAACATCTAAGGGTCAATGCTGGGACAGATCTTATGCCAAATTCATTTATGAGTGATGCTAGTTCTCAAAAACTAAAGTTGGTCAGCAGAATCACTGGTTATCAATCACAGTTCCATTTAAAGGACATTCGATAATGGTAACTGGTTTCACGCTAAGTGTGGATGATAAACATCAAACCATTATCACACTGTGATAGTCTTGCTCCCTGTGTGTAATAGCCATTACTAAATATCAATTATAACATTCTCCTTGAAAGGTACCAGACTATTTTACCCCTCCAGCCTCGGTTTGGTTTACATGGTTTTGATTGGTAAGAAAAACAAGATGGCTGCTTAAGGTGCTCTCACCTCAGTCGCCCTATTATTTTGGGCCCTGGGATGTACTGTGTCTATACTTGGGATGAATTGAATGTCCCATTTACTACTGTACTGTAAATCCATGCATGCCAACACCGCCAAAAAAACTAGTTTCATAACACTCCAGTCCACACCAGACATAGTGGGCTTATATATCCTCAATACCTCAAAACAAATACTCAGCCAATCCGGATTAAAAACTTAACCTAACACGCTACAATGCATGAAGTGTAGCAGCATTTACAACAACAACAAAACAGACAGAAGGAGCAGACACTACAAACTCACCCTCTCATCAGCATTGCACGTATCCAGTCCTACGTATCCAACTGTACTACTATAACCACACACAGAACGAGTATGACAACCAATCCATCTGCACAAATTCCGTCATCCCGTCCAAATGGTTCCAGCTATTTTCCCTCGATCACCTCACAATTTCCCCAATGCTGTTCTGGCAATAACACAACTGAGGTAGCAAGTGCCCTGCGGCTAACACCAAAGTGGGTTTTGTTCAGCACTCCAGTTTATGAAGGGGTCTGACAAACACCCTGTGCTATTGTACTTACCCATGTACCGGTAAGCGTGATCCCTTAGCGTGTTGGGCAAAGAAAGCCCAGTGGGGGGAAAGTAGTTTTTTTATCAGGGGACTCGATTTCCCAACATCGGTGGCATTTAAAAACTGCTGAATGGCGACTGTGAAAACTTGTTAATAGATTTCTGCAGTTTCCTTGTGCCCGACTTGACAATGGCTGGGAAGGAAATAGTACCAGCTACTAATTATGTCTCCCACTCTGAGTCCTTGCCAATGAAGGAGAGTCTGAATAAAACCGATTGTGATCGCTGAAAATAGAATATCTGCGAAGTCTTAATGTAGACAGTTCCCATGTATATGGTTGAAGCTCCTGGACTAATGTGTGACAGGTTTGATAATTGGGTGGTCATTATATAAGGGATAGGTGGCTGAGGATGAGATAAAAATTATAATGGGTCCGAGGGGGCCTTGACTACGAGCTGATGGAGAGAGGAGAGAGACAAATCAAGATGTGGTCCAGTAAAAACTCAGTCATTAAAGGCACTGGACACCTTTTGTAATTTGTCAAAGACAAGTATTCTCACTTGGTGTATTCCACCATACTGTAAGCATAAAATAAAAAATCTGTGCAAATTTGAACTCATTTGTTTATCGAAGTTGTAAGAGGATAGTAAAAGAAAAAAACACCCTTGTTGCACAAATTTGTGTGCTTTGAGATGCCATAAAAAAAGTATTAAAAGACTTCAGGCCTTAAGCTTTGTAATACTACCGAGTGAGAAATTACCTCTTTCTCAAAAACCATGTAACCAGAGCATCAGAGAGAGCCATTTCTCGCAATGTTTTATACTACCACGGCTCTCCATTGCTCGTTACCAAGTAAGTTTTTATGCCTACAAATTATTTTGAGCAATTACCAATAGTGTTCAGTGGCTTTAAACGCCTCGTACTGCATTCATCACTGCGAGAAATTACTGTGTAAACACTACCCGATCAACGGGAGGGCAATGAGAATAGTATTTATGTCATTATACAAGCTGTAGTCTTGACTTCATTTGTTTTGGTTGCCACGACGGACGCAAACAGAAATATCCAATTACGAGAAATGAAAGGGTATGATTTTGTTTATTGAGATGACGTGAGAAAAGATATCTGTCTAAAGAGTGGAATTGTAAATGGCAGTTGGTCAAATGGAATATTTTTTAAGTTTTTGCAGGATTTGATCACTCCAAATATTATAATATGGTGTGAAAATACATAATCTCTATTTTTACTTTTCCTTAAAAATGGAAACTTGATAAGTATCAGATCAAAACATTCTAAAGTAAAAGAAACTTTTTTACCGCTTGTTTCTTTCATCCCAAATGTCTCCATCTTGCGACCATTTTTGGCTGATTTCAAAATCAAATGAAATATTTGATCTATTTATTGGCCTTAAATGTCCTTGACATTTCAAGAAAATTCCTACCACAAATTACTTAATAAAGTGAGCAACCATTAAACATCAGCTTTCTACCACATGTAGTTTCCGAACTTCACAAGAGCTGGCTTAGAATTTTATATTTGAGAGGGCAAGGCTATTTTCATAAGCACCAAGGCGATTGCCTCCGTGTAACTCTCCAGTGGAAATTTACAATTTCTTCATAGGGTGCCCTTTACCAAGGAGAAAATGCCTTGGTGCCCTTGCCCTTTCAAAAACGAAGCATATATGACTGGAGAGGCCAAGACCAGGGGCCATGGCCTTCATGTTATTCCAGGCCTACAAGAGTGATGTTCACAACAAATTCCTAGTCGAAATTTATTTTTTTTTTTTTTAAATCTTACCTCGCTTGGTTCGACTTGATACTCTTGAGCCACGGAACACTCGATCGTCGTCCCGCCAGGAGACAGGTCAAGGGTCGAGTACGGCGGCGGCATATCCATCGGACCAATCACAGGCGTCGGAGTGGACATGTCATCCATGAACTCATTGGACTCTACCAGCACCCTGTCGTTGGAGATTGCTGTGTACTCCGGTGGGGAGTAAGGAGGAGGGGGTGCGATGGGCGGGGTGAAGATGGAGTCAGTCGGCATGATGATGTCGCTGAAGAAGGAATCTCTCGCTAGGTTGCTGCACTGTGAACGACGGACGACCATCTGTAGGGAAATACAAGAAACATCTTCAATCATTGACTAAATTATTCAGGAGAGATAGGAATATATCATCCATGAAGGAAACCATGAATAAGTTAGCAGTGGATACCCAGATAGATACTTCAAATATGATCCTGTATCTTTACAAACCTTTATTAAAGTATACAAATCTTTGCCTATGAGCAAACAGCAATAATGAATACAGATTCAAATACATCGAATTGGGATCAGACTATTTGTTCCCTTCCAGTTCTGGCCTGTATGCTTTGTTTTTGAAAGGACGAGGGCACCAAGGCATTTTCTACTCGAATCCAGTAAGCAGTGGTTACTGCACACTATTAATATTATGGACTACTCTTGCATCTATCAGGGATAAAGAACAATGGCTTACGCAAAACAGTGGGGACAACTCAGGCTCAACAAGAAGACAAACAATTGGACAAAGAAAGCAACAAAAAAAGACTTTCTACCAGGCACTAAAATAGTATGTTTTATCTGTGTACAGTTTTGGGCAAATCAACCCACTGCCCTCCTTCAACCAAAACGTCTCCATGTGCCCCAAGAACAATAACTTGTTTTTACAATTTTACAGTAATTCCATTTCTCATCCCCAATGCAATTACTTCATCTATAGAACAGTTCACTGTACCTTACCTTTACAAATTCAACCAGCCGGAACTGAAGTTAAAGTTATCCCTATTTAATAATACTGCAACATCAATGATCAGCTCTCTAGTCTCAACAAAACTCTTCCACAAAGTGATTATAAATACAGCCCTCCAGGCAGCTCCGTCAGTGTTTAAACTCGGAGGGTTTTCATCACCACTGGCTAGATTACTAAATCAAGCATTGATGTATTGACAGAATACTTAGCGAACAACTCATAATGAGAGACTTAAGGACTTAATCGGAAACACAATCAGCAGAGGAGAGTCTTCCATTAAACTCTGCTGACCCCCAAGAAGGTGTGACCCTGTTACCTACATGGTAATCATCGCTTGAACATACAATGTCTTTAAGTTTGATTACGGTTTACATCATTAGTTTTTCAAAGAGTGAAATCAATTCAATAAGCACAATCTGCAACCAATCTGCTGATCCCAAGCTCCAAGAAGGTGTGACCCTGTTGTGTGGTTATCATCACCTTGAACATACATTGTCTTCAAGAAGGTTCTGATTGCACCATATTTTTTTTCTCCTAAGGGTGAAAACATTTCAGCAAGCACACCCTCAAACAATCTGAGAAAACTTCAGCAAACTATGTGGTCATGTTTTAGTAAAATCATAGAAAAACAGTTAAGTGATTTTGTATTTGTGTTTTACCCATTGACACAAATGTGTCAAAAGCACTGTTGCTTAGTACTTTTCCCAAATCCTGTAAACAAAACCCACAGGCATATTATTACTCCGATGGGATTCGAACCCACAATATTTACCATGCTAGAGCTAGAGTACAGTCCTTGTCACGCAACGGTGCATGGGCAAAACACAAATAGTATTCTTCAACCCTACTGCGAATTCAACAGGCGTACTCCTTGCAACAACTATCACCAGTAATGGTGATTTTGTAGAGGTGTTCAAATGTTATTCTTTCAAATTTGACAGACAATCAGAAGAATGTTTTTTATTGGAGGAATGCCACTGATATGAACTTTATTATCAGTAACCTTTTGGATTGTCTGATTATAGTGTTCCTTGGAAACTAAATGCCGGGAATAAATTTACTCTCTCCCCAAAAACTAATTAACACTTTAATGTAAAGAGCTTAACATAACATTTCCACCGGATTCAGGTGATGTAGGCTACAGGCATTAGGCATTATTAGTAACTTATAAATATCTGTGGGCACTGTACTTAACGAGTGCCATGTTTGCCAACGGGGTTTGGCCTGTCACTTTGTCACTTTGCTTGGAAGGATGACTAGATTAATTGATGATGGAACTGACCAGGGTGTGAAGCAAGGGAGCAAAGATTAAAACTGCATTTGCAGCGAATCACTCTCATCTTAAAACTTGTCCATGAAACAGAAAGCTTTGGGAAAAAATGATGACCATAATTTAATTGTTGCAAGGAATAGTTATTTTAAAGTGTGCCCTCAAAAAGGGGTTTAAAATAATTTATTAGGCATCGAAAACTGCAGCTTAAAGGCAGTGGACACTGGTAGTTACTCAAAATAATTTTATTAAGCTCTTGACATTAAAGTGTCGTTGTCGGTTTTAAGGACTTCTCTTGTGTACATTTTACCTTGTATATAAATATTGCTGGGCATAATTTTTAATCCATGCTAGATTCCTTTTTTTTTCTACCTGATATTCTTAATTAATTAATATTTTTATCGATCTGTTTGTTGTTAAATAATTTTAAGCGTTTTTGTCTGTACTGTTTGAATCATGGCCAGTTTAAATTTCCCCAGTGTGGGATAATAAAGTTCTTATCTAATTATTCTCATAAAACCTTTCTTGATACCGAGTAATGGGGAGACATTGATAGTATAAAACATTGTGATAAACAGCTCCCTTTAAAGTGACGTAGTTTTCGAGAAAGAAGTAATTTTCCACTCGATTGATCCAAGCCAACGTATTCCTTTAATACTGCACCAGGAAACAAAAAAAACAATTTGATGATTTTATTTTGGTCAGGGGTTTTGAGAAGATTTTTATGTTCAAATGTGCAAAACAGAAAAATATTTTGGTTATCCTTCTTTAAAGTTTATGCAAAGGGTATAAGGCAGCATGCCTCGCAACACTGCGAGGTTAATGACATCAAATTACAGAGCTCATTTGCAGGGTATCTGTTGCCGACAGCCAAAAGAAAAATGCGTTGTTTGCACTGATCAACATGTTTTTACATCTTCTTTAAAGACACTGGACACTATTGGTAATTGTCAAAGACCAGTCTTCTCACTTGCTGTATCTCTACATATACATTAAACAACCAACCTGTGAAAAAATTAGCTTAATTGATCGTCAAAGTTGCGAGATAATAATGAAAGAAAAAAAAAACCCTTGTCAAACGACGTTGTGTGCTTTTAGATGGTTGATTTTGAGACCTCAAATTTTTAATCTGAGGTCTCAAAATCAAATTCGTGGAAAAATACTTCTTTCTCGAAAACTTTGTCACTTCAGAGGGAGCCCTTTCTGACAATATTTTATACCATCAACCTCTCCCCATATTCGTCACCAAGTAAAGTTTTATGCTAATAATTATTTTGAGTAATTACCAATAGTGTCCATCTTCTTTAAGCTATTTTGTCTTCTGAGGCTCTGCATATAAAAATCATTCTTCATCTTCAATATTGCATCTCATAAGGCTGTTTTTTTTTTTCTTTTTTTTTTTTTTTTTTTCAGTATAAACCCTAGGGGCTTAAAAACAGAGGCATTGGTATCAAGTGTTCACACAGCTCAACAAATTTTCTTAGATGATTGAAAATGTTCCCCGTTAACTTTAAAAAGAAAAAAGAAAAAAAATATTGGAATACAAAATTTGAGTTATGAACTTATTAGTGTTTCTGTGGGGCCAGCTTGGATATGGTGCTGATAAGCAGGGATAAAACAAATAATTGCCATACAAAAAATAAAAAATAAAAACAGCAATCAAAGACGTAAAAGTAAAAAACATAAATATTCAGCGAAAATCCGTTTACATCAGACAACCCCTTTCACAGAAAAGATTATTTGTGATTGTTCAACGACAAATAAATGAGTCACAGGAAAAACAACAACTCAGTTGAGAAAGCTCAACAACCAAACTGCAAACAACATGTAACCGATCACACATGATCAGATTACCACACAATGACAGAACAGTCAGCAATGCATTAACACTGTGTCATTGAGCTACTATGTACACATGTTATAGAGAGGGTACATGTAAATTAATCCCTAACCAGTGACATACATCAGAACCTACTTGGCTGATGGCGACAGGCAACCATTATCAGTTGTAACGATTCAATCATTTTACAATTACACAGCAAACTGGTTTGTACAACGAGTAGGCAGGTATCCAAGCTTTCAAGAGGTGTACAGACTTCACATACTGTGTACATTCCCCGTTACAAACTTGTTACTCGCCTCCATGGTTGTGTACTCAACACTTAAAATAAATCCGTAATTCTCGATATCGGGAATTGATATTGTTTTAATGTTTCTCAAAAAGTAAAGCATTTCATGGAATAATATTTCAAGACAAGTCTTTCACCATTACCTTTTGTAAACCCTGTAAGTTGTTCGTAAATCTGTGAACTTTTATTTTTTTTTTCTGTTCCGAAAGTGTCTAATGGCTTTAAAAGGGACTCATCCTAAACTACACAGACCTAAAGAGCAAAACATGAAAAAGTACAAGTACACACAAACAAAGTACAATGAAAGTAAACTAGACTCAATCAACACATACACTCCTATGCATCTAAATTCCAAATTTAAATTAGATTGACATAAGACCCAAGACGATCAGAGCATACTGATCGAAACGTCGAGTTGAAACCACTGTTCTTTTCAGAACCACCCCAACTCTTTAGAGATAGTCATTACATGGTGTTACCGCAAACCTTTCCATATCAGATTTCCACCATCCAAAGTTTCAAATCCTAATTAGATTGACCTAAACAAAACACTTTCTAAACAAACTTACTGCAAGCATCTATGAACGAACTGAAGACAATTCTTCCTCTGTGATGCGATCAAACTCAAAGCTGTTTCTTCTCAAATCAATGAGGTGTTTATACTCTAGGTAGATCTTTAGTTGAAGTCTCTATATCCCATGATGTAAACAGTATATCTACAGACTGACATCTCCCAGCAGGTCAACCCTGGATAAACTAGGGCAATCTCTTCTTAATGAGCTAACCAGTGATAACTTGACCTTGTCCTTCTTCAACCCACCATCCCCCAGTCCTATACCCTCTAATTCCCTTCCGGATCAATTACATGTATCAAAAACATTACAATTACATTACAAAAACTGTCACAAATAACTGCCATTCGATCTGCAGCACACTCCTGTTACAGACAATGGACACTATTGGTAAATTGTCAAAGACCAGTCTTCTCACTGAGTGTATCTCAACATATGCATAAAATAACAACCTTGTGAAAATTTGGGCTCAATTGGTCGTCGGAGTTGCGAAATAACTATGAAAGAAAATACAACCTTGTCATATGAAGTTGTGTGCTTTCAGATGCTTGATTTCGAGACCTCAAATTCTAAACTTCAGGTCTCGAAATCAAATTCGTGATAAATTACTTCTTTCTCGAAAACTATGTCACTTCAGAGGGAGCCGTTTCTCACAATGTTTTATACTATCAACCTCTCCCTATTACTCGTTACCAAGTGAGGTTTTATGGTGATAATTATTTTGAGTAATTACCAATAGTGTCCACTGCCTTTAAGCTTCAAGTGATTCTAGTGCAGCTAGACTACTGCCATGGTGGATCTATTCCCCTCTCCTGTAGCTCCAACTTCAAGCGATTCTAACAATTACAAAACGGCCTTCGTTAAAAATTGTACACAATCATTTTAAATTAGTTGAGCCTTACCTCCATGGTCCAGCAAAATATTGGGTATAAATTCCTTGATATGGTAATGTTGCCTTTGCAAGCTGTAGAAAAAGTCTTGTCATGTAAATGTTAAACGAAAGAAGACTGCCTCATCCTAGGCGCTGCATTTGAGAACTGTTTGGTAGTCTTACGAAATTGTTCTGGGAGTATGTACATGTACCAAGATGGCCCACCCTCAGGCACATTATCAGACATTTGGAAACAGTATCCTCTAAATAAACAGTTCTATCAGACCCAAACATGGCCCATCAGTCAGGATCGTCCTCTTTGTTTATTGCTGAGAAATGATGACCATTTATGGTCATTTTTTTTTATAGAAATGCTTGATGTACTTGGATATTGGGGGGGGGGTGTAATTTCACACCCTTGTGAGTGGTTTATCAACCAAATCACTCCCTATGGTCACTAGCAGACTATCTTGTCTTACTTTGTTGTTGGTTTAAGTCTTACTTTTTCTTCCAATCCTTCACAGTGAATGTTCTCTCACAACAAACATTAACAATAAAATGACGATTTTGAGGAACCTTGAAAAGTCACATGTATTTTTATTTATTTAGGAATCTTCGGCGAGTGAGGAATTTTCCTTAATTTACTGAAGCTAAATTTACCCAAACCAACCATAAATGAGTGAGAACCCATAAGTTATGTTATTGTACAAAACAAATTAAACATCCCATGTGTTTCTTACATCAATCTTGAGGAAGAGGTTGCAGTTCCTTAGACATCTTCCTATTTCTTTAGCCTCAGCTGTGAAGCGACTTACATGTATACTCAGAAATCAAAACAGCAAGGTGAGATTATTAATCTCTCTAACAAATTATTGTAAGTGCAAAGAAATTAACAAAGAAGGTATTGAAAGTCGCCTCATTTCTCAAATCCAAATTGGAAACAATTTCATAAAAGAAAAACAAGCAGTTGAAGCGATCTCCAAAGGTCACTTTTTTTCTAGCGACAACAATTAGGGCAATCCTTTGGAATGACCTTATCTATTCAAGATGTTTTTTTTTTCTTTCGTTTTTTTTCTTCTGGAGAATAAATTACGAGATCTTCTCTCAGGGGAAATCTATTTATGAGTGTTGGGAGGTTTTATTTATTTCAAATATCTGGTATTATTTGTCAGCAGTTAATGGCATCTGCCTGGTTACCGAACAGCTGCTATTTTACTTCAAAAAAAGTTAAAACAGCCTGAAGACTTGGCGGGACTCAAAATAGGATGGAAACATTTTTGACATAATATAGTTACGGGGGAGGGTGCCTAGGGTTTATAAAGAAATGCTCAAGTTTTGAGGAGAATTTATTAACATTGTTAAGTTTTATCTAGACTTCAAAAAGTTCAAAATGCTGCTGCTAAGCTTGTCTGTTGGAAACCAAGATAGTTTGTGTAACTCTTCCTTTCTCAAACAGTTGATTGGATACTTCGTGTCGGTAAAATTATCAAGAACCAGGCCTCGTTGGGATTAAACCACTAGTTGAAAACCTCTTCACCACACATTGATTCCCTTATATTCAAGGACCTTCCATGACAAAGTACCATGCCTGTGATGTTTTGCATATTAAAGACCATTCCAACTTTTCTTTATATTCAAATCGTTTAACCCAAGATTTTAGAGAACTGGCAAACTTCTGCTTGAAGTGGCACCAATATTGTTAATGATATTTAAATATGATTTATTTTTTAAAACGGGATACCAGTAAAATAATTCTCTTACAAATACACAAATACTATTCGTCTTTTGTTTGTTTCTGTTACCATACCGAATATCCTCTCTTAAAAACCAGCAACTTTTTATTACCCCTTTACAAATATATTCCAATGGGCATCTGACAGATCAATGATTGGTTAAAAACTCCATCTGCAATCCTTACACAGATATATATCTGTCAGTGTACACCATAAATGTTACCAGTGGCACAGCAGGGGACCAGTGTCGCCCTCATTGACTGACATGAATGCAATTCATCTGTCAAGTGCTCTTCACATTTTGAAATGTCTTGAGCATTACGTCTTCATCAGAGGAAAGTGATCTCATTAATAGTGGAGGAGGCTTGAGAAGTACAAGATATCTTGTCTCAGAAAAACAGATGTTGCAAAATGCATTTAAAGGGTCTATGTAACTTTTGTAGGACAAAAAAACCCAATGTCCACAGATTTACACTAAACTTACACAGTTTGAAGATAATGATAGTAGAAAGCTTCCCCGAAAATATTACGTGTTGAGGTGCTGTAGTTTTTGGGAAATGAGTAAAACGATGTCATGAAAATAATTTTCGTCTCATGAGACGGAAATTATTTTAATCATTTACAAACGTATTTTCATGACATTGTTTTACTAATGTCTCAAAAACTACAGCACCTCAGTAAGTAATATTTGAAGGGAAGTTTTCCACTATCATTATCTTCAAACCCTGTAAGTTTAATGTAAATCTATGGACATTTTGAAAAAGTTAACCAAATCCTTTAAAGCCATTGGACACTTTCGGAACAGAAAAAAAATTAAATGTTCACAGATTTACAAATAACTTACAGGGTTTACAGAAGGTAATGTCGAAAGACTTCTCTTGAAATATTATTCCATGAAACACTTTACTTTTTGAAAAAACATTAAAATATCAATTCTCGATATCGAGAATTACGAATTTATTTTAAACACATGTCATGACATGGCGAAACGTGCGGAAACAAGGGTGGGTTTTCCCGTTATTTTCTCCTGACTCCGATGTCCGATTGAGCCTAAATTTTCACAGGTTTGTTATTTTATATATAAGTTGTGATACACAAAGTGTGGGCCTTGGACAATACTGTTTACCGAAAGTGTGTATGGCTTTAAAGGTATTATACAGGATTAAAAATAAGGATAGAAAATATAATTGTTTAATTTGGGACTGAAAGCTCACTGATTATGAAGTTCATACTAAAAACAAAACAAAAATCTTTTAAATATTCCCCTCTGAAATGATGTCATATTCTAATTTGGTTTTTCCAACTAAAATTAAGGACAATGTGTTTCAGGCATGGTTTTTCATCATTTTCTCCTGACTCACACAAAAGATTTAAAGGCAGCGGACACTATTGGTAATTACTCAAAACAATTATTACCATAAAACCTTACTTGGTAACGAGTAATGGGAAGCTATTGATAGTATAAAACATTTTGAGAAACGGCTCCCTCTGAAATTGACATAGTTTTCGAGAAAGAGGTTATTTTCCACGAATTTGATTTTCAGACCTCAGATTTAGAATTTGAGGTGACAAGGTGTTTTTTTTTTTTTTTTTTTCAATATTATCTTGCAACTCCTACGACCAATTGAGCTAAAAATACACAGGTTTTTTTATTTTATGCACGTTGAGATACAGCAAGTGAGAAGACTGGTCTTTGACAATTACCAATAGTGTCCAGTGCCTTAAATGTATGGTTGATCACACAGAAACATGAACATTATCTATTTCAGCTCTGCCAATCCCGGATAAAACCTTTCAAGGTGCTGAGTTTTAAAATTAATTTCATAGATCAAAGAAGTTCTTCCAGAGGATCCAGAGGAAAGGAGAATTCCAATCGAACTAATGACAACTTTAGATCCTGGCATGAAACAATAACCATGGCCTCACAAGAGGAAATTCCTTCACTCAGACCAAAGAGCTGTGCTCAGTCAGACGTAGTTCAGAAAATCTCCAACTTCTTGTTGATGCTTGGGTTTTTATTAAGGATTTTTTTTCCCCATTGATATGGCAGATCAAATTTATTTATTTTGATCTGCTCTTAAAAGATAACTAGCTTCTCACTCTACCGTGTTTACATAACGAAGAGGTTCACATGTGGCATAAGCGAACATTGACTTTAACATCAAAATGCCACGAGCAGATTAAAGGTATCAATTTGACGCAACAAATCGTGTAAGATGTAAGATTCAAAGGAAAGTTTTTTCACTACCCCAAACTCCTAAAACTTTAACCAAAAAAAATTGTCTTTGAAAATACAGAAAATATCCAGTGTACCCTACATGTAATATACATGTAGGCCTACACTTCACTGACCATAAAGTGAATATCTCACTTGAAAGGAACATGTTGCCTTGGATCGGACGAGTTGGTCTACAAAAAGCGTTTGAAACCGTTTGTTATAAAATGTATATGGTTAGAAAGATGTTTTAAAAGTAAAATATAATGATCCACACAAGTATCACTCAAAATTGCACGGTTTTCCTTTTACGTCGCGAACTAACACGGTCAGCCATTTATGGGAGTCAAAAATTTGACTCCCATAAATGGCCGACCGTGTTAGTCGACGAGGTAAAAAGAATACCACACAATTTCGAGGCATATTTGTGTAAATCATTGTATTCTACTTTTAAAACATCTTTCTACCCATATGCATTTTATAACAACAGGTTACAGAACGCTTTTCAAAGACCAACTCGTCCGATCCAAGGCAACGTGTTCCTTTAAAAACAATGTAATACCCAACTGTTCTAAAATTACTGTTCAACGTTTCTCTTTAACTTATAAAAAACAAGAACTGCCTCAATTCTATCCATGAAACATAGCTACATGTAATTTACCTTTGACACCATCACATGAAGTACATTCTGAAAACCTCAGAGTATTAAATTCACACTCCTGGATCCCCGTAAACACCAACTGCTTCAAACCTTTTAGGCAAAACTCTTGGAGTTATTTCCCCCGCCCGCTGTGTCAGGACAGATCTTACCTGTGCCTGGTCGACATCTGGCTCCAAATTTAGCATCAGTTTCCATCTACCTGGAGAGCCAACAACTATCGGATTTTGGCGTGTCTCTCTCTCTCTCAGGGAAGGTCTCACACTAAGAAGGTCTCTAGAACTTAAGGTCTTCTAGAAGTTCCGAAACTACATACTTAACTCTAACGCATCAGGCAGATTGACTCATAACACACCAAGGACTCATACAGATTGAGTAACCTTTACCATTTGATGGATGTTTTTCTTGACCCCTTCACCTTGGGGTTGGGTTTTGTGAAAAATATTCTACCCATATGAAATTACTCGAAATTATCAGGACCAGACATTTATTTTTTAATTAATTAGTATGATTTGATGATTGCTGTTCCTAGTTATAAATAATAAAACAAAAACAATAAAAAAGAGATTTTCTAGAACATTACATTATAAAAAATTATGAAAAGTACTTTTCTGGGGAGAGCAAGTCATTAAATATCTTTCCGTTGCCAAGAATTTCATCTTTGAGAGGGCAAGGCCACTTTCCTTAAGCAAAGGACACTTCAAATTAAATAAATAGATTAGCTGCTTTGTATCCAACAAATTCAACACTAATTTTGAATAGTTGTATGACATTGTTGCAATCTGTGGCCATCTGTGTTTTTTCATTTATGGCTTTCCATAGTTTTCCAATCTCAGTTGGCAAAAACTTGGGCTGGTACATTGTGATAGAAAGGTCTAAAGAGCAAGTGCCTACAGATGGTAAAATACAACTCCACCTAAGTTAACAAATCTCTCAGTCAAACCAAAAGTGGCCTGTTGCTTTAAATCTAAATTTAGCATGTTATGAGTCATCAGGCATGTAGTGTAAGAAGTTGTGAAACTATTGTTACAGGTCCCCTGCTAGTTCCAATGTTCAATCACGCACCCTGGGGTTTATTTGTGTTTCGAATCATCAACAAAGAATGCCATTATTCAATGAGCCAATTGGGGGAAAACTGAATCCTGTCAAACACAATTGAAATCCAAGATTTTACAAGTGAACAAATAAATGATAACAACTACCTAAACAATTTGAAACAAATAAATAACTTGTCCATGTTTTTTTTAAAACTCTCTGTTCGTAAAGAAATTTGGAAAAAGCTCCTTATATTTATAATCATATGCTAATCAGAAGCCCTTTCTGTCACTTACAGAAGGAAAAACAAAATGATGACATTCTTAACACAATCTTAAACGATACAGCCCTCAGTTTGGACACCAGGTAATTGCTTCTTGTACCTTACAACACGTACAGTCACAACAATACCCAAACAGGCAAACACACTCATAAGTAAACAAACAACTCAAAAGTAAACACCATATTACTTTATAATCATTGACCACAAACCCCAGACAGCTTCTGGGAAGAAAAAAACCCAGACAGGGAGCAGGAAGGTGTTACTGTCAGATTGACAGAACCATGCACCATTAAACTCGATCACGTAAAACTGAACAAATACAAAAACCTAGAGCTCCAAGCAGGGGTTCAGCACCTCTCCCACCAACCACAGATTTAGTTGCAAAATATCACATGAATAGCCGTCTGAATCAGAGGATTGTCTGAGAATTGTTGCAGGTAGAGAGGTTTTTTTTCTTCAGTATTATTGCTGGATAAAGAAAGATTTAATCATGCTTTGACGGGTCAGCATTGTTATCTTAAGTTGAAGAAAAGATCAAACACACACTTTTGAAAATAAGTTGCGTGAGGAGCAGACTGAATGAACTTTGGAATTGTTTTTGTTTTTTTAATCCAAAGGAACATCTCATTGTGGTTAAGTTACATATCTATACAGTGAACCATTTATTTTGGTAAAATAATGGCTATAATAATAATGACATTTTTTAAAGCGCTGGTATCCGCCACAAACGGCGCTCATGGTGCTGCTGTACAAAAAAACAACTAACAAGCAAATTAAAGTAGCATCACATAATGGAGTTAACAAGTTTTTAAACTGTTCTTGAATACGCCAAGTGAGTTTGAAAGCTAAAAAGTTGAAATTAATCCAGTCAAACTTAACACATCCCAGCACTAAAGGACTGGGGAAGAGCTGTTGAAAAAACTTTGCTTTGTGAAAACCAAAAAATTGTTCCAGATGCAAAGTGTTCCATCTGTTAATTTTGTTTTGCAGTACCTGCTGCTAATTACAGGATTCGAACCAGCAACCTGTCACTGAATACGCCCAGTGATCTAGCGGCTAAGATATCTGCTCTAAAATATTTGGGTCGTGGGTTCAAATCCTACCAAAGTAAAATGCTTCTGTTTCCGAAAGACTTGAACAGCACTGAGTGAAAGCCACACATCAATGGAAAACAAAAGTTTATTAATGCTTTAAAAAAAAACTCCTGTAATTACACAGTGTAGCAGCAGGTACATCAAACACTAGATTATACTAGGCAGCACTTTTAACTTGATAATATTGTTCATTTTTATAACCAATGTGTTTATTACCACTGTATACGTCAGTGAACTCCAGGCTTGATGGAAGGTTTTCAAGAAGACTTCAGAAAAGTTGAACTTTGCAGTGCTTGTAATGCATTATAAGTTTGGACTGGATGAAATACATCAAGAGAGGGCGGTATACAACAAACTGGTTTGGAACAACAGAAATGTTGAGTTGCCAGTATAAGAGGCTTCCTATCACTTTTAACATTTCCAAACCACAGCAGGGCCTGGTTTCTTAAGCAGAAATGTTTTCTGCTAAAGCAGAAGAAAAGTCTGCGTAGCAAATTTAAAGACAGTGGACACTATTGGTAATTGTCAAAGACCAGTCTTCTCTGTGTATCTCAACATTATGCAAAAATCAACAAACCTGTGAAAATTTGAGCTCAATTGGTCGTCGAAGTTGCGAGATAACAATGAAAGAAAAACACCCTTGTCACACAAAGTTGCGTGCTTTCATATGCATGATTTCAAGACCTCAAATTTAGAATTTGAGGTCTCAAAATCAAATTCGTTAAAAATTACTTCTTTCTCGAAAACTATTTCACTTCAGAGGGAGCCGTTTCTCACAATGTTTTGTACAATCAACCTCTCCCCATAACTCGTTACCAAGTAAGGTTTTATGCTAATTAATATTTCGAGTAATTACCAATAGTGTCCACTGCCTTTAAATGCTAAGCAAAACAATGTAAACTTTATGGACTTTTGGCTGGTAACCAGTTTCTGCTAAGCAATATCTTTCTGTGCCCAGCAAGTTTTTGTGCATACAGGCATCATAAAATTTGGCCCTGGGCATGATATTAAATGGTCAGACAGTAAGAGGGTTGACTGTGTACGCAGTAAATGTAGCAACTTCATTTTCATGTCACTGGCTGGTCTAAAAATGATCAGACGAGAGGGCACAAATTCATGGAGCTGCTTTTAAGCAGTAAATATTGCTTAGCAATTTTCTGCTTAGCAGAAGTGAGCAGGATACAGTCACAATTTGTACATACACTTCGGCTGGTCACTCTGTTCAGGTAAGCAAAATTATGTTGCACTTAGCTACTTGTTGTGCTTATGCAACTCTATAAAGTTGGGCCCAGGGTCAAAATCCACAAGCAAAAACAAACTACCAACTTCATTCAGGAAAACAACTCTTGATGAAATCTATCATCTTAAAGGCAGTGGACACTATTGGTAATTACTCAAAATAATGATTAGCTTAAAACCTTACTTGGTGACGAGTAATGGGTAGAGGTTGATAATGATAGTATAAAACATTGTGAAAAACGGCTCCCTCTGAAGTGCCATAGTTTTCGAGGAAGAAGTAATTTTCCAAGAATTTGATTTCAAGACCTCACGATTTAGAACTTGAGGTCTCGAAATCAACCAACTTTGTGTGACAAGGGTGTTTTCTTCTTTCATAATTATCTCGCAACTTTGATGACCGATTGAGCTCAAATTTTCACAGGTTAGTTATTCTATGCATATGTTGAGATACACCAACTGTGAAGGCTAGTCTTTGACAATTACCAACAGTGTCCACTGCCTTTAAAGAGGTGCTAAGAGTGGACTCTGTATTGTTCTAAAATAACATCTTCCAGAAACTATCCCCCATTTCATCTTGACCTCTCTGTCCAATTAAGACATTCTTGGTTAAGCCCTGAGAGGCTCATAAAAACTCTTCAGCTGATTTCTGGCGTCCCTCATAATTGACCAACTGAGAGAAAAGTCTAGAATTTTCACAGCTTAGGATTTTCTCTTGATGTGATGATGGAAGTTTTCAATGGTTGAAGCTACAACATTTCAAACCTATTTTGATGACCTCTCGTATTATATGATATCACAAGTCCACTGTAAACAGCACCCTCAACGGGGTCAAAGGAAGACAAATCAATTAGCTGAGAGTTGTATGCGTGTTGGACTCAACACCGTTATTATTTTGGTTTTTGTCTCACCAAAGTGCTATTCACACAACAGCAATTTAACTGGGGTTCCTTGCTTAATTTTAGCATGGTTGTCAAAAGTAGAAACGTTTGACAAGATTTTGACAAGAAAACTTGGACATTAGAAACAAATTGTTGTCCTTTCACACAAGGTACAATTTGTGAAATTTCACAACCATGAATTTAGCAAGGGACCCTTGCTAAAGTGCTCTCGTGTGAAAGGGGCTCAAGTCTCAGTCTCCAATGTTGGTCTCGGTCTGAAGACGTTCCTCCCACACATACAACCAGAACGGTTTGATTGATCGGTTAAATGACACGGTAATATCAAATTCGCCAAACCCCAGCTGTCTTCAGAATTACCTTTCGTAAATCCCCAACAACCTTTTACAAGTTGACGACCCATTCTCCACCCACGCGGGCTACAAATAACCACTGTTTGATACCGCAGTGTTGCAATCAACACTCCAACCCATGTACCAATCCGCTAATAATATCATTAACAAGAACATTATTAATTTGGGTTTTTTACCCATACACCGATGCGTGTTAGCACTGTATACTCAGTGCTTACCCGAGTCCTGTGAACAAAATCACAGGCATGTTACTCGGGTGGGAATCAAACCCATGACCCTTGCCACTCTTGAGCAGTGTCTTACCAACTAGACCACCGAGAGTGCCTGATGGCTAGAGGCAGTTCAAGTCCTGTGTTTTGTAAGTGAGGAATATACAGTGCTAACACACATCGGTGTATACGGGTAAAACCCAAATGAATACTCTTTGTCCCAATGCTAATTTAACATCTAATATTATCAAAAATGATAGATTCAAGCTTACCCGTCTCGTTGTATGCCTCTTGACGATGTATGCGCAGCCAATAATGGTTGACGCTATGCAGATTACACATGCAACTATATTAGTTACGCATACTGAGTACATGAGTTCCTTCAAGGTGGTAGTGATCATGGAGCAGTCATCCACACCCTCGAAAGATATCATGTCCTCCCATCTCATACACCCGGAATGAGACTCGCAGCAAAGGCACGACCTTGGGCGGCTACTCTCCTTGCAGTTGACCAGGGTCTGGAAGTCGGCACCACTGAGGCCGGAGAGCGCCGTAGCTACCAGGTGGAGGACCACGCAGACGGCCGATAGGAAAGTGAAGAAACTCAACTGAAGGAAACAAAACAGAATAACGAGAAAATAAGCCACACTTTCATTTATATAAGAGAATAAAAAACAAATACTTTACAGACCTGATACTCCGTGGAGGCAACAAAGGCGATTGCCTCCATGCCCCCTGGTCATTGCCTTGGTGCCCTTGAAATGCTCCAGTAGAAATTTCCTCACTATTACCAACTATATCTCCATTAGTTGCATATTGCATGTTCCTGGTATTCAGGTGTAGTTTGCTTATCCTGAAAATCACATGGAAATTTGGTTGGTTACCCTGTTTTTATCAAGGAAGAAATTTCATGCTAAGCAAATGTTTGTGCTTAGCAGCTCTATGAAATTGGGCCCTGGTCTTGACCTTGGTGTCCCTTCAAATGGAAGTGCCCTTTACAAAATGAAAATGGCCTTGCCCTCTCAATGATGAAACTCCGGGCCTGAAGGAGTAAAGACCTAAGCTATACTTCTGTGTACCCTAACAAGACATTAAACACAAATAGAAAAGTCTGTCCCAAACCAATATAGCTCATCAGGCCGGTGTTGATATCAGGTTAGCTTAGCATTAAACGACAGAATGTTTTGAAATCCCCTAGAAAGGATGCTAGTCTGTCACAGGTCACACCCCGGCGGCCGGTACCCAATGGTACTCCTGGGTGGAGAGAAGCAATTATGACTTCCTGACCAGGAAAAGAAAAGACCATTGCCTTAAAGCTTTAGTAGGGATCCCTCTGCAGTGTCACATTTACTTAATTATTTCTGGCAGTAGCTGCTGACTGTGCTGTAGCACTTTGTAAACCTCTACAAGGTGTTACATAAATGGGTCTCATAATTCAAAAAACTTCAATAACCTGTCTGGAAACAAATGATCATAAGTGCTTTGAGACACCGGTTGATTTAAGCCCTATATAAAAACTAGTAACTACACTATTATATTTATTATGCAACGAACATGTTGACACTGATCAACCGTGGCTTCAGCACTTTTCTGGAATTCCCTGAAGGATCAAGACGGAAATTGCACTTAATTAAAAATGTACCCCTTCAGCCACGAACACTGGAAATAAATTATTATCTTCATCAAGTGATCATTCTGTGTGAAAAAAGAGTCATTTACCTATAGCTTTCAAATATGTTTTTTTTTTTATCTAAAAACAGGTCGCTATCATTTGGACTTTCTGAGCACCAGTTGTTAAGCCCTGTCCGTACTTTCTGTGATTGAAAATGCTATAAAAATGTTCACGTCACAAATTTGCAACAAATAATTCGCAACAGTCGAACTGTGTTCAACTACAGTGAAACATTCGCTGCGAAAACAGCAGCCATGTGACGTCACATTTTGCTTTGCATTCGCAGGAAGTATGAACCCGGTATAACACGTCATCCACATTAGCATTGCATTGATGCCTACATAACATTTAGACATCTCTGAGATTTTCATTTTGCCGGGATGATTTGATGCGAAGGCGATACCCACGAAGGATTCATTACAACCACCCTGTCCGTCTCGGTCTACCAAGTCTTCCCTCTTCGCTATAAATCATCAAGGGGCGCCTCTCTCAAATGAAGCCCCCGAGAGCAATTTGATTTTTTTGCAATTACATGGTCCCGCTGATCATTGGCAGTGTATAGGTTGGTTATAAAAAATGGTGTCTGGGTTCCCTTTTAAATTAACCAGCACGCAATTAATAGGCCTAATTTGTGGATGTGGATAATGCACTTTACGTGGAGACAGGAGCAACCTCTATCAACCAGAACTCCAGTTAACACCAGACAAACAGTTTCTTTATAGTTATTATAAGAAAAGCAAACCAATACGTGTATATTTCTTAAAGGATTTTGATACCTTTTGTAGATCAAGTTATTGGCCGTGACATTAATCCCTACTTACGATGAATGAAGATAGAAATAATATAGATTACCTGTAAACATTTCAGCCTCATTAGATATAAATTTTTTTAGAAAAAAAAGTGAAAATCACAAACAATGATTTCAGGAGAGTCGCATAAATCCCCTGTACATGTTAAAATACTTTAAAATACTTTTTGTCTCACTGATACAAAAATGATTTGCATGAAATTGTTTTACTCGTTTCTCAAACACTACAGTACATTTTTTATTACAAATTGTTAAACAAAAATGTTTAACATTTCTTGTATAAATTCTCGTTTTAAACTCTACCAATTACACGTAACCAAAAGCATAAAACCCCTTTAATGCCTTTGATCAGTTAATCTAAAGTTGTCAGGGACAGTAACAATTTTATTAGTTATTTCAGAAACTACCACCTTGGGTACTACATAAAATCCTTAATAAAGTCTCCTCTTTAATTCATCACAAGATTGTAATATCCACACAGAGAAATCCTCCAGTGGTGCCAGTGGTTGCTTTCAATTAACAGGTAAGTGGCGACAATTAAACGGGCTCCACGCTTTATTAGTTCTCCTCCCCCTTTTAAGCTCTCTGTCACGTTCGCAACACGCCATATTTTTGTAACACATAGTTCAATCAAAAAGGAAGTAATTAACACAAGTCTTAGTATGTAGGGTGTGAAAAATGTTGGAGAAATGTGAATAGGAAATTGGCCAAGTGACTTTTTAGTATTCACAGCATTATGTGTATGGGGGAAAAAAAGTACAAAATAGAGCCTCTGCTAGAGTCAAAACGTCTGGCCATTTTTTTTTTTTTTTTTTAAATAGAAGAATTGCAGACAAAAAAATGTTCTTGTTATATTCTAATTGGTGTTGGGTGATCAGAATTGAACATAACAGAGATGTTAAATTTGCATCGGGGATAAAGAAAATGAATTTTGGTTTTTACCCATACACCGATGTGTGTTAGCACTGTATACTCAGTACTTTCACTAGTCCTGTGAAAACAAATATCACAGGCATGTTACTCGGGTGGGATTCGAACCCACGACCCTTGCAATTCTAGAGCAAATTGAACATAGCGATGCTCCAATCCAACCATGCTGAAACCAGGCCTTTCCTGCCAAAACCTTTAAAAATGTTTCTCAAAATGCATTTTGCTATCTCCAAAGCTGATGTACTTCTTACCACAAGTTTTTACTGCCATTAATTTTCAGAGTAATTACTAGACTTGATTCAAGTCTTAGATCGGGGTTATTCTTCTGCATCTCAGCCACGAAAACGCCCCCACATTATTAGCTATCACGCGCCCTAACTCGCAATATAAATGACCAAGAAAGATCGCAAGAGGGCGCTGTTTGCAGCGGCTATCCCGACGACTAAAAAGCCACGATTGATGACTTGGAACCAAGCGAGACCCTTCAAGTATGGGTCCCATCCACCCCCTACTGTTTTTACACATAAAAAAAAAATGATAATATAAACAGTAGGTAGACAGGCTTACTCCACCCCAAGACCTCATCCAAGAGACACGTATGCCCCAAGCAACCCTATCCACCAGTGGGGGTAGGTTTTATATGATTTATACGTCTGGTTTTTTAAGTTTCTGAATTGGATTTCAATAATTTAGCGCTCTAGTTTCAGAAGATAAAAGACTTGCTTTGTAGGCAATATATTACCAGGCAATATATTACCAGGCAATATATTACCAGGCAATATTTAATTGTCTGTGGTTGGTTTCATTGTCTCTGGTTGATTCCCTTGGCCCAAGTTTTAGAAAGCTGTTAAGCAGAAAATACTGAAATTTCTATGCTAAGCAAAAAATTTGAAAACTTCTCTGGAAACCAGTTTCTGCTAAGCAATATTTGTCCATGCTAAGCAAGTTTTTGTGCTAACAGGCTTCATGGAAATTGGGCCCAGTTCATACAGTCCCCAATTCCTGATCATAACACATTGAGGACTCAACAAAATCAAAAACACCAACAGAGGGCGCTATAACACCTCCCATTAAAATCCCCGTTGATTTATGACCAAATTGTCCGCATCACCTTGCTAGTCAACCTTCATCATGCAACGAAGGCCCTGGGGCATCTAGCTTCCATCTAGCATGGCATAACCCTGTATTTCTCTCAGATAGGAACTGGCAGGTGGAAATATACACTGGGAAAATATTGCGGGCAAACATAAAAGTGTGCCAGTAGTATTTCTTATACGCCAATCTATCCACTTTAATAATGGTGTACTTGGTTGACAGAGGCCAGCCAGGCCCGGGATAGCGATGGCAGTCTGCACACGAACATTGAGAGTTGTCAAGAGACATTATTATGTTCACTAATTAAACAAAGAGATGTGGTGGGTCCTCTTTCATTCTGCCACATACATGTATTCTTGTTCCCTGTTTTACCAACTATTTTGGCTTTCTAGCATGTATAGTGTTGGTTTTATTTCGTTGTTGACATTTATTTCAATGGGAAAAAAAAAAAAAAAAAAAAAATGAAATACAAAATTACAGGCTTACACACTAATGTATATGTTTCCATCTGAAATGCCATTAGAAAACTAAATGTTTGGACCTGAACTTCAAAGACACGAGGAATGTGTTAGTGTTTTATTTAGTTTTTCTGACTAGACGATTTGAAAAAGGTATAAAAAAGTGTTCAAAAGATTCTAATAAAGGCAAACAGTTTTATTATCGTATATTTCTTTGTTAATGACAGTTTGACAGTTTGAAGATATTTGATCCTACCCCTGCTGAGATTCATGAGTCATGGTATGTCTTACAAGAAAACAAACCGGTGTAGAGTTACACCAGAAACACGCTTCACGCTGGGCGCATATCCTGGTACTGCGATATAACAAGCTCTTACAACATGGGCGACTCGGAAAATTTACCCAAAGAACTTCAACGGAGATTTAATCTTTGACAATTGAGTAAATAAAGATCAAGTTTTTTATTAAAATGGGTAAAAAGAAACAGCCCAACAACTTTATCGGAAACAAGATAAGATAAAATAAATATATGCAAGCCATTTGCAACCTTTTGCAATTTAAGTATAATCTATAGATATTTTTAACAAGATCTCATCAAATGTGCACACCAAAATGTTTGAATTTGAATGAGAATTTTATAATCAACAATAATAAATAATAATAATTGTGGCTTCTTATAAAGCGCACATGTCCTTCACTCAGTGACGCTCCTGGCACTGTAACATACAGTATTTCCTGCCAGATTGTGGGACTACGTTTGAATTATGAGACCTAATTCTGATAGCACCATGTAATGCTTTACAAGATGCTGTGGTGCAATGGGCCATATTTTTGACCGCGTGAGGGCGCTCTCAATCACTTCCGGGGGTATATTCATTCATACGCAAAACAGTTTTTAAAGATTGGAACACATTATAACCACAGACATCTAATCCATCACAGACAATAAGACTTTAAAAGGAGCCGTTATAATCCACCTCTAAAGCAAATTGAAACTACGGCGCAACAAAAGTGACAGAACGCCTATTAATTTGTGCAGGGCGAATCGCGTGTACCCCTGGAAGTGATCAAAATACTATTTATAGCGCCCCCGCGCGGTCAAAAATAAGGGGCATTTGCTGTCGATCGGACCAGGAACACCGGGGGGAAACCCTTCTCTTTTTGATAAAGTGCACTGGGTTCTTTTACATGCGTTACATAACACATGGGACCAACGGCTTAATGTCCCATCCGAAGGACGAAGCAATGGTTAAGTGTCTTGCTTAAGGACACAAGTGTCACGGCTGGGGATTCGAACCCACACTCTGCTGATCAGAAACACCAGAGTTTGAATTCGGTGCTCTTAACCGCTCGGCCAAGAACCAAGACACTTCCACAATCATTATAAAGCAGTAGGAATAGTTGAGACAGAATTTTTCAAGAAACATCTAAGAGCAGTTCACAAGACCAAGCCTTAATTAAGAGTGTATCAAGTTCACGTGGCCCCCCAGGGTCCATCATTTCAATGTCTTATAATTAATCGTCTTCAAATCACACCTCTATACAAACAAGACAAAGGTCCATCTTCCCTCATCATTAATCCTTAAAGACACTGGACACACTGATGGTAATTGTCAAAGACCAGTCTTCTCACTTGGTGTATCTCAACATAAGCATAAAAATAACAAACCTGTGAAAATTTGAACTCAATTGGTCATCAAAGTTGCGAGAGAACAAAAATGGAAAAAAAAAAACCTTCGTCGCACAAGTTTTTTTCTTTCAGCTGCTCTAATTCGAGACCTCAGCTGAGGTCTCGAAATCAATTCAAATATTTTCGTGAGAAATTATTTCTTTCTCAAAAACTAACATTACTTAAGATGGAGCGGTTTCTCACACTGGTAACTCTACTACACTGTTGACAGCTCTCCATTGCTCAATACCAAGTAATTTTTTATGCTAACAATTATTTTGAGTAATTACCAATTAATATCCAGTGTTTTTAAAACAGTGCTCCTTATTAGTTGCAGACCATCTTGTACGACGAGGCAGTTTACCCTCCACATGATATACGAGGACAGTAATAATTGCTGTGATGACCCCACCCCACCAATTAACCAAACCATTCAAGTGATGTAATCTGAGACCATCTTCGGTTAGCGGTTACCCCCCTGGAGATACCACCCTCCTTCCCCTCTCTCAACTCCGTCCTAAAGCCTGCATCCACAACAGTCTCATCTCGCTCCGTAGACTCTTTAAACAAATTCATGTTTTTGCCATTTGAAATGGAAATAATCCATTTAGCATTCCATGTCATCTGTCTTATCTCTAGGCGGCAGGGGCTTTTTGGTCACAAGTGCCGGAGCGAGACTCTTGTCCATAAGGTGGAGAGACGACGTAATATCATCCCTTAAAGACAGCTTGGTTTTATGCTAAGTATTCAAATCTACATTTGTTCACATAAATTCAACGTATGTTCTATTAGTACCCCCATGTATGCCATGTACAGACAATAATTATGTGGACAAATTGACCACTGCAGCCTCAATGCAATTTTGGTTAATCAAGAGGGCGCATGAACCTTTAGTTTGGACTACATACTGTACTACAGCTTGGTTTTATGCAAACTCAAATCTACATTTGATCACATAATCTCAACGTATCTTCTGTTAAATGTACTATACCCCGTGTATAGACAATGTGTTGACAAATTGACAGCCTCAATGCAATTTTGATTAATCAAGAGGGAGCGGAAACCTTTAGTTTAGACT
This sequence comes from Asterias rubens, assembly GCF_902459465.1. Classification (NCBI taxonomy): domain Eukaryota; kingdom Metazoa; phylum Echinodermata; class Asteroidea; order Forcipulatida; family Asteriidae; genus Asterias; species Asterias rubens. The sequence goes on along the minus strand of NC_047064.1, from coordinate 20,378,778 downwards.
ACATACTGTACTAACTATAGCTTAGTTTGATGCTAAGTATTCAAATCTACACTTGTTCACATCACATAATGTTAGTTGTATTACACCCCATGTACAGACATTGTGTAGTCAAATTGACCACTTGCACTCCAGCCTCAATGCAATTTCAATTACTCCAAAGGGAGCAGAAACTGTTACATGTAGCTAGACATAGGCCTACCAACTAATTCATTTTTAGCTATGTATAAGAGGTAAATTTGACCATTACATCATAACCATTATAATTGGTGAAACATTAAGCAATCGCCCCCCAAAAATATTGGTACAAACCTAATGAATTTCACTTTATTTCTCTATTTCTGATGTTATCCTAGAATTTGACACCAACCACACTATTTGTGTACAAATCATCATCGTTCAGTTAACATCATCTATGGCGCTATGAGCAGTGACTGTTTTGATTGATATCATTTTATTTTATGTAACAAGAGATAGTTGACATTCAGTTATCACTAATGGAAATTCAAAACATGTCTCTTAATTGTCAAGGAATTGGATTCAAATTATGCCAACGGAATACATTACTGATATCAATCCTAAACTCAGCACCCCCAAAAAACCAATAATTGCTTTTTGGTTGCTGGATTTACTCCAAATATGAGCATAGTAATTTTTCTTTAAGTGCGTCTGAATGCGATCCATCCATCATAAAGCATACACATATAATGCTCATATCAAAGGCTCCACTCTGTCAAGTTACCCTCAGGCATTTAGAGGTCACAACCATCTCAATAAATCTTAAGAGGAAAGTAATGACCACAAATCCCGCTATATCGTTCCTTTTTTTTATGATGAACTTGAAGTGCAATTTAGCCACAGTCCCCTGGAATCCATCATTCTAAATGACCCATGGCTTGGACAGTGAATATATATAACTAGTGGACACAAGTAAGTGTGATGGAGCTTATGTCTCCCTTTAAAGGTACTGGGGTGGATTTCACAAAAAGTTAAGACTAGACTTATCTTGAGTTAGGACGAGTTACTCGAGTTACTCATCCCAACTTAGGACTAGCCACATGTTTTCTATATCCCCTAGAACTAGTCCCAAGTTAGGACTGAGTCCGAACTCTTTGTAAAATCGCCCCAGGACACGTTTGGTAATTCCCCAAAACTAGTATTCCCAATTTGTAAACATATGCATAAACAACAAACACAATTTGGGCTCAATTGGTCATCGAAGTTAGAAGAGAAAAATTAGGGCAAAAAACACCCTAGCTGCATGACTTTGTGTGCTTTCAGACACATAATAAAATACTTCATCTGAAGTCTTTTATTATTTGACTGGAGTGAGAAATTACCCCTTTCTCAAAAACTACATTACTTCAGAGGGAGCCGTTTCTCACAATGTGTTATACCATCAACCTCTCCCCATTGCTCGGTATCAAGTAAAAAACATTTCTAAAAAATTTTGGGGGGTAATTACCGAAGGTGTCCAGTGCCTTTAACCCTACCCCCCCCCCCCCCCCTCCAATCCCAACAAGCTCAGTCAGCTTGCTGTCTCAGCTTACTCTCAGCCTTTAAACTCCTAGATCCAATTAGTTACGTCTAAATAAACTTTCCAGTGTGAGAGTTGTGTGGACAGATTTGTTAGAGTCCATGGTTAGAGTAGAGTAACTATTTTATTAAGTACAAGGCGCCCACAAAGCCAATAAGGAGAGAGAAAGAAACTGCTATGAACAAACAACTCCCCCCCCCCACCTCCAACCCTAAAAATGTTTTGTATATTTTTGAGTCCATATTTACTGGTTCCTTAAACAATTATTGCTCAGCATAGTTTAAACCGCAGGGGAAACTGACTTGGTAATAATTTTGCTACTAGCAAAGAAAAATTTACTGGAGCAAAACTTACACCTGCGACCTCAGGATTGCCGCAGTTTCAAATTCTTAAGGCCCCCCCCCTATAGAATTTGTTTTTGTTCGACCCAAAGTTAAAGCCCTTTAAACCCAAGAGATTACATGTTGATTCTGTACCTAGATCAAAGAGGACAACTCTAAGAAGTCATAACATCTATTTTTTAAGCCAACATTATCTGCCCTTAGCAAAATGTGTGTCCAAATTACTGTTCAGGAGCTTTTCCGAAATGAAGTTCAGCTCGCTACATGTAGGTCTGTCTCCCTATAGACCAATCTGTTTCCGATTGTTTTCATCATGCCCTGAACCAGTGTCTTCAGCCAGTATCATGGACGCATTTAAGCTCACATACACGAAGCAGGTTTTAACTGCATCATGCTTGCATTTTGTATAGTTGCAGCAACACCATTGGTTGAAGACGCCCGATATATAATTGAAGTGGGATGCAGCATATGAAATAGTTCAGGCCCAGTCATTGGGACACATGATTTATGCTTTGATTTCACCTAATTATATTGTCCAATTTGATCCAATTTAGCTGACATCATCCTCAAAAAAACAACTTTGTAGTGCTATTTTGGGAGTCAATGCTCTTATGGCATGGTTGGCATGGTTGGCTTGTGCGTAAAGCGCTCGCCTCTCACCAAGGTGACCCCGGTTCGATTCCCGGCCAGGGCTATATGTGAGTTGAGTTGTGCGTTGGTTCTCTGCTGTGCCACGAGGGTTTTCCAGACCATTGGTTTCCGGTTCGAAAAATCAAACACTTTCGATCTTGGCTGTGCTCCGTATTCATAATGGGTTGATGTGGCTGGCAGCCAGAGGTGCCCTTGCATGCCTGCTTCTCGAACACGTTGTAGCCGCGTCCTTCGCAATTCAGCTCTTAGCTGCGAGTAAGGATGATTAGCCCTCCAAATTATATTATTAAATTATATTATGTGTTCAATTTTGTATTGCACATTTTACAAGCCTACCTTAGTCTTTGTGTGTGCAATTTGTTTTGCAAATGGCGAGTGTTTCAGACTGGTATAGGTTTCAGGATGATTTCTTCTCCTCAGAAGGTGCCCTAGTCTTGTTTCAAGACGCTCAATGCGTTCTTTATTTCATAGCGGCTTGGGTGTGAGAGCGATGTGTGTGTGTAATAGCGCCCTCTGTTTTGGGTTGGTTCGCCCACATTGGATTGAATGATTGGAGAGAAAGAGTGAAACACAACAAGATGATGATTGCACAAACTGGAATCAAAATCAAACATCATAATGAACCAACAAACAACAAGACAATTCTAAGAACCAATGTCGTTCAACATGTTCATAAAAGTACTGTATAGTTGTAACTCATCATCACTCTGTGATTTGCTCAAGTCCATTCCTTTGGGAATCCTTACAATTATAACCTAACGACATGCATACATCATTAAAGCCGAACCACGGTCTGCTGCACCCAACAATGTAGCTCCATCACTCCCATTTACAAGCAATTAACATAATCTCGTCGCAAATCACCATATCCCAAAATACACATCTCTAGACTCAGAGGCCAGATAACATCCAGTTGTGAAAGGTTAATCGAGCTGAGGGGTGGATGGGGAAGGGGGAAGGAAAGGTCAAAGGGTAACCATTAATGGCCCAGAACAACCTCGAAGAGTCCAAGCTTCGGAAGAGTGAAATCTGGGAACTAATATTTCCCTTTCTACGGTAAACATGGTAAACTAATCAGCAATACAGTGATTACTTTACAACTCCCTGGTCCCCTGATTTTTTTCGGGGTGTGATTATCATTCAGTCACTTCCAGGCACCCTCTTCGATAACTGAAGCTGACATCAAGCCTGGTTTGTAATCCACATGCAAGGAGGGGGAAATGTAAAGTAACTAATGAACAACGACATCTAGCTTTCCATAAAAAGTAACAATGAAAATCAGAGACCTTATTCCAAAGTAAGTGCTTAAACAGTAAGAGAGTTTTGAAAGGTAAAACTGTAAAAGAACTGAATGTTAAAGGAACTCGTTGCCTTGGATCAGACAAGTTGGTCTATAAAAAGCGTTTGTAAACCGTTTGTTATGTTAGTCGACGAGGTAAAAGGAAAACCGTGCAATTTCGAGGCATGTTTGTGTGGATCATTGTATTCTACTTTAACAACATCTTTCTATCCATATGCATTTTATAACAAACGGTTTACAAACGCTTTTTATAGACCAACTCGCTCGTCCGATCCAAGGCAACGACTTTAATATTTTTAGCTCCGGCAAACCAGATAAGGATTTGGATATATATGAAGAATATTTTGATTGCTGGAAGACACAAATCAACCTGGGCCAATTTCACAAAGAGCTAAGATTGATCTTATTAATTGCAATCGTAGTTGCTAAAAGTAAAGTGTGATGTCACAATACAAATCAATTCATGGTAACACTGAGAAAATCTTTTGCGATGAATTCAGAAGTATTCAGTTTAGTTTACCAAATTACATTGGAAGGAAAATATCAATCCCAGATTTCACTATTCCAAATCTTTGACTCGGGAGGTTGTTGTTGTCATTTTATTACAGGGGCTCATGTCCGATATAGAAAAACATGTATGAGAAAATTGGCTGCCACACGTGGTAAAAAGTCTATTTTAAGGAAAACCACAGCGTTTTTCCTTTTCATATTTCCACTGTCCTTGCCCCGGTGAGCTGTCCGTGCCGCACAATGCTTGATTATACCGCAGCAGCGATTTACAACGTTCATTCATCTAAGCAGCTGTTCTTGTTCCAACAAGATTACAACAGATCACGGACAGACACGATATGAAATATCCGGGTTGAGTACACAGACCTGAGCTATTCTCAGAGAGACGCATCGAGGGATCAAGGCGAAAAAATCACTAACAGGTACGCAGAAACTCACACAGATCTCTTACCTCTCTAAGTTTTGTTTCTTTCCTCCTTGAGGGGGTAGTCAATGTTTTTTTTTAAGGGAAAGGGAACAACTGGTAAATTGATTCCTTCCTTGATATCTTGGGAACAGATTTTTCTTTTAAAAAAAATCACTAACAGGAACGCAGAAACTCAGAAGAAGAAAAAAAACGAAGAAATTCACACAGATTTCTAACCTTTCTAAGTTTTGTTTCTTCCTTTCTTGAGGGGGGTAGACAGGTTTTTTTTTTTTTTCCTTTGAGGTATCTTGGGAAAAGAGGGCAGGGTTTGTTGAGACCTGGGGGATCTGCTCTGGATTGATTCTTTGTTGGGGAACGGTGATTTCTCCAAATAATAAAGTTCACCTGAACTTTCTATTTTTGCAAAGTGGTGAGGTTATACGAAGATATATTGGACGGGGCGAGTGCAAATGCTGAAATTAATCTACAATTTGATAGATCATGAACCTCTGTGTTAAAAATGAGTGACCGTGTACATTCCAGGGTGTTTGTGGCAGGCAAGATACTGCACTGATCATAAGGAAAACTGTCACATTTTGTGTCATAAATTCCTCATATAAAGAGTTATAAAAGTAACAGCTGAACAAGTTTTATACAAACCAAAAATCAGACAGAACAATCTCCATAAAAAATAAAATCATGTGTTCTTCCATATTGAGCTGTAAACAAGTCATGCCTGCAGAAAGTCCAGACTAAAGCCCGGTTCATACGTCCTGCGAATGCAAATGCGATACGAATGTTGACGTCACAAATTCGCAACGAAATTTGCAATGAGTTGAGTTCAGCTCAACTCACTTGCGAATATCGCTGCGAAAGGAGGGTTGTGACGTCAAATTCACATCAAATTCGCTTCGCGTTCGCATTCGCAGGAAGTATGAACCGGGCTCTATGTATAAGCTCTCTGTTATTGATGCCATAGGTCACATGGTAAATAAGTACAACTGTACATATAGTCTTTCATCACAACAAGAAGGAAGACACATTAAGCTTGGGCGATATCACGATATTATCGAATATCGCGATATTAATTTGGATATATCGCAATATCGATTAAATATCGCAATGTATTTGCTAGCTGAGACATCTTGCACCCCATAGGTTTAGAGTAAAACCAAAAGAATAGGTCATTAGAACACCTCTCTTAAGCTGTCTCTTCTACAACTTTCACTTGGAGTTTGAAAACTGATGATGTCAAATTTCATTAATCGCGATTATATCGAATATCCCGATATATTGTCGGCGATATATCGTGAATAAAATAAATTTGATATCGCCCAAACTTAAGACACATACTGGAAGACCTTTAAAAACCTTGTAGGAATTAACAGAAATGAATGTCTGGACTTGTGCGATGAAATCACCCCAAGCAGAGATTACAAAACCAAGGCCGGTCACTGTCAGATTTAACAAAATTGCAATAACCCTGATATCGTTGACATTAAAAGGGAGGTACACTAATTGGGTACAGATCCACAATTTCTCACGAAGGTAGGGGCTGGCGGGGGAGGGGCCTGAGAAAAGAGGGGAGTTGCTAAATGGATGACTGAAGACCACCATGTAAACAAATTGAGAATAGTGTACCTACACCACACATACATATAATCTGTCACTGAAATATAAGTGGATTCTCTATTTTAGAAAACACAATTAGTAATCTCGCCTGCAGGTTTTACACAAACAGCGCCCTCTTGTGGTTCAGTGTACGTCTGTTCTAACCACAGATTATAGAACACTGAAGGCACAAGATGAACAACTCAGGGTGAATGTTATGCACTGGACTCCATTCCAGTAAGCAACTCTTTTAATGCAACAATAGAGTGCAGACAACATTGCTACCAATGCAACAAAAATGGCGCCTATGCTTTTTTGGGGTTCCAACAGTAGATAAAGATCCAGTTGCCCATCTCGCACCTTCGGTGTTCTATAATCTTTGGTCCTAACGTAGTTGAATGCATGAAGTAAAACATGTCGGAGGTACATGCACTTTAATCCGAGTAGACAGAGCTCTATGGGGACCGAACTCTACAGAGACCCGTCTAGATACAATTATTGCAGCTACAGCGTAGTCACAATGCAGCTTTTATTGCATCTGTGACCACATTTAGGTTGGCAAAACATCTTGTAACGGACGATGGATCAACAAACCATTTTGCGGGGATGGGGGATTGTTGGGTTTGGAGGGGGCTAGGAGGGCATGAAGGACTATGGTATCATTCTAGAAGGAAACAGTGCAGACTTTTCATTGAGGAGACTCTAGAGGATAAGGAGCTTGGAACAATCTTGCAGCGCAATCACTTCTGCTTGGTCAGCAGACAACTGGTGTTCAATACAAAGTGAATGTGCATTTCATCAATGAAAATCTTATCTTTATAACGTGACAAATAAAAACTACTCTAATTGTAAATCATTCTATTATTGATCTGCAACTCCTTGCAACAACATGAATATGTCACAAATTGACTTGAGTATTTCCTCAATTTGAAAGAAATATTTGTGTGAATCTCATTGGAAGAGTACATGTATGCTCAATCATGTGGCACCACCGCAACACTAAGGGGATTGGGCCATAGGACTACATTAATCAATATTGGGACACAACCAACAAAGGATGACATTGACAAGGAATATTTGGGAAAGACAAGAAGGAAACAAATATGGGCAGGACAAATGGTGACAAATTGTCACACGGCTGTTTGCTGAGCAAAGACAAAGCTAAGCTACAATTCCTTATACAATACCTGGCATACTAAGAAGTATTTAACTTCTGCTTAACAGAAAATCAGATCATGCATATAACAGCTTTGATATGTGACCCTCGGAAACTAGGTCAATTTTATTCAAGAGGCACTGGATATCATCATGCCTGTGGCTGTATATATATATATATATATGAACTGTAACCACATTATTGCACATGTGCGCCCTCCCTGTCTCATATGGAAGGAGCGCGCACAACCAGAGTTTGAGAGTTCTTAATTCCATGTACAGCCACAGACCTGCCTTGATCATGATGGCATAATTCCACCTTTTTGTGACCCTTGGAGTTATAGATTTTAAGGAGTTCTCAGACACGCAGTAGGCCTATCCTCTGAACTAGATAATAAGGTAATCACACAAGCGCGAGTGGAATACAGAAAGACATTTTCCTTATTTCCACGAGCGCGCGTGTGATAACGTATTTATCTTCAAGCAAACTTGGCGGGTGACCATAGAACACACAAGACGCAAGGTAGTGATATTAGCGGTGCAATATAGGTTTTTATCACCACTCCATTCTGCGAATCATTAGCGCGTACTTGAAGATAAATGTACATGTACATCAAAGAGCTAGCCCTGGTAGCACGTCATCAGTGTTGTGTATGCAACTAAGGAGTCAAACCTGTGCTAATCAACTTGATGCAAAATAGACAAACAGAATAACCTGGCAATCTTGTGAACCTCTTTACCGCAGAATTCTGCGCTTACGATCACCATTCTCTGCCAAATTTCTTCCCTAGCTGTTGTAAGCGCAGAATGCCTAGTCACGTGAAGTATGCTTGCGCAAAAGCCAAAATTCCCACTAACCTGTGAAATACGCTTGATGTAAGAACAGAATTCCCTGCTTCCGCAAGCGCCAATTTTTTGGCTCACGGTAAGCAGAGCCATGAAATTGGGCCCAGATACACAAGTAGATCTAAAACGTCCCATCCTTGATTAAGTTACAAGCAATAATATTGATGACCGAGACTGGTCTTGTTATAGTTTCTAGAAGAGACTGTGATACAATCCACAGACATTCCGTGATGATGAGGAGCACAAATCAAATTAAGAAAAGTTCAAGGTAGCAAAGGATTCTGACATGGGAGGTATGATTCGATTAAAGAAATAAAAACACTAAAAGCTTTGGAGGAATTCTCCGTGATTTGTTGGAGAGCTTGGGGCTAACTCTTAACCCCACCACCTGCACTTTTTTTCCTCTCTTCTTTTAATTTTGTTTTCTATTTTAACTATTTGTGTTTATTGTTTCAAAGCAACCATTCTTTTCTTAATCAATATCAGTTTGATGAGTATTTAATTTCCCATTAAAGGGTCTATGTAACTTTTGTAGGGCAAAAAACACAATGTTCACAGATTTACACTAAACTTACACAGTTTGAAGATAATGATAGTAGAAAGCTTCCCTGAAAATATTACGCCCTGAGGTGCTGTAGTTTTTGGGAAATGACTAAAACAATGTCATGAAAATAATTTTGAGACGAATATTATTTTAATCATTTACAAACGTATTTTCATGACATTGTTTTACTCATTTCTCAAAAACTACAGCACCTCAGTAAATAATATTTGAAGGGAAGCTTTCCACTATCATTATCTTCAAACTGTGTAAGTTTAGTGTAAATCTGTGGACATTGTGTTTTTTGTCCCACAAAAAGTACATACACCCTTTAAACCAATTTTTACCTCATTGAATAACTATTTTGTTCTGCGCGTTTTGTACAATTTATTTAATTTGATTTGGGGTTGAGTAAAACCAAATTTACTCGAGAATGATTTGAACCAACAACATCAGGATTAAAACATCCTCATGCTCTACCAACTGAGCTTTCTTATTCTAGCCCTATGATGGGCGGTCTCCCTATTTCGCCAATATCCTTGTTCCGTGGTTTACTATTTAATATTAATTTGGTAAACTTCCATTCAACAATTTGCGTCTACATTTATTACTTCTATTTCCCTATTTTGTTAAATAAATTTACCATTTCTGCTTGTAAAAATGTAAACCATTTATCGATTTATTTCGCTCTAATTTAATTAAATTTGACTACTGTTTATTCATACATTTTACTTTTTTATTCATTTTTGTAGATACATTTTACCTTCATGGGGGGGGGGGGTAAGAAGAGACGGAAAAAAAGGGCTTAAAATATTTCCCATCCTCTCTGGAGCTTCTCAGCCTCCATACAGTCCCGTGAGTCAAGAGCTCATCTACAACTGTCTACAAAAAAAACACTAAGATTATTCAGAATATATCCACGTTCGGCTCCCAGCCCCATCAGAAGAAGCCGGCCCGCCGCATCCCGACTCATGACATCCTCCTCAGACCTCCTACATGAGTCATACGTTTCCAATACACCATACACACCAAGCTTATTTAGATTACAGTGTGAATCCTTCATTTACACACGTCGCGTTACACACCAACCCCCTTGTATGCTTCAGTAAGACTCCACTAAATTCATAATTTAGCCGCGTTTTCTAACGGGATGGTAGTAGCGAGAGAAGACAATCTCGTGGCTTTGAGATATTGCTGTCTTATCATCTCCAACGCACGAGAAGTGCAGTGGATGACCCACGTTATTAAACCAACGCATATTGACAGAGTAACCGTGTAGGGATTGCTGATTCACTGCAATTTTATATCACAAGATGTTTTTTAACTATGTATTTGTGATGAGTAGATGTTTGATTTATCTGATATCATTTACACTATACTCCCCCCTGTGTTGGAACACGGTATTGGTCTTCGGAGGTACACAACTCTATTGACTCAGCTTATAAATGATGCACGACACTGTATTAAACACAAGAATGAGCATCAGCAGCCTGTTCAAATAAATGCCATCTCTATACCTTTGAATACAAAAAAAACAATGTCCAAGTATTTGAACAGAGAAGCCGTATTAAAATTTTAATGCAATTATACACATCTGCGTGCACAATAATGTTGATTTTAACCTAATTTATAAATTAGACAAATCTCTTGACAGAAATGTTGCAACCTACTGGATGACAGTTAATAAGTTCTCGGTGTGTTTATTTATGGTGCAGCTGATTGTAATTATATAATGTAAACATGTGTTGGTGTCCTGTTAAAATAAAGACAATGACAGCCAGGAGAAAGAAAAAAACTGTTTGAGAATTGTCTTTTCAAGAAAATGAAATTCTAATTCATTGTAATTAAACAAGGAATCCGGTTTCATGGAACTGCTCAGGCAGAAAAGCTTGCTTATAATTTTCTGCTAAAAAATAAATTCACGAGAAATCTCTTGTGATACCAGTCACAGATGGTACAACAGACATCAAGTTTGGCTGGTAACCTCATTCTGGTAAGCAATATGTTGCTCTGCTTAAAAGGAACATGTTGCCTTGGATCAGTCAAGTTGGTCTTTGAAAAGCGTTTGTAACTGTTTGTTATAAAATGCATTACATGGGTAGAAAGATGTTGTAAAAGTAGAGGCAAGTTGTTCCTTTAACTGCTTTTCATTCTAAAAGCATTCCTATACAGGCCGCGGAGAAATTTGGCGCAAATCTATGAACTTGGCTTTGTTGTGTGTTGATGGACTGCAGAATAAAATTGTAGTGCAAGGCAATTTAAATTTGAAGCATGCATTTTATTCATCGTGTTGTCATATCTCGAGCATGTGTGCCGTAGGCATGACTTCGCTCCCGAAGTCACTCAGAAGCTAAAATCTGTATTGTCCAGTTCAATTTTATAATAAATTTCTTATTTAACTCTGACAAACAAAAAGGTAAAATAATATGATAAAAGTATAATGGATGAATTTTGACAATGCAAGGGGGTGGAAGCAAACTTTCTTCTTGAAAATGTGCGCATGCTCAGAGTTCCATACACAATGACATTGACACTCTGCCATGTAGAGTCATTAAGTCTCATATTGGTTGCATATAAACGAGTACAGCTACAACTATGGGTACAACTTTTCTTTAAATAACAAGAAAAGTTTATGACTCTTTGCAGATATTGTTTCGACAAGTTTGAGCAAGTTTCAATCTTTCCTGATGATGAGCTCAATGATTGTAGTAAACAAATATAAAAGAAACATGAATTGTTTTAATTCTTTGTTTCAAAATTAAAAGGAGGTACGCAGAACAGGTGTGACAACTTAATGACCCAACATATTGTTCAAGACGTATCAGAGGAACATGGGTAGAGATCTCTTTATAAGGCGGGTACAAGATGGTCACTTTATCAAGTCAGATGGCCAATATAGGCAGACAATGAATTTCATCTTTGTGAGGGCTACACAAATGTAGGCAAAATGGCACTTCCATTGGAACCTCCTGAGCTTTGTTAACAACTGCTGAAGGGGCACCAAGGCCCGGAGACCATGGGCAACAGAGGGCAGGGTTTCAACCCAGGCCTGATAGTTAATGGGAAAGGTAACGTAAGTTGAGAATCAATGAAACAAATACGACAGCGCCTCCAGAGTCAACGTCTCTGAACGAACATCTTCCGATTTGGAATTCTGCTGGGAACATTCTGGGTGTCATTAATAGCTAACCCCATCCTACGACCACAATAGTAGTACGTTGCGACTTGATGGAGACTAATTAAAGTTACGTTCATGTTGAGCGTATTCGATTACCTACGGCTGGTCAGAGCAATTAAAAATGTCTCTAACGACGACACGGCGTGAGCCGGTACTTACTGCTGTTTTTGAAATCAATTCATCGAGGCTAATCACAATAATTGTGCGAGGTGTGATTGACTGTTGATTGCAATTAGCGAGTAAAAGACAGGACTCGTATTGTTACTCAAAAAAACAAGATCTTAGATTGGCAGATTGTGGCAAGTAAAACGCCGAGATTACAAACACTATAATCAACTGTCATCAAGCAATCAACCTGAGACAGCCGGACGACAAATAGCCCGGGGTCAACAAACACCTCAAGGTTGCACAGAATGTACAATTCATTATGTGTCCATTAAACAGAAAATCTCTGAGAATCAGAACGATCTCATTAGGTAATCAGAGTACATCGCTTCAGATGTATAAAAAAAAATACGAAAATAAAAAAAAATTCTTGATGAAAATGAATGTCTTCGTCTCCTTTACATCAGATTCATCAAGAACAAAAATAAACAACTGTAAAAGAAAAAGTAAAAGTAAAAGTAAAAGAAAAAAAAAACATGTTTTTCTACCAATGGTAAAAAATCTCAAAGTGAAAGCCAGTTTTCCTTTCTCTTTGGCAAGTCCTATCCCAGAGAGCCATAATGATACCATCAGCAGAAAAAGACAGCCATCAGCACACCACTCTCCTAAATTATTTTCTCCATTCATAATAATAAAAAAAATCGCAAAGAAACCATATCTCCGTATCTTTAAAGAACAACCGCTAGACTAAAAAGCTCAGAGATCCGTAATATTGCACATGCTCACCGCGTCTATGCCAGCATCAAGGAATCAATATGAGATGCTCTTCTATGCCGGTGGCACAGAGGCAGTACGCTTGAGTGGTCGCATTGAATACCAAAATGCATCATAATTTGTGCGATTGGCCGACTAACCCCGGAGTTGAAAGCGAGTCAATCGGCAACAGTCTCTCCGCTCCGCTCAGGGACGAGACCACTCTCCGCTACGCGACCCTAACACCAGGTGTTCCACACTGCATCTGTTTGTGTTCCTCCGCGTAGTGTGTCACCCTTTTTTTTTTCCTCGGAGATTAGATGAAGCAAGGAGGGGGTGTGAATTGAGATGTTCAGTGGAGAGCAATATAAACATCACGCCCCATTGAGAGTGAAACCCTCCAACTTGTACATGTGTTATTCAATTCAATTCAACTCAAGTCAACATATTTTGTATACTACTCTTCTCCCCATGCAATGCCTCAAATCCTATACTCGTCTCAAAATACAAAATATTACATAGACAAGCAACATAATAAGCACACTGGGAAGGGGTGAAAATAGCTAAATTTTGGAGTGATCCCTGACCCCCCCCCCCCCCTCCAAAAAAAAAAAAAAGGGCAGCTAATGATAGTTGAAAGCTTACCTTAAACAAAAGGTATTTGTATATACTACTTTAATAAGGGAATAATAATAATAATCATAATTAGACTTGTAATGCACCCTTATCCACCATGCTGGGTGTTCAAGGCGCAGTAAAACCAAAAACTTGGAAGGGAAGCTTTTTACCATCCTTATCTTCAAACTGTGTAAGTTTAATGTAAATCTATAGACATTGTGTTTTGTGTTAACCAAAGCCTGGCTTCTGACTGGCACCTTCGGAAAAAAAAATTGACAAAATAGGGAAACAGCCAATAAAGGAATACAGTAAATAGCTCACAGGTTGAGCATCTGCACATTAATCCGAAGATCGTTGGTTCAAATCACGCTAGATATTTCTTTGTTCAACCCCAAATCATTACAAATTTACCACGTCCCTGGTGGTTCATTATTTTGATTAAAAATACAAAAGGTTACAGTGCCGAGGGATTCACATCAGACTACAACCCCCTACCCCTCCCCTCTCCTCTCGAAATTGTTGAAAAGTACACTCTTGCCACTCACTTCAAACTGCCCAATTAGTATAAATTGCTTTTCCAATGATCAACAAGCCCTTCACACAGTTTCTGTGCCAAGGATAAAAGCCAATCTACTAAAAAACCAACTTCATTCAACCATCCCCCTCCCACAATGAAACCTATTGAGAAGGTCCCACACCCCGTAATGCAGCGGTTGTATCTCCACACAATTAATCCACTCTCGGCATAGCGGGTCTATCGATCAATTAGACCGGTGTGAAGTGGGGTTTAGCGTTCGGCCATCAAAAAAGAACACAGAGCTTTTGTTACAGATACGTCAATAAGAAAACCTCACCGTCATAATTTGAGTGATGTCGGGGTTTTTTTTTTCTTTCTTTTTTCTGTGTCTGTCTCTCTCTCCACTCCGTGCCTACCATCTGGCATGTCACGTATCTGAATACCTGTGTTTGATTAACCCATTTGTAGCTGACACGTACGTCGCACACGAACACGAAGTCTTTGACTCAATAACGGATATTGTTATTGACCCGTAAATAAAATTCACATTTCGCTGGGCCTTTATGTTATCTACATGGAGGGAGTTTTTTGTTGATCCTGTTTATCAAATTTCTGAAAAGTAAAGTATTTCTAATGACTATTAAAATGAGCAAAACTTGTCATGGGCTTTTGTGTACAGTAGAAAGCTTTCCAATCAGAATTTCAAGTGTTTTCCCAATTTTCAAAGTTTCTACTGTACCCCCACTGTTTTACATTTTAAGCCTCCAGAAGACTAACAAAAAGTTAAACAAACAATTAAAATTATTTTGGGAAATATCCACATGGAAGGACGCATGATGATAACAACTAATTAACTGCGCTTACTGTCATTATTCTTGACTTTATTCATGTACTTAGAAAAAGGTTATCGTCAAATTTCAGCAGACATCTAGCACCGTGTGTAAATTTCTTTAGAGTAAGGTTGGTTCTGAGAAGAACTGGTGGTTGACAAGTACGCTTGGGTCTTTGGCCTGATACCTTGATCATTCAAAAACGAAGCATACATGGCTTGCCTGGATCGTCTTCTTGATCGCCTCCCTACAGAGTTGTCAACCACCAAATCTTTTCAGAACCAACCACCAAGTTACTCAAATTAGATTTACAATGCTTCTGCAAACCTAACCTGAAAAAAAAAAAAAAAAAAAAAAATCAAACACTTTCGATCTTGGCTGTGCTCCGTGGTCATAATGGGTTGATGTGGCTGGCAGCTGAATGCGCCCTTGCATGCCTGCTTCTCGAACACGTTGTAGCCGCGTCCTTCGCAATTCAGCTCTTAGCTGCGAGTAAGGATGATTAGCCCCCCCAAATTATTATTATTATACTCCCACCATGCAAACTTTCAAATCCTACTTGCTATAAAGTGAACAGTATTTCATGCGCAGTAACACACAGGGAACATGACAAGAAACCTTTGGTTAGTGTACCCATGGAGGTTTGAATGATTCTTCTTCCATGGTATACCACAATAATCTTGAAAACAAATAGACTGAAAAAAAGTTTTCCAAAACCCAAAGGAAGAAACTTGTTGGTGGTATTTCCACAAAGTGTCTCTGAGAAGAGGGTACTTCTCTGTTAGCAAAGGAGCAATAAGAAGACCATGACTAAGATGTCCACCTCATCCATCCATCCTCCACGGCATCTTGAACAAGTCAAGACCTAAGATAGTATCAAATATCTCCCAAGTGTTTGAAGTGCTCCTGTGTACTTTATCTGAGTCTATTTAAACTAAAATTTCGGGATGAATTTGAGGGCCGTTGTTTGCATCCCGTGAAATATGGTTTGCTCTCCGGATGATGATTGCCCGTTGAGTTCACGTCAAAAACCACAAAAGTGTAAAGACCTGATGAGTTTTGCAGGGCTATTTATTTCAAAGACACTAAATGACTCACGGGACGTTAGCAAAAGACATTAATAAAGTCTGTCCCAAGCCAATATGGCTCATCGGGCCGGTGTTTTTACCTGGTTTCATTGGCTTTGAAAAACAGAGATGCATTGCATTTCTAATTCCACTGGACAGGATGCCAGTCCAAAACAGGTTATTCTAAGCTCTTGCAGATACCCATTTGTTCTCCTGGGTGGAGAGAAGCACTTATGATAAAGTGTCTTGATTAAGAACATAAGTGTCACATCTGAGTCAGGCCAGGATTCAAACCTACGTTCTGTAAATTACAGAACTTGAGCCCACAAGCTCTCGCCCATTTGTACTCCTGGGTGGGGAGAAGCAACTATGATAGTGCCTTGCTCAAAGACACAAGTATTTTAACTGACCAGGCCGAGATTCTAACCCACAATCTGTAGATCACAGTACTTACCTTTAAGTCCACTGCCCTTAATCGATCAGTCATAACACCCCACTATCACACACGACTTTGATAGGGACGTTATCTGTAATTTCTATATTTCTTTCTTTTTTTCCCCACATAATTTCAGTAAATTTTTCAACCTGAATTAAAGTTTGAAATCAGATTTCATTTAAGCAACAGCTAGCCTTGGGGTTTGAAACCTCAAAACTGCTTATTCATCTAACACGTATACGAAATTGCCCCAATTCCACAAATGCTCGCTTCTGAAAGGAAACAAGGTTGTTTCTTTATGAACAACCCAAGTTAACTTTCATAGGTTATGTCAAAACCATCATGCAACTAGTCACAACTGTGAAGTAAAATACTTTGAAGTTTCATTTAGGACTGTCGCTCAGTAACTACCTGTAATTTGACAGTCGTCTTTCGACGTCAAATTGCAGAGCAAGAAACTTACTCCGGCACACGTAGATATTGTCAATAGCGTTGGAAAAGCAAACTCAAACATTTGCTTGAGTTTCATCTGAAGTGCAGGGTAGCGGACGTCTCATTGTGGCCGGACAACTGGCACAGAGTTTTCAGCTGTCGTCGTTCAAGTAATACGAGATAGACCAAGGGTGTACCATTCACAACCCTAATCAATAATTATCAACGGAATCAGTCAAATTACGACCCCCCGCAATGAAATGCCTTGTTTTACTTCAAGGACGAGAAGCACTATTTCTAAAGATTCAAGATCTACTCCTTTTTTGTATGCTTTATTTAATTCAACCTTGTTTTTTGGGAAGGTTGACTTGTAATAGTATATGGTCTACTCCGAATGTACTTCACTATTAAATTTCGTTTTGAAATGGTTATTGATTTGCAGATAAACAGTAGGAGTGTTTGATGGCAAACATTTGAAATACAGTCGACTCGGAGTTTGACAGAAAACTAATCGAAATGATATCGTCAAATGAGGAGTGTGGGTTGAGAATTGCTTCCTATTTTTAGACATTAATTTAAAAAAGTTCCTTTCTTAGAAAGACAAACTCTTTGAAATTTAAGAAGAATGGAAAAATAGTTGCCCTAAGCCATTTAAAAACATAACTCAAATTACTGCTATTGTGTCTGTCATGCCTGGAGTTTTTTTGAGATTTTTGAGATGCCAGGGTCCCTTTTTCATTTTGCAGAGGACACTTGTTATCAGAAAATCTTACAGTCTATTGGAAACTTTTGCAGGGGCACCAATGCCAAGACCAGGGCAACAGAGACCATGATCTCCTAGTAATTAAAGACTTGGTGTGTACCGATGCTTTTCTAGAATGAAAGAGACATAGGCTACATGATATGCGGCTTGATCTGAGCATAAAATGTACATTGTATACATGTAAAGAAGAATTTCTTCTTGTTTGTCAGCCCCCCCCCCCCCCCCGCACCCAGCGGCATATTTAAGAAATTGATTTGTATTTTTTCCTCACCACTAGATGTGGAAATTAGAACGAAGAACATTTGGCTTGTTTATTTATCCAAGAGGAATTCCCAGCAGAGGCAATCTACAGCAGAGTGTCATTCAAACATTCGCAGAAAACTGTTTTCAGTTAATTTCCCGGAGACGGCGCGATGATATTGTCACTGTTCACACGTCTAATAAGACGAACATTTACACCGGGTCCCCGGTATGGTTAAATAAACAGTCCCCTGGTGTAATGAGGAAACTGAGCAACGTGACGACTGGGAAGTTGGCACGGAATTCCAAATCTAACTGAGGCATTTACGTATGACAGCAACTCCACGGGGAGACTGCATTCAAGTCAGGAATTATAGAACACCTTGGCTTATTGGTGTCTTGCCCTTCTGCTTCTCATTTCTTGAGACCCTGTTCGAATCCTACCTCAGACCACACCCTCTTGTGTGGGCATTGTGTCTTCAGTTCTTACATGATTACAAAGATTTCCTACAAGAGATCTATAATTTACAGCATTCAAGTCAGGAATGATAGAACACCTTGGCTTATCGGTGTCTTACCCTTCTGTAGTTTCACTTCTTTAAACCCCGGTTCGAATCCTCACCTGGACGGACCACAACCTCTTGTGTAGACAGTGTCTTCAGTTCTTATACGGTTACAAAGATTTCCTACAAGAGGTCTATAATTTACAGCATTCAAGTCAGGAATTACAGAACACCTTGATTTTAGCGGTGTCTTACCTACTGCCTTTCACTTCTGTAGGCTAGGGTTCAAATCCTAACTCAGACCACAGCCTCTTGTGTGGACAGTGTCTTCAATTCTTACACGGTTACAAAGATTTCCTACAAGAGGTCTATAATTTACAGCATTCAAGTCAGGAATTACAGAACACCTTGATTTTAGCGGTGTCTTACCTACTGCCTTTCACTTCTGTAGGCCCCGGTTTGAATCCTAACTTGGACCACACCCTCTTTTGTGGACTGTGTCTTCAAAACACGATTACAAAAATTTCCTCCCAGTATCTTCAATTCAATATTCCTGTATCGCTGTTCTCTATTATACATGCGTACAGATCTTCAGGGGCGTAAAGGTAACAATGCTACATGTAAATGTAGCAAGCAGTAATTTCATGGTGACGATAAACAGAGACATGAAATTGGTCTCAGAATTTGTTGACCCGATAGACAATTCAATATCACCTCAATTAAACTTGAACAATTCTTGAAAACCATGTAGGAAAATTCGCCCCCCCCCCCCAAAAAAAAAAAAAAACAACCAAAACAACAACAACAACACAATACCAGTCCCATAGAAACGGGATCCATAAAGAGACTGTATAACATCGCATTACGTCTTTATTCCAAATTAAACCAATAACCAGCCATCTTGCACAAGGGCAACTTCACCTGCAAGCCTGGATTAATTTGTTTCCACGCCGTGATCACGAAACCCTCTCTCTACATTAATCTTCATCCGGACACATATTTCATTAAATTCCGCACCTAATATTCCCTTCCAGAAAAAAAAAAAAGAAAAAAGAAAACACAAGTCCCTGTAAGGTTGAGTAGGAGGCGACAAGGTCACAAAATTTCAAAGAGCCAAGTGAGGCGCGCATAGTAATGAATAGATATACATGTTGGAAGGGTGTTGGTCTAAAAGAAGCATGGGAGAGTGGTTCCACAATACACATGTGCCGGGAAAGATGACCTTGATTTGACCTTAAAGAAAAACCCTCCGGAGTTTTTCAAATTCCCAAACAACTCAAAGGAATTCTTCAGTAAGATACACATTTGCAAATACGTCAAGGCGTTATTACACAGCGTTGGCACTGATACATGTGTGCTCATAAGTTTTTATCAAATTAGTTTAACAACAATATTAAATTAAGATTTATATTGCGTACATAAAACTTATCAAAAGCATCTAACACTTCTTAAAATGCACAGAATGTAAGAAAAAGATGAAGAAATAAGACTGGTGACCAGGCCAGTACCCAAACCACAGTATGAGGGTACATCTGTTCCACCAACAGAAAACATTCAAACTTTTCTCTCTAAAACATAAGAACCTTCAGGAATGTAACACAGAAAGTGTAAAACAAATTCTTCTTAATGTCGGAAACGTGATTTTAATCAAAAGAAGAAGAGGTGTATATATGGCATCTTTCATGTCTGTGGTGACCCATTCTCTCCATTATTGTTTCTTTAACGACCAAAAAACCCTACAAACTCCTTCTGTCCGTAGACTGAAAAACTCGACAACTCCGGATGGTATATATTTGAAGAACAGTTCTGTGTCCTCGGGCGCAGCGTAAACTTTATTCTGCAAATCTCAGAGCGCCATCTGACGAGAGAGAGCACTCGTTGAACCGACAGAGGCACGGCGTGCCACGAATACTGATCGTTTGAGGGAAGGGTTTGGGGAGAACGACGACGTGGGGCTTTGAAATAAGAGCATGGATGTACATGTACGTATAGGAGGAGACAGTCATGATGATATTAAATGGCTTGCACTTTTAATGAAGGCTGCCGGCCAATACTTCCCAGATGACTTGAGGCTGGATTCAAGGAATATCGTGCGTTTCGTTATGATTTATAGATGTGTTGTTACATTACTTTCATCCTCTTTGTACATTTATCAAGACCAACGCTCCTTTTAATGGCAGTGGACACTATTGGTAATTACTCGAAATAATCATAAGCATAAAACCTTCCTTGGTGACGAGTAATGGGGAGAGGTTGATGGTATAAAACATTGTGAGAAACGGCTCCCTCTGAAGTGCCGTAGTTTTCGAGAAAGAAGTAATTTCCCATGAATTTGATTTCGAGACCTCAGATTTAGAACTTGAGGTCTCGAAATCAACCATCTGAACGCACACAACTTCATGTGACAATATTGTTTTTTTCTTTCATTACTTTATCGCAAGTTCGATGACCGATTGAGCTGAAATGTTCACAGGTTTGTTATTTTAGGCATTATGTTGAGATACACCAACTGTGAAGGCTAGTCTTTGACAATTACCAATAGTGTCCACTGCCTTTAAGACATCTTTCTTATTTACACACACCGCAGTTTTAGTTTTCTACGTAATTCACCACTCCATGAGAAAGAGTGCACCAAAATCAGAGACAAAAAAAGAATTATTTGAGTTTCGTCCATCACCATTACCAATATGGTAAAAAAAAAAAAAAAAAAATTGAGTTTTTTCAAACCTCAATATTTCCCAGGCAAAAGTATTTTTTGTTGAGCTGGACTTTTCGGATAGAAAGTATTTTGCCTGTTGAAGAATGTATTATTGAAGGGCGAAACATTAAACAATTTGCTTACAAGTAGAACAAAAGCTCACTCAGAGGAAGAATAAAGACAATAATAATGTTAAGAAGAGATTAAAGGACCCTATACATAAGACAAAAGATAAGACTGGAGTAAGCAAGTTTTTGTGTTTTCATTCCAAGACAGGCCTGGAATTCCACGGAGGCAGTGGCCTCCGTTGCCCTTGTCTTGGCCTTGGTGCCCTTTCGAAAATTCCCATAAACTTTAAGATTTTCCAATGGAAGTGCCCTTTGGAAAATGAAAATGGCCTTGCCCTCTCAAGGACGAAATTCCAAGCCTGCCAAGAAGATCATCTACACTTGCCACCAAGAACAAAACCTCACTGTGATTTTAAAAACCAAACAAAAACCTCAGCAAATTACATCTGACAGTTCTTGCATTGTGCGGGTCAAAACAAAATTTAATCCCAGTTATTTAAAGTTACTCAAAGACAATTAAAAAATTCCATTGTGTGGCAAGGAGGAAAAGCTTAACGACTCAACCAGGATCAACAATCATTCGGACATTATGTAACTCATTTCCTCAAGACAAACACACACCTAGCAAGGCTACACATAATTCATAACTTGGTAATTCCACATAACAATGGCCAGAGGGGTAGATGTAGCTTCAAGACTCAACCCTATTTTATGATGTAATGTAACTTGTTTTCTCGCCACTCAAGAAATTGTCTCATTGTCAAATCACTGCAGGAGGAAAGCCTCTTAATCGACTCTCCACTCCTCCCTACCCTCTGTTACTCCCTTTCATGTATAATGCAGCTGAATTCCTCAATATTCTCCTTCCTTGAAAAATTCCAGTCCTGAAATTACACAGAGGCAATGGAGCCAATAGCCTCTGTTGCACCTGTTCATTGCCTTGGTGCCTCTTAAAATGTTGCAATAGAAATTTACAATTTCCTCATAGAGGTGCATAGTCTTGGTTCCAAGGCGCTCCAGTTGTGTAGTCACGAACCATGTAGTCACGAAAACCTAACTGCTCTCCAAACTGCTCTCACCGCCCCACAAACAACTTGCCAATAGAGGGCGCTATCATTCCCGTAACTGCTATCACCACGAACTGCTCTCACAGGAGTGCGGTTCGTGGTGTGATAGCAGTTACGGAAATGAGAGCGCCCTCTAGTGGCAAGTGGTTATTGGGGTGATAGCGGTTTAGATAGCTGTTAGGTTTTCGTGACTCAACTGGAGCGTCTTGGAACCAAGACTAAGAGGTGCATATCTGCACGCAATTCGCACGGCCCAATTAACAACCTTGTGCATGGGGAAAACCCTGCTACTAACAACAAAACACAAAGACTATGCATTTTAAGTCGCTTTTACGAAATAGTTTTGGAAACTTGGGCTCTGAGGTTATAATAAGTCTATTTGTGCCCCCCTTGAAGTAATTGCAAATTGCAAGTTGCATCTTGTATTATATTGAAACCCTTTTTCACCAACAGTATTTTTCTGTGACTAAGGATCAATTACAGTTGTAAATGTACATGAAAAACAGGCTGTTTTTTAGGCGTTTGGGTCTTTGAGTGGCAGACACTAAGCGGGAAGGGGAAATGGGTGGGAAGGGTGAATCTGAGAGGGGAAGTGCTAAGCGGATGGACTATATTATCATTATGCTACCACTATTACATGTATGTGTAGAATGTGCACAACGTTATGTAAGTATCCTGTTTTGTGTCTACACTCTACATAAAAAAATGTATGGGTTTTGTGTGTTGTGTACTGCACATCAAATGCCACAGTTACACTATCACCACAGAGAAAGGGCCCCTCTCCCCTAATGTTTCTGGGAGTGGCTGCCGGATGCGCTAAAGCACCTTTTAAGCCCTTATGAGGTAATGCATAAATGGTTCAAATATTCAAAACTTTTTTTAACCAGTCTTTAAAAAAAAAAGAGGATATTAATTTCTTTTTTAAGCGCTTTGAGATGCCAGGACTTATTTAAAGACCTAGATAACAAAACTAGCTGTTTGTTATCATGACTCTTATTATGCCATCTTGACTTTTTCCTCATCACAAGTCAATGTTACCAAACCGAGGCAGGAATGAAAATAGTCTGGTACATCAATGTAGACAAAAATTGCTGCAACATTATAAAAAGCTGCTATGGCCATGTTCGCAACGGCGAATTCGGCTACAGCTACGGCTAGAACGCACTGCTGCCTATTTTATCTACACTGGCTGGCGCTGTAGCCAAAGCCGCCGTTTCGGAAACGGCCTATTACAATCATTGCATCTTATCAAACACTGACAAAACAGATCAAGGGCATTCCTTACATTGGGAAACAAAATCGGAATGAAATTGCTCGACTGAACGAACGACGGAAAGAAAGGAAAGAAATGAAGATGGATGCCAACTGCATCTTTAGGAAACAGGTCGACTCGAAATGACTCATACACAGGTGAGTAAACTCTGGCACCCAATCCACTTTGTGTCTTGGTCGCTCTACTCAAGGATCCGAGTAGATGCTTAGGTGATCAGTCTTCTTGAAGACACTCAACCTGTTCCTTAATAAGAGATTAAGACTACCGGCTGTCTATTGTTCAAGTCATGTCTGGAAGGGGCATTAAATCTGGACAGTCGGACCATTGTTTGACCATGGTTGGTGTGTGATGATCCTTCTTATTGGGCGATAGTCATAGAGCTAACAAGCTGTCCTTTTTATAAAGACTGGAGTTGTTTCCGATAATAAAACACTTCACACTTTTCTGCTCCAGTTGTGTCATGGTTTTTACATAGATTGATGATGATGTCAGACCACTAAATCGGCTTGTCATTCGAACAAGCTTCCTCGTGAGTTGAGCTGATACAAAGGTTTGTACCATGGGGATACATGGGGGAAGGAAAGTCTGAAGGCTTGCTCAACACGCCCATTTTAAATGTACACGTACATGTAACTGTACTGCACATTATATTGTACGATGTATACAAAGTACATGTATTTTATGTATTAATTCCATTTTTATAAAGACAAATTTGCATCTAGTTTCACAGCAGATGATGTGTGTACCCGGGTGTCATACTGCTATTGCCCCTGTTGTCAAATGTGATTGTCTGTTTTGCCTGAACGCACCTTTTTTCTAATTTCTTAAGGGCGGGGTATTTGTTCCTTTAACAAGTACATGTACATGTTGTAAACTATGTTAATGACCTCATGTTCGGACCCTAACCGAGTTTGCATCGGTTACGTAAAACAAGAAATGAACTGTGCTAATGACATTACATGAAAATGACAACCGCCCCCCTCTTCTCTCAAAGAAGATGGCTGACAAAACGGCTGCCCTCATTATGGTCATGAGTAACAAGTCGAACAAAGAAGACCTCACACTTTTACAGTAGAGTCTTTCTCAATGACTCAAACAAGTAGTTCGTCTAAACAGTATCAGCCACACGAGTATTTGCCTATCCCTACTTACACATCAAAATGTACCAAAGCCACAAGTAAGTGTCTAAAAGGGAACCCCTGGAATATAACCCCCCCCCCCCGCCACAATTCACCCTCCCCCTTCCTGTATCTTCCTCCCCTAATAATTGTCAGTTGCTTCTTATTCAGCATCACACTTCCTGCATATTTCGAGTCACAAAGTCAATTTGAACAAGACGCAACAACAACGCCAAGTCAGCACAAAGCAACATAAATTGAGGGCGCCAGATATGGGGTCCCTCAAAAATGTTGCAGTTGGTGAAGAGGAAGGGCAGGGGGCAAAGCAGGGGGGGGGTTGGGGGGGGGGGCAACATGGTGAGTCAGCATCCAACCACTTTACATATCCTAAGATGTGTACTTACATGTATAGTCATGTTCAATTGTACCAGTATGGATTTTTCTCGGAGTAGGAAGCTGTTTAAGGGTGAAATCTCAAGTGCATCTACGTGGTGGAGTAGCGCAAGGGCTTGCTACTTGGTTGAAAGTCTTGCACTCGTATGCCATGCATGCTCCGATTACAACTACGCAATTCAACCATGTCCAATCAAATGAAAAAAAAAAAAAAAAAATTTACATTGGATTTATCTGGACAAGGAAAGTTAATAGGGGGACATCTTCAGCATGTTTAACTGTTATTGTTTATGTTTTGTCTTTGGTTTTTTTTTTTGGGGGGGGGCGACTTCTCTACTTTTTGTTTCTCTTTAAAAAAAAAGTCACACTACAATCAAGGAAAAGACCTTTGTTTGACCAAAGAGCTGTATTAGCTCTATGGTTCATCAAATGAGAGATACTTCATACAGAGGCAATTCCCCTGTTGCCCCGTGATATATTCCGGCAAAAAAGTTTTGTCACAGAGCTGTGGCGTCAAATTCGCTTCGCAGCAAGCATTCGCTAGAAATATGAACCGGGCTTTAGAGTCTCCTGCTACCGGGCAGCCCAAGACTCTCCTACTCTTAATCTGATATTGGTCAGTGGACATCTTTATTCCAAAATAGACAAACTGGTCTTTCTAAATCTGATTATTCCCTCACCCAAATCTGCTCCATCCTCCATTCCATAAAATCAATTGTAAACCAAGGAGCTTACACTAACTCAACAATTCATCTATTTCTTTGTACTGAATTAACAAACACGCCTTTTAAAATAGGACAAGAAAAACAACTTCTCTGCCCCAGTCCCTTCCTCCTCCACGCCTGATAATTCACGTAGGCAAAGAAAGCGATTGCCTGATCCATGCCTTCATGTCTTTCAAATGCTCCATTAGAACTTAATTTTAAAAAAAATTCTCAAAAGACGCCCCTTTACCAAGAAGAAAATGCCTTGGTGCCCCTGCCCTTTCAAAAAACGAAGCATACAGGCCAGCTCCTTTAATCTACCGCCTCCTTCATCCAATAAAATAAATATCAGTCAGTCAGCTTTAGACTGACCTCCCTTTACAGCTCTACAGTATTACCTACAGCCTGCTCCAATCCACTCAACACCAAGGCACAAAGGATTAAAAAAAAAACTACAAAATTAAATCAACCCATGACGTGGTCGTCCCGAAGTACATCCAACCCCCCATGCCTCCACGGAGCAAAAACTTGCATTAGGGTTTCTTTCTTTGCGCTCAAATCTGGTCCACAGGATACACCAAACTGAACATTTTTTATTTTATAATAGGAGGAGTCTAGGATGGAAAGTGCAGGGAGCTGAGATAAGCTGACCGAAGGTCATGATGGAGGGCGATGCTTCTAGGGAGGAAGTGATGTTGGAGGTTACAGAAGATGTCTTATTGTTTGTAAAGACTCACAAGGAAGTGATGTTGGAGGTATAGAGAAGACGTTGTATTGTTTGCAAAGACTGATGATATCACGCCACAATGGGCCCAATTTCATCAAGCTGTTAAGCAGACATTTTTGGTTTCCAAATTTCTTTGCTAAGAAAGAAACCGAATGGGGCACCAGTTGTAATGATGTAAAATAAATGGAATTTTTGATGATTACTTTCTGTTAAGCAAGTTTGTGTCTGTGCTTATTGGCTTAATAAAAAAAAAATGCAAGTTGCCAGACACACAAGGCCTAAAGGCCACTTCAAGGTGTGGGCTACAATTATTTGTTTCCAGAGGCCGTTGCCACCTACTCCTAGGGCTGAAACAGGGTTACCTCTTTTACAGTCCATACGGATGTAGGCTTGGGTAAAGCATGTACATGTATGTGCCTCCCCTGGTTGTACACTTTGCTCTGCAATTTCCACATAATCAACATAAAAATGCTACAAAGATTAATACATATAGGAAATCAACTTCCAGGACTTTGTTGGGCTGTAGATTTACTGAATCAATTACCGGTAAGTGTATTGCCTGATGTCACCTAGTTTCAAGAGTAACAAGTGTAGCGTACACCATTTCTTCGCCGCAAAAAGCCACTAATTTCACCATATTTTATTTTCCATTTTTTTCCCATAGGGTCAGTAACTTTACCACATGTCAACTAATAACTGGCCAATAATATCAAATCTGCATCCTGCAACAATAAAACCCAATATTTTATTTGGACCATGTGTTTTTCTGATCATTCCTAAAAATTAAAAAACATACGTACACACAAGGCATGTAAGGTAGAGTAGTGCTGGTGTCTGCCACCTGTTCTACTAGGATTCATGCATTTGTAAACCCCTCCCCCCATTTATCACCTCCTCGAACTACCACATTCACAATTGTTATTCCACTTACGGCCCAATTTCATAGAACTGCTTTTAAGCAGACAAAGATAGCGCTTGCAGCACAACAGTCTTCAATCTTCAATGGTGAAATCCTTATTCAGCTATATACATCTATAGCTATACTAGGATTGCTTACATATCAGAATACGGTTACCAGCCCCAAAAAATGTCACATGTAGAATTTCTGACTGGTATCCTCCTCCTGTATGCTTAGCAGAACATTTTTAAGCACAATTATTTTGCTTAAGCAGCTCTATGAAATTGGGCCCAACCTTCGATTTCACCAAACTCTTCCTAACTTAGGATCAATCTTAGGACTTAGGACGGGTTCAGTTCCGTATCCAAATACGTAGGACGCATTGAACCCATCCGAAGTTAGGACGGGTTACTCGTCCTAACTCGAGTTAGGATTAATCCTAGCGTTTCGTGAAATCGGCTGCAGGTCTCATTCATCAAGACCCAGTGACTCGATACAAGGCATCACATATATAAACCCCTCCTAAGTTACCCAACTCAAATTATACAAAATGTTGTTTTATATTGTCACTGGAATGGTTTACTTGAAGTTGCTCATTCAAAATGTTTTTTTTTTTTTTTAATTAGCACAGTTCACAATCATTGCCACAGAACACATGGAACTCACATGATGTGTACAATGAGTGCATGATTAACTGACAATAACTTTCTCTCAAAGTCAAGGTATTGGCGACGGATGATTAAACGTTCCTATTCAATATCTTTCCCTGGACGAGTCTCCCCCCCCCCCTTCCCTACCCCCTTAGGCCAAATTTCTATCAACTCTCTATTAGCACCTGCAACCTGCACCGCCATGCCTCACTAGGGATATTGTCCCCTCAGCAATAAAATCACCTGAGCATTTATAATTACCCTTCTCCTCATTGCACTGAAACCTCCGCAGCCAAGCCATAGCTCTTTTTTTTTCTGAAGCACCGATGACTAGTTAATTCATCATCTTTGGTCGTATTTCATGCCAAAGTCACGCGCATCACAAAAAACCTTGAGGTGTGCACGGCTCTGGGATGACGGAGACAGCAAGGGGGGGTGGGGGAGAAGTGCAACTTTCCAGTGCACTGCACGTCCGAACTTGTGTGCAGAGGGGGTTTGGGGTGATTTCAACTCCCCCACAGCAACAGGTTTGTACGACGCAAACACCACCACAAGACCCGGCGAGGAAGAATGTGAGAATAATAAAGACGGAATTCATATTACATTTCTTGCAGTCGGAATAATTGCGCTTCCTTTTACCTGCAATTAGGTTAAAGCATGGTAAATGGGTAATCTGAGCGGAGAGACGAGCACAGAGAATTAACCCTTCAGGGGGTCAATACTCCAATTCAATTCAGCATCATTTCTGCGGAATTAAGCAATTTCGCAAGAAGAGGTTACTGAGCATTTTCTAAATTTAAGAACAAGAGTTTCTCTCATGTTACTGGAGGGTTAACTTTTGTTTCCAAGATGCACCCAGCCACCCCCCCCCCTCCCTCTTTTTGATCTCATGGTTACAGGATACTGGTGAAGGGCGCCTCCCCTCCCCCAAAGGAAAACAAACGGGGGAACAAACAAAAAACACTCGTCCCGAAATGAGAACAAGATGGGACTTGAAACGGGGAATTAAAAAAAAAGAGCCTGAAGGATCGAGTAATTCAAAACGAACAAAACTGATTCCGCATGAAATTAGGTCACCTCATTTATGTAAAACTGACTTCTAATAATTATGCCCAAGACCAAAAAAAGAGGAAATTGGAAATGTCTTGTAAGATGAACAGGTGTGCCCTGGCAACTCTGCGAACGACCGAATGAGATTTAGAGAAAAATGAGAAGACTAAAAAAAAAAAAAGCCTCCTGCTGAGAATGACAGCACAGGCTGGATTATCCGCTAAACAAACATTGGCAAAGTGTAATGCTTAAAGTGATTGCTGCTCATACCATGAACGTACAATATGAAGTAACTTGGGGCTATACACTTCTCATAATATATCAGCGTTTGATGCAGCATCGTAATCAAATGCAGAGCTCAAAATTGAAATCTTGAGGGCAGTTTGTCTACAACCCGTTCACTAATATGACTAATACACAGTGAGTAGTACTCTCATATAGCAAAGATCAAACACTGAACATGTATTATACTTCATTAAAGAGGGGCTCCAAGGTCAGGTTCAGTTTTGTAATCCATTTTTTTTCCATTAAATAGAGTCTTTACCATTTTTACCATTTTATGAAAACAACATTACAAGTCTCTACCCTGGCGATTAAGCAAAAAGTGCCATAGTTTTTGAGAAAGAAGTAATTTTCCACGAATTTGATTTCAAGACCTCAGATTTAGAACTTGAGGTCTCAAAATCAACCATCTAAACGCACACAACTTCGTGTGACAAGGGTGTTTTTTTCTTTCGTTATTATCTCGCAAGTTCGATGACCGATTGAGCTCAAATTTTCACAGGTTTGTTATTTTATACATATGTTGAGATACACAAACTGTGAAGACTAGTCTTTGACAATTACCAATAGTGTCCACTGCCTTTAATGTAGGGTTAGAGACACACCCTTGTAATTTTCCCCCCACTTTCTATTGGAAAATTAGTGCACAACTGAATGACCTCAGAGCCATTCTTTAGGGCCCACTGATGTTTGATCCTTGGCAAAAAAAAAAACAGGATTATTTTATGATTTTACTGATTTTCTGTTGGGAAAGAGACATTGAAAGTCAGGACTTTGACATTATTTTCAATGAACACAGTTGTCTCTGGAGGATTTGCACTGGTGTCACCTTAATACTCAAAGAATTTTCAGACTGAAACTGTTTTCCAACTACAATTATTCAAGTGCTATTCTTTTGACTTTGTAATTATTTTCAATGAGCACAGCTGTCTTTGAAGGATTTGCAATGGTGTCACCTTTATAGACGATGTGACCTGTGACATCACACATTTTACAAAAGAGCCACAGAGCCTGGACTTCCTGCAGGCATGATTTGTACACAGCCCAATGGTAGAAAACATAAAATCTTACACTTATGGAGAATGCACTGTCTAATTCTTATCAACTTTTGATATGATGAAAGGGGGCACATCTCAAAACTTGTCCAGCTTTTTCTTTCATAACTCTTGGATTGAGGTGGAAATTATGACACAATATATCAACTTTCCCATATGGTCAGTGCAGTATCCTGCCTGCAAGACCCAGACTAGCTGGGGAATGCACAAGGTCACAGTTCATAATATGGTCTATAAGCAGTGAACTTTCAGACTCAAACTACCCCCCTCCCCCCCCCCCCCCCTCCCCACGTACTTTCATCTGTAAGTTTGGGAGCTAAATAGGCAGGTTGTGACAACGTGAGATTTAGAATCACTTGTTTCCCACCTGGTCGTGAATCATTTTCAAGAAAACAGGAAATTTATTACAAGAGATACTGAGTATACAGTGCTTAAATTCACATCAGTGAAAGGGCAAAAATATCATGGCTCAACAAGCTTGGCACCTCGCTAGTTAAAAACAAACAAGTTTGAAAAAGGCTTTAGGGTCAATTTCACAAAGAGTTATAATGAT
The DNA here is from genome assembly GCF_902459465.1 of Asterias rubens. NCBI lineage: Eukaryota > Metazoa > Echinodermata > Asteroidea > Forcipulatida > Asteriidae > Asterias > Asterias rubens. Next base: position 20,347,905 of record NC_047064.1, on the reverse strand, counting down.
GCCATTTGATTCTCTAAGATATAGATCAGTTTAAAACAATAACACAGACCTTTTTAATTGCAGGAATGAGTTTGGCCTATGTAGGCCTAAATAAAACATTCCTGAAAAAAGACTCATGGGTCTGGGTTCCCCTTTATTCTAGACTCGGAACCTCCAGGATGTTACGATTCCGAAGGTTTACAATGTTTATGGACTTTGTGAATCAACATAATTACAAAACTACAGGTTTGGACAAACTGTGGACTTTTTTTTCTCCCTTATTTGATGATTGCTTTACCCTTCTTTCATGAAAATTTGAAGGCTCATGGAGATTTCGAAAACATAATGACATCAAGAAAAATTCTGAGAAATCACTGGCCTTTTTTTCAGCTTCCTGAAAAATCTGGAAGGTGCCAGGCTTAAACCTTGCACTAGTTGACAAGGAACAATCATCCAACCCCACCTTAAAACAGTGGAGGTTTATTCCTTACAGTTTGGTTGATCATTCAACATCATTCAAACAGTCCAGCATTTGTATGGTAGGCAAAAAGTATGTAAGGCAAAAAAAACCTTTTAGTAATTTGCTCCAGCAATTTGTATGACTAATCACCAAACCACCACGAACATTCAAGTACACATAAGTATTACCACTTGACCTCTGTAGACCAGGATATTAAAAATAAAAAACAGGTAGAGGGGAGATGTTTTTAAAAAAAATGTAAAAGCATTGTCATTTTACTCCGCGACTCCAGAGTAGATCGAGAAACCAATTCCCTGCTCCATGAATATCTTCAACTCTGTGGTAACCATATCTGGCTCAGGAGTACCTAGAGTGACCCAAGGTGTGTAACAAGACGACCGCAAGATGACAACCAAGACGTTCATACACACGAAATGAAGACTTCCCCGCACAATCATCACTCAAGCTAAATTGCCGTGGAGGCAATTTCCTAAAATGACCCAATTTACACACTTTTCACCCTCACTAGTTATATTGACAGAAGACCGAGTCACGAGGGAAAAAGGGGCTAATAGAGACGCTACGTTTGTTTGGGTTTTTTTTCTCTTTTGCTGGGACACGTTTAAAGTTTTCTTTGTTGAGATTTGAATGTGGAAGTGGGTTACACCTTGCAGGTTTGTATGATAAGAATGACGAATTGGAGGAATGAAGAGATTGGTGAAATGAAGAAATTGGAATCTGAGAAGGATCAACAAAGAGTGGGGAAGAGTAACGTTTTGATGTTTAAATGGTAAAGTAACAGATGTAGAGCAAGCCAGTCACAAATCCTTTTCTGCCTTCAAAGGTACCCATTTACCCCTAGGTGAAGAGAAGCAACTATAGTTAATGTCTTGCTCAAGGACACAAGTGTCATAACAGGGATTTGAACCCACATCCCAATGACTTAAGAACCAGAAGTTTAGTCCAATGAGTGAACCGCTTGGCCACAACAGCCAAAGAAAACGATATGTCTCTACATTTTGAAATGTCCTAAACGTCCTTCTTGAAGTGGACAGGAAACTTCACCCCATGTATCCGTTCTGCCAATTCTGGACACTCCAAATTGGGGGGGGGGGTGGCAGGTTTGTAATGGGTTTTAGGGGTTGGGTTTGTTACCAGTCTGTCAGTGTTATAGCCATGGTGGGCGGTGCTGGGCGATTCTGCCCAGAACTAACAAATTTCGCCCAGCGCTCTGAGCAAAATACACTGTGCTGCCCAGCACAGATTTCCCCCAGATTGCACTTCAGCTATGATGGCCCCTATATCTAAACATGAATAATTTTGGTTGAACCACTCGCCCTTGATGGACTAAATTGGATTTCGAGCCCACTAATAAAATTGGTCCCGCTACAACACTGAATTAATTAATTATAATCATAGTTACTGTGTATGACCCTGTAAGCTGGTTGACAAAATACAGATGATTCAATCTTGAGATTCTTCCAATTTGAAAATGGAAATGGTGCTCTTGATAACCTCCCGGAAATGTCTTGAAGTACTGCGGCTGAAGACAAACAAAATCTTGAACTTGCATCTTGATTTAACAGTCTCAAACATGACATTCAAAATGGACCTTCATTAAGGGACTAGACACTATTGGTTATTACTCAAAATAGTTGTTATTAGCATACAAACTTATTGGTATTGAGCAATGGAGAGCTGTTGATAGTATAAAACATGGTGAGAAACGGCTTCCCCTGAAGGAACATAGTTTTTGAGAAGGGGGTAATTTCTCACTAAAATATTAAAAGATTTCCACAAAGCTTTTTATTTATTTCTATCTGAAAACACTCAAATTTGTGAAACAAGGGTTGCTTTTTCTTTCATTATTCTCTTGCAACTTCGACGACCAATTGAGTCCAAACTTTCACAGATTTTATTTTAAGCATTATGTTGGAAATACACCAAGTGAGAATACCGGTCTTTGACAATTTCCAAAGGTATCCAGTGCCTTTAAGAGAATCCGCATATATCAAGTGCAGGTGCGAGTTGTTTAAATGATTGAGCCTAGCTGCAGAGATGTATACATTAACTGATTGATTTACATGTTTTTTTCCGTCACAGCTCCGAGCTAGAATGGCTCCTAAATGGCCTCTTGCCACAGACAATAAAGATAACTGTGAACATTATTTACCCCAACCCACTCTCTTCAGGCGAGATGAGTGGCTTTGAGAGAAAACCGCTCTGTGTTTTGTTTACATTTGATGAGGGAAGAAGGTGGGGGCACTGATTGGTCATAGGGGAAAAGAAGAGGTACATTTGACGCAATTTTATCTCAAATGACTCTCTTATCAGTCATGATATTTGGTCCTTTGCAAACAGCGGAATCATTTTATCATGTACAAAGCCTCACATGTACTCTTGTATACATGGTGTAGCCTGTAATTTTTCTTTTTTCAAAAGGGGGTTGATATTGAAGGGGGAAATAAGAGGAAGGACAAAGTTTAGCTATAGGTATGCGTAGTACTGTCATAATTTTCTATCCTACATGTTTTTGTGGACATCCAAATGCTTATTAGTTTGACACTGCAGGCACATGATGTATGGCATCTATATGGTGTTTCATGGCCGTGGCCGTGCGGTCACTGGACTCAAGCTCTGGTACATGTATTTCTGATCAGCAGAATGAGGGCTAGAGTCCGGGTCTTGACATGTGTGTCCATAAGCACAAAAGTTATAAGTTAATTGCTTTGTCCTTCAGTAAGAACGTAAAGCTGTATGTCATGTGTGATTTGCACAATAAGTAAAAGAACCCAGAATACTTCAAGTATACCGTAGTTAGCTTCAGACTGCGCAACAGCACCTTGTAATCCGTTACAAGGTGCTACACAGTGTCTTGTAAACTGTTACATGGTGCTACAATGTATGTACAAAATTGTGTCTTATAATTCAAGCATAGCTCCCCGCATACCTTGTAGAAAAAATAAGGAGCGCTTTGAAAGGAACTGCGAATTATTTTAATATGAATGTATTCTTTGAAAGAATTTGTGGATCTTAATTTGTGGAGCTGACAGTATTGAATGAGATTCAGTATCTATATTGTCTTCTATTGAAACTTTTTGCAAAACTAATTTTTCATTTTGTGAAAATTTAATGTTCACAGGACAAGTTGGAGTGTACACTATGTAGGCCTTTGTATGGCAGGCTTGAATCTTATAGCAGACTGACAGCTACACGACCATAGAGCAATGAAAGGGACATCCATCAAATAAAGTCTCGTTCACCAGATTACAAGATCAAATTCAGAGGGGCTTTGTGCCGATATCTCAAAAAATCACCGATGGGATATAAAAATCCCACCATCTCGCTCCCAGCTGGCATTCTCAAGATTCCACTAGAAGAAACCGTCAAGGCAAGAAAACATCGGCCAAGATCTCAAGGGGTTGGAACCCTGGCTAACTTCTGAACCAAGAATGCCCTGAATTCTCCCTCATGAGATGTTTTCATGTTCTTCCGGACCTCGACATAAACAATGCCTGGCATCTTCAAAGTCCCAAGTCTCTCATCAGTCTAGCATTGGTGTCAGAAGAGGGAGGTATGGAAAACAGATTCCTGAGAAGGTTGGAAGTCTGGAATCTTCCTTTTCCCCCCACGAGTGTACGGACCTGTTATTCTTAACGGCCAGAAGTGCCAGGGTTGAAACAGACCTCACAACGAAGAGGTAAAATACTGAGATGAACAGCTGTTAAGTTCCTTTTTTTTCTTCTTTTTAATAAGACATTCACATCCAGCTTAAGATACAAAGAATAGATCTATGCCATGCTGCAAGAATATTTGTTTAGTTACTTGTGTTCTTGATGTTTATATTTGGTTTGAAAAGTTTAAATTTGTTCATTCTTGTGATCTTTAAAATAGAAATGATTGGGAATTTTTATTTTATTTTCATGTTATTAGTTTATAGTTATTTTTTGTGCATATTTGTCTGATACACTAGCTTGCGCATGGGAAGAACTCTTATAAAATATACCTTTTCTTGATTTGTTTAAACAACTTCTTCAATACACATATGTACACAGTGAAACAGAAACAGCACCACAACAATATCAAAAAAAGGTTCAATAAAATTACCCAAATACTCGTAACTTTCTAGCCTTTTTTCCACCACAGCTGATCTGATTGACTAGAGCCTTCACCTGGCAGGTACTCTACAGATTACACGACTCTTAAAGTGCTTCATATCGAACCGATCTTCATCCTAAACCATGAAGGAAGGAGTAAACTCAGCCAAGACATGTTGATGTCCTTAGCCCAGGGAGAGTGGGAGCTTGAAGCATCACTGTCCAATGTGATGGGGCCTCCAAGGCTTCTTGCTCGTCCCCGCTAGTTTGCCATCTTGAAGAACAGCATCAAGAACAGTAGCGTACACCATGCGTATCATGCATGATGTATTGTGACATACTCCGGCAACAGGACAACCAGGCAAAACAAAACATTTGAACACAGTTTGAGTCTGAGGCCACAGCAATGTACCTCAAAGAAATATTCATCGACTCTTAAGCCACCCTTAGAATGACCAGGTTCGTTGCTTGTCCCCGCTGTGAGCCTTTATAGTTTGCCATCTTGAAACACAGCATCAAGTACTAGTGTATAGTATGTATACATGGCGACATACTCAAGCAAAAGGACGACTGAGCAAAACAAAACATTTGAACGCAATTTAAGACTGAGGCCAGCATCATCCTGAAAAGACAGTCGCCGACCAGTGTTTTTTAGGTCATCGCAAGGTTGACTTGAGGGTGTGGTTTTTAACAAACCAAGAACTTAGTCTTTGAGCGAAGCCATTTTCATTTGTAAACTGGCAAAGGGGAAATTTAAACGAATAATCAGTGAGTCTATTTAAAGGGAACCAAGACAAGGGGTAGAGAGAGGTCATGACCTTTGCATAATCCAACATTTCCTCTTCTGAAACAAAACTCTGTAGCTTACCACAAATTACTTCTAAGCAAAAACTACGGGGCATGGGAAACTTTTAATTTACCTAATTAACCTAATGCGCTTAGGCTAGGGCTTCTGGCTTTGTCAGTTATGTTGAAAACGTGCAATTTCTTTACAGGGATTTAAGTAGATAGACTGAGTCCAAGCTACAGCACAAGCGTAAGCTGTGGTTTCAAGAAGGGTGTAGGTTCCCACGTACATCACTCTTAAGTACGGAGAAGAACAAAATCACAACCTAACAGGTTCAAAAGTTCTCACGAAAATCGCACACCTCTTTTTACAGGTACACGTATTTCAACCAAACTGACAGTTACTGTAGTTGTATGAACAATGGCCTGGTCATTCACATGTAAGTAAGTGACGGAGTTGTACAAAAAGTGCATGTGTTCATGTACTGTTGTACACATTCATTTCTAGGTTAATAACTTCGTTAGAAAGTGTCACAACAGTTCATAAGAAACCTGCCCTCCCAACATGCATCTTTAAAATTGACAGCTTCTCAAGATGCAATATGTTCTCATTAAGTCTTGTATCCTATTCTCACAGCGCTGATCAAAAGCCCATCCATGCACCAATGTGAATTAAATCCCACCCTTGATGATCAGAAGCAGATTTGCTGAGGTCTGTTTTCCCAATCAGTCCGTGAGGGAGAGACGCTATCATCATCAGCCTCTATCATCGCACGTTTAGTAGAGAGGTTTCACTAGCCACTGATTCCACTCTACGCCTCGCTCGGCAATGGACGCAGTTGGTTTCCTTCACCAAGTGGGGTTAGAAAACATATTGATTAGAGGGGAGGGAGGAGGGAAGGAGGGTGGTGTACTTACAGCTAGCGATGAAGGTTGCTTCCATGCTATCAGACCAACTCCACCAGTCAGTAGAACCTGTATGGCAAGAAATGAGAAACAAAAGTAGACATTGTTATACAGTGTACGTACAATTCACTGATAAAAGCTTTGAGGAGATCTTAGGTGGTAGTTGTTTTGTTTTCTACAAGTCATATCAGTTAACCCAAACTGAGGCAGGAGGGAAATTTAGTAAGGCGCCTTCTTTCTTAAATGTGAGGATTTAATTATTATAGGATGGTACTAGACAAGAGTTAAGGGGACAGGCCTGGAATTTCATCTTTGACTGGGGCAAGGCCATTTTCATTTTGGAAAGGGCACTTCCATTGGAAAACTTTTGTTAAAGTCAATGGGAAAATTTTGAAGGGGCACAAAGGCCAAGACCAGGGCAATGGAGGCTTGGAGTGATAGATGGTGGCCATTTTTCTGATCCAATTTGTAGGGAAATTAGCCTGGCGCCTTCTTGGTAAAATGAGAGGATTCAATCTTCATAGAGGTCGAGGTCAAAATTCAAGGGAGAAGTATAATTTCCTCAAATTGGGGTCGATCCCTGAGAACTCATGACAGCCAGACCACAGTCAGTCATGTTTAGTCTGCCTAAATCGTGCCCCATATCTACTAACCATTAACAATTTCCCGCAAAAACAACCCCTTTCCTGTTCCCTGCAAGATCAGCCTACAAGATCAAAAACCAGCAAGCCAAAGTTTTCGAGCAAGTTTTACCCCTTAATCCCACTAAACACTCTATGTCAAAAACACCACAAAATCCAACCAAATTAAAAGATTCCGACAGAGCTTATTAAAATTCTGACAAAAAAAAGTGTCTTCAACCCCAATGGTTTATGACGATTCCTAAATTTGCCCCATCCGTCCCTATTTCACACTCTCTACCCCCGTCACCCTGTAGGCATGGTAGGGGTGCACTATCAGTCATATCCTATATATTTAGTATCATAAGCCGGTCCCTGCTATATTACAGAGCTTAACGATCGACATCCTTTCTGGAGAACCTAGCTAAACCATGCCTAACCCAACCGTCAAAACAAAACATTTAGATCCTGTTTAAAGGCACTGGACTGGTTTGGTAATTGTCAAAGACCAGTCTTCTCAATTGGTGTATCTCAACATATGCATAAAATAACAAACCTGTGAAAATTTGAACTCAATTGGTCGTCAAAGTTGCGAGATAATAATAAAAGAAAAAACACCCTTGTCACACAAAGTCGTGTGCTTTCAGATGCTTGAATTCGAGACCTCAGCTAAGGTCTCGAATTCAATTCAAATATTTCAAGTGAGAAACTACTGTACTATGTTACTTCAGAGGGAGCCGTTTCCCACAACGTTTTATACTATCAACAGCTCCCCATTGCTTGGTACAAGGAAGTTGTTACGGTATGCTAACAATTAATTTGAGTAATAACCAATAGGATCCAGTGCCTTTAATGGACGAGGGAAGCTTCACTGTGCAGAAGTAATGGGGCCACTACTATGACATGAATATTACTAATAATGTACTGGAGGATTCAATAACAAAGTACACCTAGATTTGGTTTCATTGGCTGAAGGGGCCATTGTAGTATCATCGAGTGTTTTGTAGGTTTGTTTTTCATCCGATGTAATTTACTTCAATTGGAAAGGATGGTGACATATTGTTTTACCCCTGGAATACGACCAATCCAATTCAGGCATTGAACTGCAAGTGAAGTTCCACAATTCCGCGGGGCTTGGAAGTAACAAATATTCACCAGACTAAAATTCATTTTACAACTGACTAGAATTTATTGAGGAGAGAGAATGTACAAATGCACTAGCCTCGAGGCAGTGGTACTGCTTTTGTTTCAAAGGAGCTATTAAGACTAGAAGCACTGGAATAGTAACATCACAACCATCTAGTTATATATAAGAGCTAGAGGGCACACTGGCATAAATACGCGACCCGGCATGCGCGCAGGCAGCCATTTTCTAAGTTGACAAAACAGTGTGTTTGTGTGGCCATTTTGTAAGTTGACAAAACAGCATCGCGTCAGCGTTCAATAAACACAAATTCCAAAGTGTACTTCACATTCAATGTGCGTACAGAATTGCGCGCGTCGGTCCTGTCGCGTTTGTGCAAAAAGCATCACCAATGCGCCCTCAAGTTCTTATAGACAACTCTATGATCACAACCAAAGGTTATTCCGCACTGAGGAACTCGGGCTGAAAAAAAACTGAAATATGCACGGCTAGCCACTCTTTCGAGGCCACAATAGATCAGTGCCGAACATCTTACCATTGCTATCAATGAATAACGAAACATTTCTTTTCTAAAACGGCGCCCAAATGAGATGAGCTCCTGCCACTGTAACTTATCTTGCACCTTTGTGGCTCTATAGTCTTGGATCACCGGATGGAACAAACCCTCGCTCTACTATTATTCAAAATACCATTTCTCAGATTTACTCATTATCTACTTTTAGCTTTACAAGCTTTTTCCTTCAGCAAATATCACAAGAGCGAAACAAATTTAGGTCTTGTAAAAATATTTACTGTCCGGTAAGATTTCTGAGCTGCAAGACATATAGTCTAGTAGAGGAGATTGTCTTGAAATTTGAGCCTGGGATGTGTACGTAAGACCTGTATACACATGTATTAGAAACAGTGTACAAGGCAAAATGTTACTCTTCCGTACAAAAATCAGACGTCAGAAACGACATGGCTCGGCAGACTTGCAAGACTCGTGACTCATGACTTTGACTTCAGAGTTTCTCTTTAATCAACTTTTTCTTTGTCCGCTCCTAAAAATAGGCAAAATGATGAGACATCTTGGGAAGCTTCACTTTGTAACTTATTAAAACTGACATCATACTAGAGTTCAGAAGGACACTGTATCCCCAAAAAGTAACAGCGTTCATATGACCGTATTACATACACAGAGCATTCAGGTTGTGCTCAGTGGTTTATTCCCCTGCCTTTCACCTCTGTGGACCCCGGTTCGAATCCTACCTCAAACCGGAGCCTTTAGGTTGGCTCAGTGGTTTCTTTCCCTGCCTTTCACCTCTGTGGACCCCGGTCCGAATCCTACCTCAAACCGGAGCCTTTAGGTTGGCTCAGTGGTTTCTTTCCCTGCCTTTCACCTCTGTGGACCCCGGTTCGAATCCTACCTCAAACCGGAGCCTTTAGGTTGGCTCAGTGGTTTCTTTCCCTGCCTTTCACCTCTGTGGACCCGGTTCGAATCCTACCTCAAACCGGAGCCTTTAGGTTGGCTCAGTGGTTTCTTTCCTTGCCTTTCACCTCTGTGGACCCCGGTTCGAATCCTGGACCGGAGCCTTTAGGTTGGCTCAGTGGTTTCTTTCCCTGCCTTTCACCTCTGTGGACCCGGTTCGAATCCTGGACCGGAGCCTTAGGTTGGCTCAGTGGTTTCTTTCCCTGCCTTTCACCTCTGTGGACCCGGTTCCGAATCCTACCTCAACCGGAGCCTTTAGGTTGGCTCAGTGGTTTCTTTCCCTGCCTTTCACCTCTGTGGACCCGGTTCGAATCCTACCTCAAACCGGAGCCTTTAGGTTGGCTCAGTGGTTTCTTTCCCTGCCTTTCACCTCTGTGGACCCGGTTCGAATCCCTGGAACCGGAGCCTTTAGGTTGGCTCAGTGGTTTCTTTCCCTGCCTTTCACCTCTGTGGACCCGGTTCGAATCCTACGCAACCGGAGCCTTTAGGTTGGCTCAGTGGTTTCTTTCCCTGCCTTTCACCTCTGTGGACCCGGTTCGAATCCTACCTCAAACCGGAGCCTTTAGGTTGGCTCAGTGGTTTCTTTCCCTGCCTTTCACCTCTGTGGACCCCGGTTCGAATCCTACCTCAAACCGGAGCCTTTAGGTTGGCTCAGTGGTTTCTTTCCCTGCCTTTCACCTCTGTGGACCCGGTTCGAATCCTGGACCGGAGCCTTTAGGTTGGCTCAGTGGTTTCTTTCCTTGCCTTTCACCTCTGTGGACCCGGTTCGAATCCTGGACCGGAGCCTTTAGGTTGGCTCAGTGGTTTCTTTCCCTGCCTTTCACCTCTGTGGACCCGGTTCGAATCCTGGACCGGAGCATTCAGGTTGGCTCAGTGGTTTCTTTCCCTGCCTTTCACCTCTGTGGACCTGGTCCGAATCCTACCTCAAACCGGAGCCTTTAGGTTGGCTCAGTGGTTTCTTTCCTTGCCTTTCACCTCTGTGGACCCGGTTCGAATCCTGGACCGGAGCCTTTAGGTTGGCTCAGTGGTTTCTTTCCCTGCCTTTCACCTCTGTGGACCCGGTTCGAATCCTGGACCGGAGCATTCAGGTTGGCTCAGTGGTTTCTTTCCCTGCCTTTCACCTCTGTGGACCCGGTTCGAATCCTACCTCAAACCGGATCCTTTAGGTTGGCTCAGTGGTTTCTTTCCCTGCCTTTCACCTCTGTGGACCCGGTTCGAATCCTACCTCAAACCGGATCCTTTAGGTTGGCTCAGTGGTTTCTTTCCCTGCCTTTCACCTCTGTGGACCCGGTTCGAATCCTACCTCAAACCGGAGCCTTTAGGTTGGCTCAGTGGTTTCTTTCCCTGCCTTTCACCTCTGTGGACCCGGTTCGAATCCTACCTCAAACCGGAGCCTTTAGGTTGGCTCAGTGGTTTCTTTCCCTGCCTTTCACATCTGTGGACCCCGGTCCGAATCCTACCTCAAATCGGAGCCTTTAGGTTGGCTCAGTGGTTTCTTTCCCTGCCTTTCACCTCTGTGGACCCCGGTCCGAATCCTACCTCAAACCGGAGCCTTTAGGTTGGCTCAGTGGTTTCTTTCCCTGCCTTTCACCTCTGTGGACCCGGTTCGAATCCTGGACCGGAGCCTTTAGGTTGGCTCAGTGGTTTCTTCCCCTGCCTTTCACCTCTGTGGACCCGGTTCGAATCCTACCTCAAACCGGATCCTTTAGGTTGGCTCAGTGGTTTCTTTCCCTGCCTTTCACCTCTGTGGACCCGGTTCGAATCCTGGACCGGAGCCTTTAGGTTGGCTCAGTGGTTTCTTTCCTTGCCTTTCACCTCTGTGGACCCGGTTCGAATCCTGGACCGGAGCCTTTAGGTTGGCTCAGTGGTTTCTTTCCTTGCCTTTCACCTCTGTGGACCCGGTTCGAATCCTACCTCAAACCGGAGCCCTCAGGTTGGCTCGGTGGTTTCTTTCCCTGCCTCTCACCCCTGCGGACCTTGGTTCGAATCCTACCTCAGACTGCAACCTTCAGGTTGGCTCAGTGGTTTCTTTCCCTGCCTTTCACCTCTGTGGACCCCGGTTCGAATCCTACCTCAGACCGGAGCCTTTAGGTTGGCTCAGTGGTTTATTCCCCTGCCTTTCACCTCTGTGGACCCCGGTTCGAATCCCATCTTAAAGAGAAGGTACACTATTGGTGATTGTCAAAGGCCAGTGTTCTCACTTGGTGTATCTCAACATATGTATAAAATAACAAACCTGTAAAATGTGAGCTCAATTGGTCATCAGAGTTGGGAGAAAATGATGAAAGAAAAAACACCCTTATTGGACGAATCTGTGTGCTTTCAGATAGGAATAAAAAACTTCTAGCTAGAAGTCTTTTATTATTTTAGTGAGAAATTACCTCTTTCTCAAAAAGTACGTTACTTCAGAGGGAGTCGTTTCCCACAATGTTTTATACTATCAACAGCTCTCCAATGCTTGTTACCAAGTCAGTTTTTAAGTTAATATTTGTTTTGAGTAATTACCAAACGTGTACCTTCCCTTTAATCTCTACCTACATGTAATTGCATGGGATCCCCCTGTTTGGAATTTCTTCCAACATCTAAAACTGAACATTTCTTCTCGTTTCCCTTGCGCTGTTGGATTTGTGATGAAAGAAACAACTAACTAACTAAATAAGTAAAAAAAATAATAATAATAGACAAGTTTCATATGAAAAAGGAAGAAATATTTATAAGCAGTTTAATCAAACAGGTTACACAGTTCTTAGTAGAACACAGGACAATTTGAGAAGTTGTGTTCACTATCCCAAAGCAGTTCCAGTAGAAATTTACAATTTCCTGATAGTGTGCCCTTTACCAAGGAGAAAATGTCTTGGTGCCCTTACCCTTTCAAAAATGAAGCATACAGGCCTGCAATCGCCTTCGTTGCCTCCATAAAAGATCAGGCATGATGTACGCCGGGCTAGTGTTAAGGGTGAGCCCTGGATTCCTGTCCCTGGATTTTTTGCTTTCCAGAGATAGATGTAGTGATAATCTAATGGAGTTACCCTTTGCCTGGGAGATGTACAGCTACATGTAGAACCTTCTAAAATTACAAAATGGCTAATACAAGCACTCCCGTCCCACTCTCTTGCCCTAATCATCCACCAATAAAGAGCTTAGTACTTGGATACCTGTCAACTTACTATCCTCACGACTTCAAAATCATATTACGGCGAAAAAATATAAGGGTAAAAAAAAATCAGAGGAGATTTCTATTTTGGTTGTTATCAGGACGTCGGTAATGCAGGCTCTCTCGTTTTACACACGAATCATTGAGTCCTCTTTATCGTTAATCAAATCGCTGGCGGAGAATGATTGTCCCATTTTGAGAAAAATAATCAATGGACGACTGGGGAGCGGAAAGCTTCATGTGGACGTTTCAATAACGTCTCTAGTATTACTCTTAATGCATCTGGTAAATGCATTAAGGGAGAAATTTACGCTTATTCCTCGGTCAATACTCTGATGTAACACGTTACTTAACGCACTGCTAAAGCTTTAGGTATAGTGTCACTGAGTGGGAGGATTACTCGATCAGCAATACGCTCCATGTTCCTCGAACTCGCCTGGCCAGTTACGGGGACAGGGCTTACTCCAATATAGCACCAAGACTCTGGAACTCACTTCCGGAATACCTCAGACAAATCCACAACATCACTCTATTCCAGCAAAAACTCACAACGCACTTGTTCTTGCTTGCTTTCCAACATCTTGACAAAACTTGACCAGCGCCTTTGAATGTTTTTCTTTTTCAGTAAAGTGCGCCTTATAAATGCTGTAGTTTATTATTATTATTACTTGCAGATCCTACTTGCAGATCCTACTTGCAGATTTTGTTCAAACCTCAGATGTGAAATCTAATCAAAACTACATTTGATTTAAATCAAAGCTAAAATTATTGTCGTTGAAGTGACATTGATCATCAACTGCTCCATGTGTTTCACTCTTTAACCCATCAGGATGAATTTGTTTGATACATGACTATTTGAAACAGTATAATGAATAGGGTAGATGGCCTTAGCTTTCGATCCAATCCGGACCTTCTTCAGAGGCATAAAACAAGTACAAACGAATACATATCCATTTATAGAAAAAGAGAGGGGGAAAGGGATTAAGGAAAGGATCCAGAAAGAAGCGGGAAAATAACAGCCAATCAAAGTTCCTATTTCAGAAACAATATTGGTGGCTATGAACCAATAGGAGTGAAACAGTATATACATGTATATTATACCAACAAGAAAGTTTACTGAGGAATTCCCTTCAGCACAGCACTAACCAATGATTTTTTTTCATACTGTAGTCAAATTTTCTTTTACCACACAAATACAAGATCCATATATAAAAAACAAACACATCTGAAATCCATATGCCTCCGAAAAATGAAAGAAAGAAAACCTTTTCAATTTTTAAACTCAATTGGGGCAGTTCTTTTTACTGAACTGGGTCAACATGCCAATCATAAAACCTAAACTGACAGCTAGTTTAACAGCAACTATCGCTGACCAACACCTCTTTATTTACCACTCTGCATTCTTCATTACTTTTATGGGTCATAACAATGGTGCTTTCACTCTTTGATTTTGTACTTATTTTTCATATTTAAATAGTATACACGGTCATGATTTTAAACAAGGTCATTTGAACAATATTTTGAAGATCTGCAAAATGGGTTTTAAATTTGCACCAGCGATGTAGAATAGTTATTCTAGTTTTAAACCATTACACCAATGTAGCACTATATCAGTACACCCCCCCCCCCCCCAAACAGGCAGAACTACAGGCCTGATAGTGATATGCTTAGTTTTTGAAAGGGCAAAAGCACCAAAGCATTTTCTCTTTGTTAAAGAGAAATTTGTTAATTCCTACTGTAGCATTTCACAGGCACCAAGGCACAAATGACCAGGGGGCATGGAGGCAATTGCCTCTGTGCCTCCATGAAGTATCAAGCTTGGGCACATAGTGTATTTGCAAAGTTATGGATCCTAGAACACATGTTTTCGAAAGCAAAACAAGAACTGGAAAGGGCACTAGCACAAGAAGTTGCTTGCCACAAAAACTTGAGGAACTCAGCTGATCAGCTGGGATGCTTGATAGCCAAGACCTTTGATATTCCTCAGTTTTTTTTGTGCTTCTCAACTTTCCAACCAAACTAGGGAACGATCAATATCGCTTACTTTACGCTTGGGCTTCTACAAAATCAAACTCCTTTTTCTCCACTTAAAATAAAAACACAACCCATCGGGAAATCCTGCAAATAAGTTTGTACCCCCCTGGTGGTTTTTCTTTTGTTTTCTTCTTACTTTTTAATTTCTGCTCTTTTTGGCAAATTGAAAGAGAGATGGATCATGGGTCAGTCTCCAGTGAACAAAAGTGGAACACGGTGAAAAATCTATCGTTGAAACGCAGATAAAAAGAGGGTTTCTCTCTTCTTCTTTTTTGAGTTTAGGGATTGTCCAGATACATTTTAAGAATATTTTGTTTGTTTAGGGAATTTTATTTACTTGCATTCTTCTTTTAGGGGGATAAAGATGCTTTGTTTCTTGTGCTTTCCAACCACAATTTGCTCATCTAAGTTCAGAGAGTAATGCAATCTTCACATGATTTGGCGTCAAACAAGAAACATAACAAACATGAAAAGACACCACTTCGCATCCATCAGGTTGGAAGATTTTTCAAAATTGGTTGCAAGCTTTTGCTTAGTACTATGTCTTATTATTTAAGAATAATTAAGTTGAGAGTTTATTTATAAACAATCCCATACATACTTATACAAGTAATCTATTTAGAATTGGATTTATCACTGAATGTACTTTTCAACCTGTTTCCTAAACAAGAGAAATGAAAACAAGACAGGTTTGAACTTGTCTAAAAAGTCCAAGACTTTAAACGTACTGTAATTAAATGCAAAATGCTTTATGTTTGATACAGGTACATACTATATTCCCGCCATTATTCATGCATGTATAGTCACATCCATGAGCCCCGTGTGTACACAATCCGCAAATATACCCAAGTATGGATTTTTCTTTACCCGATTTCCAGCCCAGATCCGGGTAAATTGCGCATTAACCTGAAAAAGTAAAAAAATCCTAGAAAAAACTCCCGACATTATCCTATTCCAGGAGAAACAAAGCACTCTATGATGGCAGCGACCAGCGTGTGTACAATTAAAGTGTTCCCGGTACTCCGCTGCACCAGTGATATTATTTGCTGGATCAATGCAATGCTCTGCAGGATCAGTCGCTAGGGCCATACTGGATATTTCCAGTCCGGGGCTCAAAGCCAAAAGGGAATTGCGACGTGTCTCTATTACCTTCCGTTGTTTCCATATTCGTTTCTTCCCGTGCAACGACAGTGGGGACCACATGCACGAGGGAAGCAATCGGAGTTGATCGGCGAGCACGTTCGACACGTTGTGTGCTTTTGAAGTCAGCCAAACTCTCCTACCCAACACTCTTTGCAAAATTAATGCCCTACATTGCCACCCTAAATTCCACTATCAATGAGCATGCTAGTTCTAAACAGTTTGATTTATATTTCCCTCCTCCATAAATGAAACTAAAGCTTCACGTTTATCATTTCAGGTAACTCTTCCACACACTCGCAAATAAGAATCGTAAATCTTTACCCACACACAGGCCTGATACTTCACGGAGGCAATGAAGGCGATTGCCTCCGTGTCCCCTGGTCATTGCCCTGGTGCCCTTGAAATGCTCCAGTACAAATTTGCAATTTCAACATAGGGTGCCCTTTACCAAGGAGAAAATGCATTGGTGCCCTTGCCCTTTCAAAAACGAAGCATACAGCCCTGCACACACACAAAAAATTCCCATCCAAGTTCTTTCCATGATACTTAAAGACACTGGTCACTACTGGTTATGGTCGAAGACCAGTCTTTTTACTTTGCGTATCTCAACGTAGGAATACATGTACATGTACATGTAACATAACAAACCTGTGAAAATGTATGAGCTCAATTGGTCGTGGAAGTTGCGAGATTATAATGAAAGAAGAAACACCCTTGTCACACGAAGTTGTGTGCTTTCAGATGCTTGATTTCGAGACCTCAACATCTAATTCTGAGGTCTTGAAATCAAATTCGTGGAAAATTAGTTCTTTCTCAAAAACTACGATACTTCAGAGGGAGCTGCTTCTCACAATGTTTTATACTATCAACCTCTCCCCATTACTTGTTACAAAGTAAGTTTTTATGCTAACAATTATTTTGAGTAATTACCAATAGCGTCCACTGCCTTTAAGGAAAGATAGGTATAGTATAACCCAAGCATAGTGCATATTTTATTTCTCATTTTAGATCTCTTGAGATGAATTATCGATCTAGGCTTCATTACAGCCGGGTCTTACTCGACTGGCGCCAAAGATTGAAAAGCGAGCTACACGTTATTATTATCCACGCTCTGGACAACTGAATATTTCTTTGCCATCCGAGTGTTTGTCTCTCCTGCAGTAGAGGGGAAGGGGAAGACATATCATAGAGTTCTCGCTGAAGCAGAGGATGTGAATTACAGCTGTATGGACCAGCTGCCTGTAATTTGGACGGTAACAAAAGATGATGAGATATCAAATCAGTCCCCAGACATTGTCATTGAAAAAAAGGGATAAAATTCCAACGTCTTAACGGGATTGTATACCTTTGGTTTATGGAATCCTTCGATTGTTTTGAGCATATAAATGTAGATATCAATCAAACTAACCCATGATTTTTCAAAAGGAGCACCGTTTTTTTTTTTTTTTTTCAGATTTCAATGAAAATCTGAAGTGGTTAAGCCTGATTCTATACTTATGGTGAGGTATACCAACAACTTCTGCAATGTAGAGCTGGGCCCATTTTCATGGTCTGCAGAGCCATGAAAATGGGCCAGAGCCATTAAAAATCGGCCCAGCTCTAAATTGCAGTGGTTGTAAGTGGTGTTAGGTAATTGAAACCAAACTAAAAAGAACATCTTTACTGCTCGTTCCGTCACTGGGTTCTTCAAATCGACATTGTCAATAATGTTCCAGCTGCCATGTTGTCAAGCCCAGTTCATACTTCCAACGAATGCGACACAATATTTGACGGCACAAATTCGCATCAGTTGACTTGTGCTGAACTCCTGCGAAACATTCGCAGCAAAACACAGCCCTGCGACATCACCATTCGTAGGGCACAGTTTGTTTTTCCTGATGATTTGACAGCCAACATCTGTTTAGGTTTTCTTTGAACATGCGAATGATTCACAGGACAGTGATCTTATTTTTATACACTTTAGATTTTCATGTTAGATGGAATTATTTGCCCAGGATGTTTGTAACCACTTCTACGGGAATCTTTCATCAAAGTACACTTTTCAGCTTCAGACTAAAATGCTGTTACATGTAGCTTGTAGGCAGACGCATAATGGGACAGACTTAAAGGCAGTGGACACTATTGGTAATTGTCAAAGACTAGCCTTCACAGTTGGTGTATCTCAACATATGCATAAAATAACAAACCTGTGAAAATTTGAGCTCAATCGGTCATCGAACTTGCGAGATAATAATGAAAGCAAAAAACACCCTTGTCACACGAAGTTGTGTGCGTTAAGATGGTTGATTTTGAGACCTCAAGTTCAAAATCGGAGGTCTCGAAATCAAATTCGTGGAAAATTACTTCTTTCTCGAAAACTATGGCACTTCAGAGGGAGCCGTTTCTCACAATGTTTTCTACCATCAACCTCTCCCCATTACTCGTCACCAAGAACGATTTTATGCTAAACATTATTTTGAGTAATTACCAATAGTGTCCACTGCCTTTAATAAGTATGACTATCATTGTCAGAATCATGTTTCACTCTTCTTCTCAGTCTTCCAGTGGGCATAATTTTAATCTAAAAAGCTACTTACAAATATTAAAATTATTATAATTTAATAACACACAGATATCTTATGATAGGGCGGTAAGAGCCATTGCTGACAAAAATGTCTGGAAGTAGCATTTGAAACCGGAGGTTTGTTGAAATGATGACATTTCAGTTACCCCAGAGTTAAAACTATAAGGAGCTTCATGACTAGGAGGTCGTTCAGACACAGTACTAAAGTTGGTTTAACTCATGGTTCAACCCGAGCGAGTTCAACTCTGTGTGTCTGAATGGTTTTAAAGTTAGTCCGAATTTAGTTAAACCCACAAAAGATAAACCGTCCAGGGAGGGGGTTTATCTTTAGACCGCTCCGGGTTTATCTTGTGTGGACAGAATAAAAAAAGACCACATCCGGTTTAACTCACAACAGACGACCCATTGACCACCCCCTGCTGCTCGTAGAAGTTAAACCGGTTCGGGTCTAGTACGCTGTCTGAACATACCCTAGTACCCTCAGTGCTAGAGTAGCAGATCAAAGAGCAGAATATATTTACATCTGAAGAGAGCGATTTTTGACCAAGCTGACAGGAAAAAAAAGTAAAAGTTCAGATGCGAGTCTGAAATGTTTAGACTCCACTGCAGGAGGAAAGCCTCTTCAGCGATTATCTGTTTCTCTTTATCCTGTGCTGTCTGTTGCCAAGCAATGCTCCTATACATGTAGATGTACATGTATGTATCAGTTTATAATAATAACAAATTCTTATATAGCGCATTTCACAACAAACCATATCAATGCGCTTTACATTAGTCCCCTGGTCATTGGGCCAATAAACATCCCTTTAATCTTTCTCAGCTCCCATTAGGGAGTATACAGCCCCGAGCTGCCGTGGCGCTCCGAAAGCTTTTTCATTCACAATATCAACGTCTACCTTCGCAGGTACCCATTTATACCCCTGTCACAACCGGGGTTCGAACCCACACTCCGGTGACTTAGCACCAGCACTTGAATTCAATGCTCTTAACCACTCGGCAGCAGCACTCTTTATCTCCTCCATCTTCTGTTGTCTCCCTCTTTTTCTTGTCCGGTTTCTTGGAGTCCAATTGGTTGTTTTGCATGCCCACCTGTTTTCATTTCCTTGTTCATAGGTGACCCATGGAGCCACTTCTTCATTTGCATATATCACCTTGTAGTTTATGCATAATCGGCCTTTAATTAATGCCAAGGGTGAGAGTCAATGCTGTAAACAAAGTCAGGGCTTTAAGTTTATTGTGTGAATAGATGGCTGGTAAGCTCAGAGTTGGAACTTACTGTGCCGAGAAGCACTGGGGTAGAAACAGCGGACCATCCAGCCAATGCTGAACTTCTTGAGGCTTGAACAGAGTGCGTTTTGCTGTGGTAATAAGCATCAGTCTGGGACTCACTAAACTGTGATGAGTAAAGAGTGCAATGAGCCAAGATGCTCCACTGAACTAACTGAATAATCGCAATGTGAGGCGGTCCATGACCGGACGTGACCAAAGTTGAGAAACTGTTGCTATAGCTGAGGAAAGTATTAAAGATACTAAAGCAAGAGAACAGTGGAAAAGCTTGTTTCATACTTCCAGCGGATACGAATACAATACAAATTTTGACGTGAAAAAATTCACAACGAATAGTTCAAAACAGTTGCACTGTGCTGAACTCCTTCGAAGCATTCCAGTGGCGTTGAAATGTGCTTCGCATTCACATTCGCAGGAAGTATGAACCGGGCTTTAGACATTTATAGCC
The DNA here is from genome assembly GCF_902459465.1 of Asterias rubens. Classification (NCBI taxonomy): domain Eukaryota; kingdom Metazoa; phylum Echinodermata; class Asteroidea; order Forcipulatida; family Asteriidae; genus Asterias; species Asterias rubens. The sequence continues at coordinate 20,327,816 of NC_047064.1, read as the reverse complement.
TTATTGCTAATATGCAAACATACATGTACATGTACCTATAGTAGCACAAGAAATTTTAAAGTCACCTGCAAATAGAATTGTTTCTTACTTCAAACATAAGAGTATATGTTAATGAACCTACTTTTAAATTTGTTAATAAAATGGATACTTAGTTAACTGTTTTTCATATTCTACTCATCAAAACACTATATTTTTAGTAACAAAAGCTTTATTTTGACAAGATACCACTTCCAGGTGACTTTAAGAAAAGCTGTGTGATGACGCAATAACTACACTACGACTTCAGTAAAGGCGGTGGACGACTTCAGTTTATGGCGATGGGTGGGTGGACTGGAGGGGGTGGGGGTGGGGGGGGGTCAAGTAAAGGAGATTGGACCTTTGACTTGGCCATGCATGGCATGGCATGAGGGCACAGCGCGTGCACATGACTAAAGCAGAGCCTTAAAACGAGTCTCGTCTGAACACACACCCTATGTCTATGTATCCTGGCTCCAAATGCCCACGCTCCCGCAATTTCCTGATTTCCCTTCATCTTGAGGTCATCCTTGGACAAACAGGGAGAACCCTCAAGGAACCTCGAGTGTTTTCAGTTCCTGTCTTACTCTCTGTATACATACCGGTGGGGGGGGGCTATTACGGCAAATAAAAAGACATGTTTAGCGTCCGTGCCTTTTTAAAAAAAAGGGAAGGGGGCCTTTGTTTTTTTTGTTTTTTCATTTTTTTTTTTTTTTTTTTTTTCAAAATGGCTGCCTGATACAATTTTAAAGGCAATTGTCTGGGATATAAAAACAAAATAAAAATAAATAAAACCTTATTAGACCGTTATAATGTATCCTTTTGTTATGAAAAAGAAAATAACCAAAAATCCAATTTTGTTTTCATTTAAAAAAAAAAGGAGGATGCCTCTAAAACGGAAGCGGGCGGAGACCCTAAACATGTTTTTCTTTTTCATTTGGCTTTATTGGATGAAGCAGAGAAGAAGACCGAGTAAGACAGAGGGTCGAGAGACAATTGAACAGAACCTTTAATCATTAACCCAAAGTGTGTTCCTGTTCCTATATCCATTGATGAATCAGGTCACATTAGGCGCAGGAACGGGAAATGGACAATCCGTTATCGGCACCAAAATTTAAACAAGACATTGGTTAATTTTTAAGGGTATCTTTTTACTGTAGATTGGTCTGGTTCAGAGCTATGGTCGCTGAAGGGTCGCAACCAGGCTGAGGTCACACCGGAATTTAGCGGCTCAGGCTATGGCTTGAGGCCCTCACAGGGCAATGTCTAAGTATGGATATAAAGCATTAATTATAGACAGAGCTGTAGCCTTAATCCACACAGGCCCAAGGCAATCATTGTTTGTCAGCAATGGTGGGATTTCACATCTTGTTTCTCCAGAGTCAATCTCAATTGGGGTGGAACAATCAATAAAAAATCATTAGTTTTACACTGACTGGTATTCAGATCAATACAATGAACAGTTTTAGATTTTTTATTGGAACACAAATTGACATTACACATAGTAATTTAGTGGCTTAGGCTACGACTTGAAGGCCCCAGGGCTCTATAAGTATGGATTTAACACAATCATTGATCTTTTTAGCCAGAGCCGTAGCCTTACCCACACACACCCAAGGCTAATATTGTTTGTCAGCACGCCTTAGTTTAGCGGCTTAGGCTCTGACTTGAGGCCCCCAGGGCTTGTGTCTAAGTATGGATTTAACACAACCATTGATCTATCTAGCCAGAGCCGTAGCCTTAACCCACACAGGCCCAAGGCAATCATTGTTTGTCAGCAATGGTGGGATTTCACATCTTGTTTCTCCAGAGTCAATCTCAATTGGGGTGGAACAATCAATAAAAAATCATTAGTTTTACACTGACTGGTATTCAGATCAATACAATGAACAGTTTTAGATTTTTTTATTGGAACACAAATTGACATTACACATAGTTTCACAAGGATCATCTAAAGAATTTTTTTCAAACTATTGAACTAGATTTCTGGAAATTTCACGAATATAAGCTCAAATCTGACCTGATAAAAAATGTGTTTTAATACTACAAGTAAATGACTGAAAATCATGAGGACTTGTACTGCTAAATCCTGAAGAAAAAGAGTTTTTTATTTATCTATTGCCACAGAGTAGAGTTTGGTTCTGGTGAGTACTGGTTCAGTTCAGTTCTATAAAAAAAAGGCATGTCTTCCTATATCTGCAATGGAGTAGAATTTATTTCTAAAACAAACTCGTTCAGTTAAAGGCAGTGGTCACTTATTTTTGGTAATTACTCAAAATAATTATTAGCATAAAACCTTTCTTGCTAAAGAGTAATAAACATTGTGAGGAATGGCTTCCTCTGAAGTGGAGTAGTTTTTCGAGAAAGAAGTAATTTTCCACGAATTTGATTTCGAGACCTCAGATTTAGATTTTGAGGTCTCGAAATCAAGCGTCTGAAAGCACACAACTTCGTGTGACAAGGGTGTGTTTTTTATTTTATTATTATCTCGCAACTTCGACGACCAATTGAGTTCACAGGTATGTTATTTTATGCATATGTTGAGATACACCAAGTGAGAAGACTGATCTTTGACAGTTACCAAAGGAGTCAAGTGTCTTAAAAAAGTACAACAGTCTATAAAATGCAATTTTTGTCTGAAAAGTAAATTGCATGTATACATTCATGAATCATTGAGCATTAGGTTACCACGATTGGTTCACAAATCAACTGTACTTATAAAGTACACTTTAGTACGACAGTCAATAAAATGCAATTTTATCTATAAAAAAAAGTACACGAAAACATTCATGCATCACAGCTCTTTATGTTACCATGATTAATTGCTCCACTTTCTGACATTAGAATCACAAATCACTTTTTATTCAATCTTTACAATGTCCACAACTCAAACAGTTTTGAAAATGTTGGGGCGTAACACTCTGATAAGAATCAATTAGTTTCAATGCAGTGATGAATCAAACAGCCACGATATCATCCAAAAAAACCTGATTTGCAGAGGACGATCTACAAACGCAATTTCTTGGGAACCGTTTTCTTTATTGCAGCAATCATCAAAGATGACATGCTATTTGTAATTCACATTCAAGATAAATCAAATTTATAACCGATCAGCTTCTGATGTTGGGCCGCGTAACAAGTGCAGTGGCTTGGCTCTCCATGAGAAACGCATCAAAGTAATAAAGGCTGATGAGAGGGAGTTTAATCAATTGTTTGGCTTTTCAATTGGATTTGTCTACATCCCCATCCAAAACTGCACCGCGCACACTCACTCTTCTCGTGTTGCTCTAGTAAGAGCGTTGAGAATATTGATCCAGATCCAGATCTACATCTAAGAATGTAGGTTTTGAGAAGAGGTATTCAAACTGCCTGGTTGACAAGAAATCATCTTAAAAACTAATTTCAAAAGTTGGTGTGTTTTTTTACAAGAGATATACGGAAGGTTCAAACTGCCTGGTTTTAAAGAATGCTTAAAAGCAACGGAACACTTTTGATAATTACTAAAAAAATAATTGTTATTTTAAAAACTTACTTGGGAACAAATAATGAGGAGCTTTTGATTGTATAAAACATTGTGAGTAACGGCTCCCACTGAAGTAACAACGGTTTTGAGAAAGAGGTAATTTCTCACTAAAACATTTAAAGACTTCAGGCCTGAAGCATTTTTAGGCATCTGAAAGCACACACATTTTTGCAAAAAGGGTGTTTTTTTTCTTTTCATTGTTCTCTTGCATTTTTGGTGACCGTTTGATTCAACAAGTTCACAGATTTTTTATTTTATGCATGACATGTATATGTTCGGATACACCAAATGATAAAACTGGTCTTTGACAATTATTACCAAACATGTCCAGTGCCTTTTAGAGAGAACAAAAAAGATGAGGACAGTCTTGTCTTATCAGTCGAAGCCCTTGACTCTTTGAGAAAACATTGTGTTTGACACAAAACTGTCAGAGTGCTCCAATTCCTGCCTCTGTAGAGTGTCTTCTCTTGACAGTGACCTGCTGGCCGATTGCCAACTAAAACACCTGAAGACGAATTTTTGATTTTCTCAAAGTAGTTTATACATGTACATGTAGCTAGCATTTATTTTGTTATCATATTCAGGAAGCAACGAGCATGTCAAAAAAATCACTTTTTCTACCATCAATATTATGTTTCGCTTCCTATCTTTAAAGATGACTTTGAGCCATACTGAACTACTGATTTAAACATAATTGTGCAAAATTTCTTAATTTCTTAATTGCATTAATTAGTAAGTGGACATTCCCCTGAACTGCATTTTATGTTTTCACAAGAAAAAAAGGCATTCCCAAAACATGTTCAAAATACTTTTTTTTTTTTTTAAATGGACGGGTAAACAGAATTTGGTTTTCACAAAGAGATGTGCTTGTCAGTTGAACATGCCCATCTTTTCACTCAGTTTTCTTAAAACACAATTTCGCACATTAACTTCTTACGCCAAATTTCTCCGGTAACTTTTCATCAAGTCCTTCTGCCAGAAACATGAGGAAATTACTTTGTCAAAGGAAAACAATTAAACAATGTCGAAGAGCCAGTAAAACATACCAGTGAACTGTGAAACAGCACCACCAGATGAATTTAACAGAAACAAAATTCCAAAAGAAAATTTCTTGGATCTTTCACATTTGAGTTGCTAAACCTGGCAAACTCCCGGGATAATAGCAATTTCATGAGAAGTAGCTTCCCCTGATTACACCATGTCTCCAGTCCAACAACTTCATTTTGTTTTTGTTCACCATCAAAGTTTCAAATCCTACCTACCCCTGCTTGGAACTATGGTTAAGAAAATAACCCTAGGGTTATCCCACTAAGTGTTTATTTTCTATTTTTCCCCAAAGAAAACTGTGAGATGAATCGAGAGTGAGAGGAAAAATTGGGTGGCATGGGGGAATAAATGTACCAGAAAATGCCTTGGGTTTGTTTCCATAGAGTTGACTTTATAAGGACTTGAAGTGACCAATCAAAGATAAGAATGGCACACTCTGGCTCGTAAAGAGCATCTAGACACTACACACAAACCTATAAATTCAAACGACATTTATTATTTTAAGTAGGATCTGAAACTTTGCATGGTGGAAGCATAACAAAGAGGTTTGCCGTAACAAAGTTGAATATCTCTTGAGTAGTGTTGGTTCTGAAATGAACTGGTGGTTAACCACTCAATGTTGAACTGGTGGTTATTGCCTCAACATTTAGATCAGTGTGCTAATCTAAATGATGAGTCGTTAACCAACGGTTCTTTTCAGAACCAACACTTCTCAAAAGAGATAATTCACATGGAGTTACCGCAAACCTACCTCTCTTAATTATTTAACATCTGGGTAACATTTTCTAGTGAGTCCACCAACCATTTGAGACCATCCAACTAAAGTTTTGTATGGGTTTGTATTGTCCAGAGGTAACTGTGTACAAGTAAATGCATAGGCCTGGGACTGGCCAAATCACCTCTAAATAACAGGATCATTGTTATATATTTGGTTTGTGGTAACACCATGTGTGTATCTACTTGCCAGGTAGAGTTTGTTCTTAGAGAACTGTCTTGCTTATTTCTACTACCGCGGAGTAGATTTTTCGGGTGTTCCGGAGACTTCTCAGTTCTCAAAAGGACTGTCCTGCTTGTTAACTATTACCTGGGTGGATGGTATAGAAATAGGCTGGGACTACTACTTTAGCTTATAGGATCGTAATTAACTGTACTACCACGGAGTCAGTTCTTGGGTTTGGTCTCAACGTTTCGACTAGCTTGCTCTAATCATCGTCAGGAGACTGTTGTAAGAGGACAGCAAAATGCAGAAACACAAAGCAGATTGAATATCAGTATAGAACCTCTTTAAAATGTACTCTTAAAAGAAAGTTTGATTGTACTTGTATATTCAATACTTTGATCCTCATTCAACACAATGACCACATGGTATCATAATGCAAGTCGGCTTACAATGTAGCTATAATAAAGTTTATACATTATTCAACATCAGTCCAGTACAGTGGATGATGTTGAATAGGGTTGACTGTACAGTGAGTTAGCTATCATTATAAAGAACACTGTTAAAGGCAGTGGACACTATTGGTAATTACTCAAAATAATTATTAGCATAAAACCTTGCTTGGTGACGAGTAATGGGGAGAGGTTGATGGTATAAAGCATTGTGAGAAACGGCTCCCTCTGAAGTGCCATAGTTTTTGAGAAAGAAGTAATATTCCACAAACTTGATTTCGAGACCTCAGATTGAGAACTTGAGGTCTCGAAATCAACCATCTAAACGCACACAGCTTCGTGTGACAAGGGTGTTTTTTCTTTCATTATTTATCTCGCAACTTCGATATGTTGAGATACACCAACTGTGAAGGTTAGTCTTTGACAATTACCAATAGTGTCCACTGCCTTTAAAAAGAAATTCTGCTAATAAAGAATACATTCTAGAGTCCTAATCTCATTTCTGCTTTGTGTTTCTTTGTTTTGCATTCCTGTTGTAAAAAGATAATCTGGCCAGTCCCAACGACTTTGTTACAAAGGAGACTTGACTGTTTACTGTGTGTTGACGTATTCATTTGGTACTGCAGGCTGGCAGCATTATATCAAAATAAAAACAATAGTGGATATAATATTTAATGGTCAGCCGGTAGGAGGGTTAACTGTGTACATTCACCGCAAACAGGCTGGCTGTCAATTAAAACCAATGGATGATAACTGAATGGTCAGATCAGGGGAGGGTTGACTGTGTACTGTGGAGATGTATTCACCAAGTGATCATATTGCAGGCTGGCATGGTGCAACTATCATTTAAAACCACAGAAGATGATATGAATGGTCAGACCAGTAGGAGGGTTGACTGAGAACAGTGGAGATGCATTCACCACAAACAGGATGGCTGTCATTCAAACCATCAGTGGACAGCACAAGAGCTAGGCCTAGTAGGAGCATGCCCCAGCTACCTGTTTGACCTCATCACCCCGTACGTACCAGGGCCCAATTTCATAGAGCTGCTAAGCACAAAAATTTGCTTAGCATGAAAATTATTTCTTGATAAAAACCGGATTACCAACGAAATTTCTATTTGTTGCATATTGCTTGTTACTAGTAATCAGCTGTTGTTTGCTTATCCTGAAAATCACATGGAAATTTGGTTTGTAATCCTGTTGTTATCAAGGAAGAAATTTCATGCTAAGCAAATTTTGTGCTTAGCAACTCCATGAAATTAGGCCCAGGGCACTTTCAACAGCTAATTTTGTTTGCCTCACAACTAGTTTCACCTTGTTTTGACTGCCTGCATTTTTCGTGCTTTGCAGCTCTATGAAATTGGGCCCTGCCCAACCACTCTGCTTCTCCTCCTCTCAACGTCTTCTCACCAGACGAACAAAATCATTTCCTTGATTGGCAAACCAGACTCATTTCCCCCTGTGTAGAAAACACCTGTGGGACCTTAGAACAACACGGTGGAGTGTACTGAGTTTCCAAAACTGACACCATTCACAAACCTGTTTGTACAACATACAAACATGTATTGTGAAACCAGACGGAAGGTTGCTTTGAAACTTGGATCCAGTCCCTGTGATTCCCGTCTTTCAAACCCATTTCAACAAAAAAGCAAACCTTTAACAAAAAAGCATCACACCTGTACCTTTGATCCATTTAAGGACAACCTAAGTTTGCAATTGTGAATAAAAATTCTACTGGGAACTTAAAACAACAGGGAGACTTTTAAAGGTCCATATTTCAAACTCATCACAAACATTGTACAAGTTCGTACGATAGGCCTAACAATAAAACCAGACATTCGACTGTCAAAATCTTCTTTCAAAAACCTGAAAGTGCAACCTAAACCAAAAGAGAGCAAACACTACACATGAATCATTACAAAGCGACGAGACGGATAAAATCCTACAATGCAAATAGGCATGACATCATAATACCATCCATTTGTTCCCCCTCTTCAGTCACTTAGAACCAAAAGCTACATATCGCTGCAACCACTTCAGATGCAGGTGCCTTTGATGCCCGTAGACCAAGGCTCTTAACGTTTTTGAAAAAAAAAAAAGCGCGAGTCACAGGGAATCAAAAGCACTTGAAACGTGAAGCTGTAACATTTTACTTTAAGTTGTTCCAATCAATTACTTAATCCTCTTAGCATACAGGGTTTTTTATCTTCGTCTTTCTGAGCGTTAATCCTACATGAGAACTGCGCTATTATACTGACTGTGGGTTAATGGGAGAACGAACAATGGTTGGTGTGAGGGTAGAATGGATAAGGGGATGGTAGATCCTTCTAAAGGTTGTTTAGCTTATAAGAGTCTGCTTTTGTCCTGTCATTCGTCTGCTGAGATCCAAACAATGAAGCTTGCGTGAAACCCTTGAAGAAGCTAACCAAGAAGGTCTCAAATCTAAAATCTACCCCCCCCCCCCTTCTGCCATATCCAACACCTTAAATCATGAAATGTTGTTTCAATACAGTCAAAATACCTCAAAGGAAGCTATGATGAAAATGGCCCTGGTCAGACATCTTTCCTTATTGCGGGTATGTAGTAATACAATATAGACAGACATCAAATCATGGAATTAAAGGCATTGGACACCTTTGGCGATTAGTCAAATACCAGTATTCTAACTTGGTGTTTCCCAATATATTATGCACAAAATAACAAGCCTGTGAAAATTTTCGAGTAGAAGGGGGGTTGGCCTTATTAGTGCCTTTTTTTTTTTTGGGGGGGGGGGGTACTTTCTAAAGATTAGAACGTTCAAGAAGTCACATCACATTGATCTTGATTATATGAAGATGTTTTGGTTATCTTCAAAATTCAATGTCATTTCACGATTACCAAGAATTGCCTGATTTTGGCTGGGGATGGGGGGGGGGGTGGCTGGTGTCCCACCAGCATTAAGTGCACTATTTCAACAAAGAAGTCCTTTCCATTCATGGTAAATATCCGTCATCAATCAAATCTCTTCACAAACTGAAGTGATTTTGTTTGTTCTTGTATTATAGTACAGTTGAGTGCCTTTAATAACCATGGACAGTGCACGCATCTACAGGTGACCCGTGACACGAGTTTCGTCTGACAGTAGTGTTTTTACAAGGGTGATCTAACAGGACCTGTAGGGTACAAGTGGTTTGCTTTAGAATATAGGCTTATAAGATCCTCCGTGTAGATTTTATTGTATAAGATGAGTCAGTAGGGGTTATCAATTCTGAGGTCGCATAGTCATATCGTAAACGAAGCGATAATAAATATAAGGGTCATTTTGAATGGAAACTGTAGGCCTATTGAATGTCATAAATCTTTAATTTTTTTGTTTTGATTTATTTGTTTGTTGTCTTGGTTACAATGAGATTGACCATGTGATCTTATGATAATAATAAATCATAAGTCTTGCAATTCTCTTTCCTACAAGTCTAGTCTTATGAGAAATTTGAATTTGTGTTATCAAAATTATCACTTAGTCAACAATTGTAAAACATAACCGCTGAGCACACTTTAAGGTGTGCCCCTTCTATCCCTTTGAAAAGTTTACAAAAATGGTCCAATCTCCATACAAAAAATGTAGTTTATGTTTTCTTTGAATGAACCAAGTACAAATTGTGCCTGCAGGAAGTCTAGGATCTGTGGTCCTTTACCAAATAAGTCATGTTGTAGCCAAGCAGTTAAGAGCACCAGACTCAAGTTCTGCGATCATATTTAAAATGTCAAGCAAACATTTCATTTCACAACTCAAGTGTTTAGTGCTCCAACACAATTTAACTGGAACCTGTGTTTCTTTGAGATGAGATATTTTTGTATTAAACATGACAGCAAACTCTAAAAGGTATTATCTTAATTAAGTAACCATGAACAAAACTCGTGTTTCTGGGTGGTTTTTGTGAACTAGCTCACGTCAATGGTATGCAGGCGGTGTCTTCAAAAACATGTCCGTGGTGCATTTGATGCAAGACAACTTTAGAATCCAGTGATCGTAGTGATTAGCACGTTAATAAATTGCCTATGTAATGGATATTGGCTAGGAGGGGAGACGGTGGTCGGAGCTGTCTGTGGCAATCTCATTTTCATTGATGTGTGCTTCGTTGAGCGGAGTAGGTGTACGAGGGGGTCCATGGTCCAAGTCTCCGTGGAGTGTATGAGTTATGGCTCGTCTCTTTGAATCAATTAAGCTGCGTGTGTACATATCGGAATGGACAACTTTCAGCTAACAGTCACAAGGTACACAAACCCTTTGTTCGGGACTGATTGGGAAATGCATCGTGTGTTTTTTGGTTTGCATCGTGAGATGGGATGGGAAAATATTAGCTCAAGGTTTTCTGTTTCACTTTATCTCCAAGTAGGATGAAGAACAGAATCTCTGGACTCCCCCCCCCCAAAAAAAAAAAAAAAAAAATTGTTTTTTAGGATGAAAATGTACAGTTGAAAATAAGTTGTTAATATGTTTGATATTAACCCATCCAATTTGAAGTAGCCTAGACTTAGAGCTACTTAAAAATACACCACACATTCAATGCAGGTGTGACAAGGCCTGCTCACTAGCTGGCAGGCTGGACCCAGACAATGCTTGAAGTCGCTACCTCTCAACATTCATATTTGCAAACCCGTTCAAACTTAAACTCAAGTCAGCTGGCATCAATTTACTTGGATGAAAAACTTCAAGTCCAAAATTACCAATTCGATATTTTTATCATTTTCATAAAATGATCAACCATTTTCAAGAAGAGCCAAGATTTTAACTAAATTAATATCGTTAAGTTAAGTGTGATGTACCAATACAATACAATGAATTTTTTGGTGATCACATTGTTTTCACTTTACATAATACTTTGCTTCTATGCGAGAAAACAAAACTTGCGCACTTCAATGGGTCCTGTTTTAATACGTGCCAGACTTGCAGTCTATTGGGGGCTTTCTCCTACATGTACATCAAGAAACTGACAAATTTCTCTACCATCTTCATTACACAGGTGTCTTCAGGCTTTTTGTTTCATTACCAGCAAGATAGGGGCAATGACTCACTATATTTCTGCATGAGAAGAATACGAGTGTGGTTGGTACTCATCCGAATCACTTTCTCTCTTCGTGGACCAGAGCGTGACAATAAGATTAAAAGGCAAGACAGCCATGCAAACATCCTCACTTCACCCTCAGAAGCTAGACAGGACAGTGACTTCATTGTTCTTGTTATCCTGCTAGACGAAATCCTTCTTTAATGAGGAGTTGATGATGAGCCCCTTAATTTGGGTGCAGTCAGGCGTGATGAGACGTTCTTTTGAAGGCACTGGACAGGTTTGGTAGTTGTCAGAGACCAGTGTTCTCACTTGGTGTCATCTGGTCATCAAAGTTGCAAGAAAATAATGAAAGAAAACACACCCTTGTTGCACAAATTGGTGTGCTTTCTGATGCCTTTAAAAAGGCTTCTGACCTGAAGTCTTTTGATATTTGAGTGAAAAATTACCTCTTTCTCAAAAGCTACAATACTTCAGAGGGAGCCGTTTCTCACAATGTGTTATACTACCGACAGCTCTCCATTGCTGACTGATTTATTAGCATTATTTTTTAATTAATGGGAAGTGTGAATTTCGATGAGCAGTATCCATTCTGGTAACCATGTCCCTAGAAACTGAAAAGACATTCAAGGTCACCATGTAATTTATTTTTTAGGCTTACGGCACTACATTCACTATTTTCCTAGGTTCTGCTGCCCTCATGAAATCCCAGCAATGTTATGACGAGATCTGAACCAATGAACTGTGTGAATCAGAAGACTGAAGTGTGTGTGAAGAAACATCAGGCATCGCTGACTCAGGATTCCCCGAACACAACACTGAAGTCGTTGACTAATATAACCCATACCGTCCGAAATGACGATCCTAGTGCATAAAATGCACAGGATGTGTCGTCGAAGTTGCTAAAGTCATTACAGCTTTAGCGCTTGCTTGTTTGAAAGGGAAGGGTAAGGGGTAAAGCATAGTGTTTGGTCGAAATTCACCTCAAGTACCGTAGTCTAGCTGGCTAGTTCAGAGTTCTAAAGCACTATTTTTGAATTATTCAGGGCTGTATGCTTCATTTTTGAAAGGGCAAAGGCACCAAGGCAATTTCTCTTTGGTAAAGGGCACCCTGTGCGGAAGTTGTAAATTTCTATTGGATCATTTTAAGTGCACTAAGGCAATGAGCAGGGGGCATGGAGCCAATTGCCTCTGTTGCCTCCCTGAAGCATCAGGCCTGACTATTGGCGATAGGCAAAAGCTGATGGACTGTGAAATGAAAAGCTCACTGGTCCTGCTGGCCAGTTACTGGAACAGTAACTTACAAACCCTCGTGCAGAACTTTAGGGTTCGGGGTTCGTTCAAATCATTAAACTATGAATTATGGACTGTGAAATGAAAAGCTAAAATGGTCCTGCTGGCCAGAGTGCACAATGTAAGTCACTGAAACAGTCCCACACATGCAGGTCCGGTTCGCTTCCACTCTGAGGTGCCAAGAGCCAGAGATACACAGTACACAGGGCTTTATGGTTGCTACAATCCCGGCCATATCTCGTTGGGCCCCCCTGCCCCCTTTCAATGTTGGTTCCATTTGCCGACTGTGTTCCGAATTACAGTCAACATTGAGTGGGGGGCGGGGGGCGGGCAAATGTTTTGAATGTGAATGTGAATGGGAAGTGCACAGGGAACTGTTGTGTCAGGAAAAGGTGGCCCAAGCATTTTGGCCGGGATTGTAGATGCTATTTCTGAATGCACTATTAAAGGCAGTGGACACTATTGGTAATTACTCAAAATAATTATGAGCATAAAACCTTTCTTGGTGACAAGTAATGGGGAGAGGTTGGTGGTATAAAACATTGTGAGAAACAGCTCCCTCTGAAGTGCCATAGTTTTCGAGAAAGAAGTAATATTCCACGAATTTGATTTTGAGACCTCAAGTTTAGAACTTGAGGTCTCGAAATCAATCATCTAAACCCACACAACTTCGTGTGACAAGGGTGTTTTCTTTTTTCATTATTATCTCGCAAGTTCCATGACCGATTGAGCTCAAATTTTCACAGGTTTGTTATTTTATGCATATGTTGAGATACACCAACTGTGAAGGCTAGTCTTTGACAATTACCAAAAGTGTCCACTGCCTTTAATTATGTTGGTGTGTTGTTTTTAAAACATTAATGCTTCATCTACCCTTTAAATCATTCATGCTGGTGACACACTGCACTGAATACTCAGTAGTCAGACAATACTGGCCTGCGTAACATGAGCAGTAAAACTAAAGAGATACGTATGAATAAATTATAATGTGTTTTTTTAATGAGGTTGGTAATCTGACATACGGCAGTCAGAATACTAGGATGGAAACCGGGCATTTTACCTCATGAATATTCACACACAATGTGCAAGCTGGTTCATTTAAATACCAAATAATTATGGCAACAACACCCCCCCCCCCCCCCCCCCCTCCACATAAAAGAAAAATTCAAAAAAAGTACGAGCGACACTTCATGTTGTAATGTTCTGATCATATCAACATTGCCGGGCATTTTCATCAGTACTGAAAGGCCGCATTTACAGCACAGCTGTAGTTACGTACGTGTGCCCCATCCAGGATTACGACTTACGAGGGTTTACCTGCACTTTCATAACAACACCTGTAATTCACACAAAAGCCGTTTCTGAAACTTGTTGACACGGGTAGTTACATTTGAAAAAGAAAATCCAATAGAAAGAATGATTGTTGCCTCAGGCGATGAAAGTGACTAGCCCTTTAAAAGCAACACTTGGCGAACACAACCGAGGCAGAACCATTGGTGCATATTACATTTTGGACTATAATTTAAAGTGTCTACTAAAAGTTCTGACCACATCCACTTTGATTGTAGAAATAAATTCTTCAAGATAATTGGAAATAGAAAAGGTAATAAAAAGTACCAGTTGATTTATCGTCAAAGTGGCTTTGATATTTCCAGCTGAGATCCTTTTGGTAGATATCAAACAACAGTGATATTAAAGCGAGATTAAAAAACATTAATTTCCATTGAAAATATCCCTTTCCGTTTTATACAACTTGAGGATTATAAGAAAAAAATTTGTTTGACCAACTTTTTGTTGCCACACAATATTTCAGGCTGATTCATTCTTGTTCTAGGGCAAGGAAGTTTTTCCTTAAAAGGCAGGCCATGTTTTTGAAAGAGCGAGGGCACCAAGACATTTTCTCCTCGGTAAAGGGCACCCTATGAAGAAATTGTAAATTTCTACTGTAAGCATTTCAAGGGCACGAAAGCATTGACCAGGGGGCACGGAGGCAATCACCTCCGTTGCCTCCACGAAGTATCAGCCCTGAGATAAAAAGGGCACAGGTCTATGAGGGCAATTTACACACTTCAAAGGACATTCAAGGCAACATTGATCAGGGGCATGGAAGAAATCACCTGCATTGCCTGTTTGGTATCAGGCCTTGAACATTTCAAGGGGCACCAAGGCAATGACCAGGAGGCACGGAGGCAGCTGTGATGCCTCAGTGTTCAAGTATCGGGGACAATTTAACAAAGAGCTAAGATTGGAAATTGATCAAAGTATTTGAGACTGAGTGAAAGGACAGGGAAAAGTGCCTTGCCCTTTACATTTCACATGATGAAAACAGCAGGCCTGTTGATGCAACATTGCAGGGTTATAATCAAATGGCCATCGACCAACAACATTTAGCCGGGACAGTTTTGACTTGTAGGTCTTCTTTGACTGTTTCCTCACTGGTTACACACTCAACACACATGTCTTCTGTCAAAACAGGTCAGGTAATTTGACTTTGGGGTTGTAACAGTACATTCCTAATCATGCATTTGGTTTGGTGCAGTGTTTTGCCTTAGGGGAAGAAATGTCAATTTAAATATCGCTGTCCGAATAAGACAACCCACACGCATCTAAAGCACACATTTTTGAATTTGACGTACACACTACATTCAAAATCATTCTAACTGGAAGTCTCTCTTCAAACCTGAAACAGCAAAAATAATGTACAATTTGAGTTGCTGGTGGAGGCCAACCTAAATCCACTTTTCTTGGTCCTTCAATATCGCCTGGAGAGTTTGTATGATTTTTGTACTGGGCAGGTTTGTTACTACAGACTGATATTTAGTATTGGAGGCTAGGGATGCTACATTTAGGTCAATTATTATTGTTTGTGGATTTTGGCTCGACTGCAAAGAGCATCCATGGGTTTTCAGTGAACTCTGACCCAGGTCATGTGTTCTCTAGGCAGCATGCAAAATGCAACCAAATAATTGAAATGAAAATCCTGTGACATGCAACAAAACACAACAAGTGATTTTGGTGTATTGTGCAGTGTTAAAAAAATAGTTTGTATTATTAGAACAGCCATTGGGTGCTAGTCCTGCTTAAAGTAGTATGGTGACTTACTTTACATAGGAGCCGTGTAGGCCCACACTGCTAAATCAACAGAATACATAGCCCCCACCAAAATAGACTGAATACAGCAAAATCAAAACTCTACGTTAAATCACTTGGCTGCAAAATGCAACAACACCAAGGTGTGGATTTCACAAAGAGTTAGGACTAGTCTAATCTCGACTTAGGACGAGTTACTCATCCTATTAACTTAGACTAGCTAAAGATATCAAAAACGCATAGCTAGTCTTAAGCTAGGACGAGTGACTCGTACTTAGTCGAGATAACAGTAGTCCTAACTCTTAGTGAAATCCACCCCTGAGTTGACTGCAAAGTGAAACAAATTACAACACCTTTTATCAACAAAACTTGCAAAAAAGTCTTGCAAACTATGTGTACAGAAATCAATGATGTGGAAAGACCATGGAAGAAGAAAAAGACAAGTCAGCAAGCCGGAAATTCCATCTTTGAGAGGGCAATGCAACTTTTAAACTGAGCACCAAGGCCAAGAACTCAGGACAAGACCTTCGTGGTTTCCAGGTTATTCCAGGCTTGAGTACAATCTTTTACGATCTTTGCTTCTACTGTAGCTAATGAAAAACAGAAGACATTTCAGGCTAGGAGGAAGAAACCTTCAAGCATCAGGAACTGACTGTTTCTATTTTCATCATGAATGAAGTTTACTCGAGGCATAATTGTCTAGAAGACGAGATACAGAAGGCAATTTGTAAGGAGATACACCTGACCTGCTTCACAAAATAGAACCAGTCTTGTTGAATTTTTTTTTAAACATCGTCCAAGGGAGGGGGTGGAAAAAAAAGAAAAACCAAACGAATTCCTCGAAATGGGAAATGCATTCCATACATTCAATAATAATGTTGTGGTTGAAAAATGAAAATATGAAGACAATAGCGGAGTAGATTAGTTTTGCGATAACGTAACTCTCCTCCTGGCGACCAAGCACCACCCAGGCACATCGGCCGTCACCTCCGTCATTCTACCCGATGACCCGTCCGGCATTGCTGTCGGGAGGAGGTTTACGTTATCGCAACTAGGAGTAGATAAGACTGTGTGATGGCAAAACTTGATGGCACCGCACAAATCACCAGTGCTCAAGTCAAGTTATTTCAAATTCAATAGACTATGCAAGTGAGTGTTGCATTGTTTTCTTCACACATTGGGGAGGTATGTGCGTGGGACCAAAGTGGTACAAACAGATCCAGTATGCGCAAGACTTGCACTGTACGTGTTTCGCCATAAAACCAAAACAATTATTGCGGGCAAAATCTCTGACAAAAATAATGCTCTCTATGTTGGAACCACTGATGACACAATTTTGGGTTGTTGGCTGTATTAGAATTTGAAAAAAAAATCTTCAACAACAAACGAGCAAAAAGTACAAATAACTTTCTGTATGGCGCCAACACTTTTCACTCATTTTTACCAAAATGGGTATCTCAATGAGTAGTTGCGATAATCGTAACCCTCCATCCTCCCGACGGTCGGAGACCGGAGGTCACGCTGATTGGTTGTTGCCAAGCAAGTGCGACGTAGTTGGTCCCGCTATGGATTGTGGATATATTCGGTCAGTCTTTTGGTAAGTTTTTGTCGTTTTTTCTGCCAAATATTTTCATGATGTAGTTTTAAGGGTTCCAGATGACGTTGTCATACAATAAAGATCAACTCCATGTGTTTAGAATGTCTGTCATGATTTTGGAAAGTGGAAAAAAAAGGACGAATCTGATCACGAGTCTGGCAAAAACTGGTCAAAACTGCTAGTTACACCGATAATATCAGTCTTGTGTCGTAACCCTCCGGTCTCCGACCGTCGGGAGGATGGAGGGTTACGATTATCGCAACTACTCAATGAGGTACTATATTATTTCATATTGAATGAAAAAGTGGTGGCGCCATAGGAACTTTTTCCAAAAGTACCATTAGTACCATACACATGAGCATTGACAAACTTTCCCTTCGATTCAAATGTAAACATTGCCCTTTTTTACCATTATTATTAAACCGTTTTTATAAATAATAAGTTTTTATGGTAGTAATTCGACTGGCTCTGAACTAAACTTACCGAAAACCCAGCCCAATATGGGCAAGCATTCCTGACTCTGTTGCTAGTCGACAGGGCAAACGCCGTGAAGCTAATCGCCACGATGGCAAGGCCGAGAATCATTTGACTTACGCCAAGGACTAGGGTAGTCTTC